>NC_138379.1:67931024-67939185 GCF_054177405.1 Leptonychotes weddellii
AAAAAAAAAAAAAAAAAAGGACAGTTCTGGCCTCTGCCTTCTTGGAATTACAATTACATTACTAAGTGAATAAGTGAAAATAAATGCTCTTATGTAAGTATGTGGGTTTTAGTTTTTTTCTAAATAACAATGCTAATATGTTAGTATTTTAGTAATATTATGTAGGCTTTTTGGCCAGGTGTGTGTTACAAGGCCTTTGCTGGGGGCTAGCCATTTATGACACAAATGTCAAGAAGTGGCACACGAAAATGACGACTATAGTTTCAAGTGCCAGTGGTGCATCATCACTGAAGGTGCCCTTTCTCATACATCCTGTAAAGAGAAAGAGAAGTCATGCTGAGGAGGACCATGAGGCAGTCCTCATCCTTCTTTCTACATGGCTCAGTACTTTTCATTAGAGCACTGAGGGAGGAGGAGTCATTTATGATTTCAAGAGACCAGCTACCTCTACATTCCTCTGAGTAACTAACACTCCTAAAGGAGCAACCAAATAAAGTGACACCTGGCACAGCACCTCGGAAAGACTGCCACCTTGAACTCTGAATTCTGACAGTGATTTATCCAGAAGGAACTTTTGTGAACGTAAGCAAGCTAAAGCTACACAATGAATCAAACTCAGTCAGCTTATCTTTTCCTGGAGGCTTTCTTTGGTGGGGATAACACTGCCCTTTCCTTTCACAGCTAGGTTTGGGCTTGCTACTTAGTAGGTTTTCAAAATTAAAAATATACTGTTTAGGAATACATATATAACTGACAAAACTATAAAAGAAATAATAAAGGAAGAAGAGAAATGTGATTGTGGAGGGGCATATCAGGGATTATAAATCCTTACTACTCCAAGTGTGGTCCGTGGACCAGCAGTATCAACATGACCTCCAAAAGTCTGTTAGAAATGCAGAATCGCACACTCCACCTGAGACCTTCTGTATCAGAATCTGCATTTCATAAGATCTCCAGCTGTTATGTAATGTGTGTATACACATTAAACCTCTAGAGTCACTGTTCTAAACACTTGTAATATGCTATTTTTATACCTGGAAGATGAGTACCTTTAGTATTATCCTCCAAAATGTACATAGTCTATACAGTCTTCTGATGATGTGACATGTCTCTAATTCAGCCTACAAATGGGCCCACTGTCTACAAACTGTTAAGTAGTAACTGTTAAAATGTGGGGGAAAGGAATGCTACATGAATCTGATCTTCAAACAGTACAAATTCAGATACAGATAAAACTTCAGGGATCACATAACCCAACCTCTTTGCTTTATGGGAAATAAAACTATCTGAATCAGGAAGGGGCATGCCCCCCAGGGTCAGACTGCTGAATTACTAAAGCAAAGTTGGATCAGAGCTCAAGTCTCCTGATCCTCAATAATATTTTATATCCTATAATAACACTGGTTTAATACATCATGACTGAATTTTTCCTTTATAAACAAATACTCATGTTAAAAGAGAAATCAGTATTAAATTTTTAAAAAGTAAAATAATTCTGAAAACCAGTACCTTGTATATTTAATAGTAGATGCCCAATATGTATGTGAATGAATGATTCACTTTGAGGCAGAGACAAACATTGTTACCCAACTCTTCTTAAAGGGATGAGCTAAATTACAGAATGATTAATAAGTAATTTCCTTATGAAAAAAAAACAGAGTTCAATTTTTAGACAATTTATAATATAGCTCCTCTACAATAACCAAAAATCACCCTTATACTTTTATCAAAATCAGAATATTTTACATGTTTATTATTTGGGTATGTGAATCTGTTTGATTTCAGTGAAATCAGTATCTGAAGTAGGACTTTTAAAATTATGTAGAATATTAAAGAACAGTAATACTCACCAATACTAATTTCATCATCTGTTTCAGCATCACCAATACATTCAAACTGGAAATCTTGCAGTGACTGGGAAAATTTCTGTACTGCCATAGACAGATCTATAATTAAAAAGTTAAAAAAAAATCTAAGTTGAAGGTACCATGGAATATGAGATTTTCCATGTGCATTACTCTATAACTTCAATTTTAATACTTTATTTACCAGAAGCTTTTAAAATACCAGCTTGACAAATTTAAGCAGATTTTAAAGAGACTCCTAGAAGAAATATTTTAGGAAATGGATCTGCTCTGCTCACAGGGGATTTACCGTTTAAGAAAGTTTTGGTGCCAGTTGTGTATTATCTGGAAGCCAATTCCCAAAGCCTTTATCAAAAAACTACCATTCACTCCCCACAAATGGAGCATTTAGAAAGAAAGAAGGAAGGAAGGAAGGAAAGAAAGAAAGAAAAAGGAAGGAAGAAAGAAAGAAAGGATGGAAGGAAGGAAGAAAGAAGAAAGAAAGAAAAAAAGAAAGAAAGAAAGAAAGAAAGAAAGAAAGAAAAAGGAAGGAAGGAAAGAAGAAAGAAAGGATGGAAGGAAGGAAGGAAGGAAGAAAGAAAGGATGGAAGGAAGGAAGGAAGGAAGAAAGAAGAAAGAAAGAAAGAAAGAAAGAGAAAGAAAGAAAGAAAGAAAGAAAGAAAGAAAGAAAGAAAGAAAGAAAGAAAGAAAAGTCACTAAGGTTGCTGATGGAGTTGGGAGAAAGGGAGGGGAAAGCAGCCAATCTTTGATTAGAAAGAATCCCCAATGTACAGACTACAGAGCAGGTAAGGAATGTGTTTTGATCTCCTAAGGCCACCTAAAAGGCTGTTTACGAATAACCTCATGATTTATAGGGGACCTCAAGCTAAATATATTCTTCAATCCTGGCTTCAGTCTGAACAAAGTCCAGAGTGTGACTAAATCCAGAAGAATTCTTTATTCCTGGAGAAAATAAAGAAAAGCCCAGAATAATGAGAAGTAAATCCCTGGGATGCAGCCTAACAGAGTGATTAAGAATGCAATGTGAAGTCAGGCTGCCTGGGTGGAAATCCAAGTCCCCCCAGGTACTTGCTACGTGACCTTGGGCAAATTATTTAACTCCTCTGGGCCTTTTTTTCCTCATCTGTAAAGAGCGAATAACAATCGCATAACCACTTCACACAGTTGTTTTAAGGACTGAGTAAATTAATATTTGCAAAGGGTTTAGAACCAAGCCTGGCACTTAAAAAAAACTCTGTTTACGTTTTTTAAGTAAAATTATAAATCAATCTGATAGTGCAGCATCAGAGGCTTTAAAGATCCCACCTCTTGTAACTACTCTGATCATCCATACCAAACTTTCCACATAAGTCTGTGCCAGTAGCAAAACATATTTTTCTAGAATTCACTCTATAACTTCATTTAGTGGTATCTCCCATGAGTTCAAGTCCAATACCTGAACTCTTACATTTAATTCAAGCAATAGAACCCAAGAGAAGACTCTCTCCTTAACAATGTTTAGCCAGATTCCTCTGAGCCCTTACCTTGACTAGGCTTCTACCTTGGCTCCCAGTCCTCACTGGCCCTACATACTCCAGTTTTATCAAGAATCTTGCCAAGTCAGTTGATAGAGAATTCCCCACTTTGGATACAGGATCAAAATCTTCATCCCCTACCTTTGTCCTTGGCCTACCTTCAACAAGAATCCTCCTTCCTTTGATGTCTCCTACCAGTAATTTTCCATTCCAATCAAACATCCCCCTAACCCATATAGCTCCTTGGCTATAAATCCCCACTTGTTCTTGTTGCATTCAGGGTTGAGTATGATCTCTCTCCCCTATTGTGATAGATAATCTTGACACTTTTAGCAGTCTTTTTTTTTTTTTTTAGTTTTTTTATTTATTTGACAGAGAGACAGAGCACAAGAAGGCAGAGTAGCAGGTAGAAGGAGAGGGAGAAGCAGGCTCCCCGCTGAGCTAGGAGCCTGATGTGGGGCTCAATCCCAGGACCCTGGGATCATGACCTGAGCCGAAGGCAGTTGCTTTTAATCAACTGAGCCACCAAGGCACCCCTAGCAGTTTTGAATAAAGTCCTCCTTAACATTCTAACTGGTGTCAGAATAGTTCTTTCTTTAAGAGAACAGTTTGGCCCCATGCCTAGACATGACCCCAGGACTTACTGTGGTAACCCACCATTCATGAAACCCCAAGCACCTATCAAAGTTAAGTACTCATGAATGAATAGGTCTTCAAACACTCTTTTGTGCCATTGTGATCCAAAAAACTCAACACCACCCTGAACAAAGACAATTCTGAAGCTGACAGGCCTTAAGCTTCAGAGAGGGTTTTTTAAAAAAAATCAAAATATACACACAAGAGAAATTAAAAAAAAAAATTCTCTGGAAAGATGATGCTACTCGTAGACTACACCTCTTCCCACAAGAGGGCTAAAACTTTGGGCCAGCTGCATATTCTTCTTGAGAATTACTTTCAATTTAAGAGTCTTAGAAAGTTCTATCACCTTAAGAATGGCTCTCCATTGGGCTTTCAGAAAGAAAGATAAAGAAAGCCTTCTTAATGAATTATCAGTCAATGAGAAAACAAAGGCTTCATTAGAGCTAGACTTCACCAATTACCTTTGAGCCTTGGACAATCATTCATCCTCCCCAAAAACTATTTTTCTTATCTACACAAAAGAGAATTAATACTGATCTCAAGGGGTTGTTCTAAAGACTAAACGAAGTATGTGCCTGGTACATATTAGACAACTCAATAAATGGCATCAGTTATTATCATTCAAGTCCAACTTATAAAGGTGGGAAAGTTGACTGGCCTTCCAGACAGAAGGACACTATGCAAAAGTATGCATGTATCTGACAGTGCACAGGTAGAGAAATCTGGCTATGGGTAGAGAAATCATAACACCTACATAAAATGTTATGAGAAGACAAAGAAAGAGACTCCTGGGATAATTTTAAGTCAAGCTGTATGTGGGTACTCTCCCTGAGACGGGAATCACATTCCATTTAATGTCCCTTTATTTTTCTATGTACAATATAAACGCTTATGGTAAAATGGATTTGAAATCACAGATGCAATTCCTACAGCAGAGTTGAGATGGGGGATAGTGTATATGGATGAATCAGGATGCTTAAGAATTTTGTAAGAGACATTCTTCCTTCTCTCCCCTCCTCATCACTAGTTCCTGAGAGTTTCCCCTCAAACAAACACAATGAGCTATCTGGAAGCTTTGTCCTAGGGAACTCTAACACAGTATCCCCCAATCGAACATTTCTTCCTAAAATGCTCTTTGCTTCCCATGGCCTTGCTCCTTGACTAAGAAAGGTAAGCTGCTTTGTCGTTATGCAGACATCACAGTGGATGCACTATAAGAATTCCTGTTCCCAAACAAGAACCTAAAGCCCATTTTATAAGCTATTCTTGTCAATACAGCCAAGTGATTGAGAATGTGAGTTCTAGTGGCAGAGAAGCAGGGCTAACTTCCTGCCTCTACCAATCAGTGACATAACTGTGGGCAAGTTCCTTAACTTCTCTGTCTCAGCATCCTCATTTGTTGAGTGGAACAGAACCTGTCTCTCAGGATTGCTGTGAAGAGAAAGTGAGTTAAATATAGATGAAGAACTTAGAACAGTCTCTGGCACACAATTAAGCACTCAAAAGGTGTTGGCTATTTCCATGTTAAACATCTTAGAAAAGAAAAAAAAAAAAATTCAGGAACGAAGGTGGCAGCTGTTAGACCTTAGATAACCTTGGAAAATGCCCAAGAGAACCATCTGCTGTTGATAGTAGTTTCAAATTCTCTCTTGGTGCACTGCAATCAGGCCATGACAAAGACAACCTGATTATTCAGTATTTCTGTGTAAGAGATAGGTGTCTATTTCAACCCTGGAATGAAGAATGCACGCTCTCTCCATAGTCCTTTCAGAAGCATAACAAGGCAGAATTACATTTTAAAAACTTGGTTCTCAAGTAATTCAGATGATAATTCCAAAAATAATGAGAAGTTCGAAATATGACTTATTTTCAACTTCAAGTGTCTGGGTTCTTGACTTTCCTTTTATTTGTTCTCATTTTCTAAAAACCAAAGTATAATCAGGTCAGAAATATTATCAAGGTAAGGAACTTATGATATTTTCTGCCAAGAATATTGATCAATCTTCAAAATGAGGAATCCAGCTCACTCTCTTGGCTCTATCTTCCTCTGAACTAGAAAGCACAACACCTTTAACTGACTTGAAACCACATGAAAAACACTATTCCCTAATTGTCTAAAGTTTCTGAATAGTGGCCAGATGCACAATATAGAAGTACTCGTTCTAAAACCTTTTAAATAAAATTGATTCACATCTGACTATAAAACCTGATTTTAAAAATTCTACTGTTGAATTTTAAAGTGTCAAAATGTGTAATGATAAGAATCTGCATTTTCTCTTAAGTACAAAAGGGAAGATCAAGCATATAAACTATGACAAGCAGAGAGTTCTAGTTTAGGCAAGGGTGTCTCTTTCTCCCTATTTCTACCCAACTACTAGAACTTGAGAACAAACAAGAAAAAGATCCCAGTCAGAGCCACCTGGCCACATTCTAAGGTGAAGGTAGAGGAATAACATTTACCAGCAGGCAAGGTTGTACACATAAAGATGCCACAAATACTGCCCATACCACGTCTTTTCCACTTGCCTAACCTACAAGTTAAGCAAGGACATCTTCACGTATATTCACATTAAGTTGAAAGAAATTACACTGGGCTTTAATAGTCAGCAATGTTTCTATATCAGAGTTAACCTGTAGCGCCCATGATTAGATGACGCTAATGAAACACTAAAACTTCATTTCATTAGAGAAATAAAACACACTTAGTAAATAATTATAACTCTTCTTATACATTAAGAGCTACCTTTTACTTTAGAAGTGTTAATGGGATTATTTTTACAATGTTAGCTCGGAAGTGAGCTATATTTATGTCAGAGTCCACCGGTACAAGGCAGTTCTCTGAGATTAGATTTAAGACTCACAGGAACAGGGCGCCTGGGTGGCTCAGTTGGTTAAGCGACTGCCTTCGGCTCAGGTCATGATCCTGGAGTCCCTGGATCGAGTCCCGCATCGGGCTCCCTGCTCGGCAGAGAGTCTGCTTCTCCCTCTGGCCCTCCCCCATCTCATGTGCTCTCTCTCATTCTCTCTCTCTCAAATAAATAAATAAAATCTTTAAAAAAAAAAAAAAAAAGACTCACAGGAACAATATATCCCAGACGTATGTGTTGTAGAATTATCTTTACACTACCATGCAGAAGGCAGATAGTACAAAGCAATGGGAAAACAACGGTAAAAACAAGTTATATCCTTTCCTCCAAAAGGGCACAGTCCATAGGAGCATCAGGCATGTAAATAAATCCCATCATAGGTCAATTGATAAAGTCTCTTACAGAGGTTAATAACACCATCACTACAAGTAGTACTTACTATGTGCCTGATACTTTTCCAAGCACTTAATGTAAATTAAACCATTAATTCTCACAACAGTCACACAAAGCATATATCATCACTCTCATTTTACAGACGAAGAAACCAAGGCACAGGCAGGTTAAGTGGCTTCCCCAAGTTCGTACAAGCTAGTAAATAACAGAGCCAGATTTTCAACCCAGAGAGCTTGGAAGCAAGGGCAAAAATGAACTATTGGGACTTCATCCACTATAGATCAATTACTGAAAAGCTTATGGTACTGGGAACACACATGAGTATAACTGGAAGCCTTAATTTACTTAAAATCATACTGAACATTACACAGGAGAATGTGTTCAAAGAATTATCAAATAAGCCTGGGTTTTTAACACCTGCAGTTATGTTTCTAGTGTTTCTCAGAGCACTACAAATGTCAGACTGCTAGATGGAGAAAAGTCAGAGGAAAAAAACACTAGGTGTGGGAGAGTATTATAAAAACACAATGAGACCTTGTCAATAAAAATCATTTCTATGGCTCTTATTTGAAAAAGTTTTTAAATGCCCACTTTGTTATTTTCCAGTTTATATAAATGGGTAGAAAATACTGGTTGTCTAATATCAGCAATTAAAGAAAAGTCTTCATAAAGAAGGCCCAGGACAAAGCTTAGTAACAGTAATTGCTCAATATGTGTTATGTTGAGCTAAAGTGAAATTGAGTGACTTGCAGTAATGGGATCAAAGATCTTTCCTTGTGAGCCTTGAGAAATGCTGCCACGTAGCAACAGCCATGTTCACAGGAGATCACTGGAGACAAAAATCACCAAGGGGCAATGGGGTACTGATGCTGTTCTTCATCCC
>NC_138379.1:67939685-67960891 GCF_054177405.1 Leptonychotes weddellii
AAAAAAAAAAAAACAGTCTTCTTTTGATATCTACCTATCATGTGAAAACCAACAGAAGAGATTTCTTGATTTTTCACTTTATCAAGGGGTTATAATCTGATGAGAAAGAAATGGCCATAGGCGTATCTTCTAAAGAAGGAGAAAGGACCTCATTGTCAGCAAAGAGTGAGCAACTGAAATGTAATGTAAGGAATCCAGACCCCAGTGTCCACCACAGTGCTTGGATATGGGCCATTTAAGTATCCACCCAGTGCCAATAAGTGTGCCAGTAAGTACTGTTAGAACTTTAAGTTCCATTTAGTATCAGTAAGAATAAAGATTGATTTTTTTTTGCTGTAATTTTCACAGATAATAGAGTTTATTCATTTGACAAATAATGAAGCATCTACTTGGGGCCAGTCACTGGGCCTGTGTAGAACTTGGTGCTGAGAGTAAATGTTGAGAAAGGCCAAGATGGGCCAAGATCTCAGCCTTGTGGCCCAGGCCATGTAGGGTAACTGTAAATGTACTGAATGACAGGACACCAACAGAAAAACAAAGAAACACAAGCTTGGGTTAGAATTAAAATAATACATGAACCTCATACACTAGTAGCAGTAATGACAGCAACAACATGTAACAAGCCCTGGCTGGGCTCCGTGCCATCTTATTATAGCCTCGTATCAACCCTACAAAGCCTCCACAGCAATCATCTTCATTCCATAGATGGAGAAAAGACCCTAAGAGAGGTTAAAGGACTTGCCTCCTCTGAATGAACGGAAAAGGGGGGCAGGGAGACATTCTTAAAAGTGATTAACAGCCGTACGGCCATGTAAGCAAAATTAACAATAACTATAATGTCAAAAGCTAGTCCACATTCAAGTTACCCCAATTACCTTTTCTACAAATTCTGCATTCACTTAATGTCTTTTAAATCTCTTAAGGCCCTTTTTTTTTTTTTTAAAGATTTTATTTATTTATTTAACAGAGAGACAGTGAGAGAAGGAACACAAGCAAGGGGAGTGGGAGAGGGAGAAGCAGGCTTCCCGCCGCAGGGAGCGCAATGCGGGGCTCGATCCCAGGACCCTGAGATCATGACCTGAGCTGAAGGCAGACGCTTAACGACTGAGCCACCCAGGCACCCAAGGCCCTTTTAATATAGAACGGTTCCCTGGTATTTTTTTTTTTTTTCGTTCTTTTCACAACCCACTAACTCATTGACTAAACTAGTTCAGTTGTTTTGTAGTATCCAATTTGGCTGAGTGCTGCTTTCTTCAAGTGTTGCTGAACTTGCTTCTCTATCCCTGGTGTTTCCTGGAGTCAGAAAGTTGTATGTAAAGGCTTGATCAGAGGTAGGGAGTAAAAACCAGAATAAGTATGTTTGCCTGTCCCTTTTTCATTTTGAGACATAAGGAAATGTTGTTTATATATGCCAAATTGATGTACTATTTTTTATTGAGAAGTGACTAATTGCTTAGATTATCATAACAATAAAACATCAAGATCCTCTTAGAGAAATTAATCTGTATTCTCCAGGCCTTAAGTGTTTAAAAATCACTCCATTCCCCACAAAAGGTGCTACCAGTGGGTGTGTTTGTTTTTCACATGAACCAAGAGAGAAAAAGAAAGCGTTTTCAGAAAAACAAGACCACACACATACATATTCACAACACGCACACAAAGATATTTTCCTGGGCTGCAACCCTGTCTCTACAATCTAGTTCCAGTTTATCACATTTGGTAAGAGGTAACTCCATGACTTAGATACCAGACATTATCTGTGTGCCCAGAGCCCCATAATTTCTCAACCCAGCTTTATTCCAGGAAAGCAACTCAAGGGGATTTCCACCAATTCTTCCCTCTCACCAAAGCCATCCTCAAGTGATAATTGGGAAGTCCCCGGCATAGATCAACAAGGAAATTACAAGGCTACTTTGGAAAATGGAGAAGATGAAAAAAGCTCCACAAAATGGTTAAGGAGTTCTCTTATCTCTATTTCTCCAAGCCCTAATCAACTGAAGACTCAGAGTTAAAAACAAAACAAAACACCTTAGGTTACTACAGTATGTCATCTCCCACTACCCTACTATAGATTATTGGCCGTACAACCAGGCCGTGACTTTAGAAAAAACATATCCCAGGTCTGAAAACAAACCTTTGTACTGTTTTCCTTTACTTTCATTTCTGAAAGCTGTATGCATGGCCTTTCCACATTACCTATGTAAATGAGGACAGTCATTCAGTATATGAAACTCTTATATGACAGAACTGAAATACTGTCCTATCACTTACCTTTACCCATTCCTTTGAACTTTACCCAGTGCTTTCATCTTTCTTTTTTTTAAGATTTTTTTTTTTTTTAATTCATTTGAGAGGCAGAGACAGAGGAAGCACAAGCAGAGGGAGAGGCAGAAGGAGAAGCAGACTCCCCGCTGAGCAGAGCCTGACATGGGACTCAATCCCAGCGCCCTGGGATCATGACCTGAGCCAAAGGCAGACGCTTAACCATCAGAGCCACCCAGGCACCCCTCATCTTTCTCTTAAAAGCCCCTGAAAGACTGGAATTCATGCAGATTACTTCCCCAATTAAGCAATGAAAGAGAAAATGATGTAAAATGACGCCCATCATTTTTGGCATTTCCTTCTCCTGAGTTTAGCAAGCCTCTTAAGAAGAGATACCAGAAACAAAAAGGGGGATTCCACTCACTAAGAGAGCCCAAAGTAGAAGGAGTTGGAATTCATTTGCTCTGGCATTGGCTTAGAAGTAAACCACAAACATATCAATTAAAAGGAATACCTGTAAGAGAAAGAGCAAGACGGGAAATTAGAGATGGTTGTGTTCTCCTAGAAGTGAGGACATGAAGCCCGAAGAGGTCAAAAGTAAAGTTTCACATCCAGTGACTTTTTTAAAAGCTATTTCCCACTGTGGCATTTCAATTTTACTTCTTTCTTTCATGGCTGTGTGCCAACTCCCTCTTGACATGAATGAATTTGATACACTAAATACAAGGTTTCTATCTTTGCTTTCGAGCACACTGGGAAGCCTGCAAAGATTAGAAAACTGAAAACTTCAGTCTATTCTAATGTCTTTCTATAATATAATTTCAGTCATTCATGGTTAGCAGATAGGATATGACATTAAACAAATGTGTTCAAGTGTAATGTTCCCCCGAAAATAATGTCTTTCTATAATAACTTCAGTCATTCATGGTTAGCAGATAGGATATGACATTAAACAAATGTGTTCAAGTGTAAAGTTCCCCCGAAAATTGTTTTATTAATCCCAGTATAATTAAGCGTTATATTAGTTTCAGGTATACAATATACTGATTCAACAATTCTATTCATTACTCAGTGCTCATAAGTATACCCTTAATCCCCTTCACATATATCACTGATCCCCCCACCCACCTCCACTCTGGCAACCACCTGTTTATTCTCTATACTTAGAGGGGGTTGTCCCTTTTTTTTTTCTTTATCCATTTGTTTTGTTAAATTCACCTGAGTGAAATCATAAGGTATTTGTCTTTCTCTTTGACTTATTTCACTTAGCATTATACTCTCTAGATCCATCTATGTTGTTGCAAATGGCAAGATTTCATTCTTTTTATGGCACCACACCTTCTTTATCCATTCATTTATCGATGGGCATTTGGGTTGCTTCCATGTATTGGCTATTGTAAATGTTGGCAGTAAACATAGGGGGTATATATATCTTCTCAAATTAATGTTTTCGTTTTCTTTAAATAATACCCAGCGGAATTAATGGATCATTGGGTAATTCTATTTTTAATTTTTTGAAGAACCTCGACTGTTTTCCACAGTGACTGCACCAATTTGTATTCCCACCAACAGTGTATAAGGGATTCCTTTTTCTCCACATCCTCACTAACACTTATTGTTTGTGTTTTTTATTTTAGTTATTCCAACAGGTAGTGAGGTGGTATCTCATTGTAGTTTTGATTTGCATTTCCCTGATGATGAGTGATGTTGAGAATCTTTTCATGTGTCTCGTGGCCATCTATGTTTTCTGCCCATTTTCACTGCATTATTTGTTTTTTGAATATTGAGTTGTACAAGATCTTTATATATCTGGGATATTAAATCCATATTGCATATATCATTTGCGAATACCTTCTCGCATTTGATGGGTTGACCTTTTCTTTTTTTTTTCTTTTTTTGTAGATGGTTCCTTAACAGTGCAGAAGATTTTTATTTTGTTGTGTTCCAACATTTTAATTTTGCTTTTCTTTCCCTTGACTCAGGAGACATATCCAGAAAAATGTTTCTACGGCTGATGTCAGAGATTACTACCAATGTTTTCTTCTAGGAATTTCATGGTTTCAGGTCTCACAGTTAGGTCATTAAACCATTTTCAGTTTATTTTTGTGTATGGTATAAGAAAGTGATCCAGTTTCATTCTTTTGCATGTAGCTGTCCAATTTTACCCACACCATTTGTTGAAAAGAGTATCTTTTTCCCATTGGATATTCTTGCCTCATTTGTCAAAGATTAATTAAACGTATAAGTGTGAATTTATTTCTGGGCTCTCTATTCTGTTCCACTGATCTATGTGTCTATTTCTATGCCAGTACCATACTGTTTTGATTACTACAGCTTTGAAGTATATCTTGAAATCTGGGATTGTTACACCTCCAGTTTGTTCCTCTTTTTCAAAATTGATTTGGCTATTTGGGATTTTTTTGTGGTTCCATGCAAATTTTAGGATTATTTGTTCTAGATCTGTGAAAAATGGCATTGATATCTTTTTTTTTTTAAAGACTTTATTTATTTATTTGACAGAGAGAGAGAGACAGCAAAAGAGGGAACACAAGCAGGGAGAGTGTGAGAGGGAGAAACAGGCGCCCCACTGAGCAGGGACCCTGATGCGGGGCCAATCCCAGGACCCTGGAATCATGACCTGGGCCAAAGGCAGATGCTTAACGACTGAGCCACTCAGGCGCCCCGGCATTGGTATCTTGATAGGGATTGCATTGAGTCTGTAGATTGCTTTAGATAGTATGAACATTTTAACAGTATTTGTTGTCCCAATCCATGAGCACGGTATATCTTTCCATTTGTTTGTGTCATCTTCAATTTCTTTCATCAGAGTTTTATAGATTTCAAAGTACAGGTCTTTCACACTTCCTTGGCTAAGTTTATTCCTGGGT
This sequence comes from Leptonychotes weddellii, assembly GCF_054177405.1. Lineage (NCBI taxonomy): Eukaryota > Metazoa > Chordata > Mammalia > Carnivora > Phocidae > Leptonychotes > Leptonychotes weddellii. Next base: position 67,944,836 of record NC_138379.1, read on the forward strand.
ATCTTACTACTTTTGATGCAGTTGTAAAGGGTTGTTTTCTTAATTTCTCTTTCTGCTGCTTCATTATTAGTATGGAGAAACACAATGGACTTCTGTATATTGATTTTGTATTCTCAGACTTCATGGAATTCATTTATCAGTTCTCATGATTTTTTTGGTGGAGTCTTTTGGGTTTTCTATATATAGTATCATGTTATTTGCAAATAGTTTAAGTTTTATTTCTTCCTAACCATCTGGATGCCTTTCATTTTGTTGTTGTTGTCTGATTGCTGTGGCTAAGATTTTCCAGTACTATGTTGCATAGAGGTGGTGAGTGGACATCCTGGTCTTGTTCCTGAACTTATAGGAAAAGGTATCCATTTTTCACCATTGGATATGATGTTAGCTGTGGATTTATCATATACGGCCTTTATAATATTGAGGTATGTTCCCTCTAAACCTACTTTGTTAAAGCTTTTTATCAGGGACATTGTACTTTGTCAAATGCTAATTTTCTGCATCTACTGAAATGATCATATGGTTTTTAATCCCTTCCCTTGTTGATGTGATGTATCATGATAATTAATTTACAAAAAATGAACCACTCTTGCATCCCAAGAATAAATCCCACTTGATTGGTATGAATGATTTTTCTAATGTATTGCTAGATTTGGTTTGCTGATCATTTATTGAGAATTTCTGAATCTATGGCCATCAGAGATAAGTGGCCTATAGTTTTTTGGGTTTTTTTTTTTGTAGTGTCTTTATCTGGTTTTAATATCAGGATAATACTGGCATCATAAAATGAATTTGGAAGCTTTCCTTCCTCTTCTATTTTTTTAAACAGTTTGAGAAGAATAGGTATTAACTCTTCTTTAAATGTTTCGTAGAATTCACCTGTGAAGCCACCTGACTGCTCTGAGTTTTTTGATTACATATTCAAATTTATTCCAAGTACAGTTGGTATGTTCAAATATTCTATTTCTTCCTGATTCAATATTGGGAAGTTGTAAGTTACTAGGAATTTAACCATCTCTTCTGGGTTGTCCAGTTCGTTGGCATGTAGTTTTTCATAATATTCCCTTATAATCCTTTGTGTTTCTGCAGTGTTGTTATTTCTTCCCTTTCATTTCTATTTGAGTCCTTTTTTTTTTTTTGATGAGTTTGCCTAAAGTTTCATGAATTTTGTTGATCTTTTCAAAGAACCATCTGTTGATTTCACTGATCTATTCTATTCATCTTTTTGTGTACTTTTTAAGTTTCTATTTCATTTATTTCTGCTCTAATCTCTATTATTTCTTTCCTTCTGCTGGTTTGGGGCTTTGTTTGTTCTTCATCTGTTCTTTATCTAGCTCCTTTAGGTTCATTGTTTGAAATTTTTCTTGATTCTTGAGGTAGGCCTGTATCATTATAAACTTCTCCCCTTTATCTTTTTTATTATCATTATTATTATGTTCAATTAGCCAGCATATAGTACATCATTAGTTTTTGATGTAGTGTTCAATGATTCATCAGTTGTGCATAACACCCAGTGCTCATCAACACACATGCCCTCCTTAATACTCAACACCTAGCTACCCCATTCCCCAACCCTCCCTCCCTTCTGTAACCCTCAGTTTGGTTCCCAGAGTCCAGAGTCTCTCATGGTTTGTCTGCCTCTCTGATTTCTTTCCATTCAGTTTTCCCTCCCTTCCCCTGTGGTCCTCTGCGCTATTCCTTATGTTCCACGTATGAGTTAAACCATATGATAATGGTCTTTCTCTGCTTGACTTATTTCACTTAGCATAATCCCCTCCAGTTCCATCCATTTTGATGCAAATGGTGGGTATTCATCCTTTCTGATGGCTGAGGAATATTCCATTGTATATATGGACCACATCTTCTTTATCCACTCGTCTGTTGACGGACATCTCAGCTCCTTCCACAGTTTGGCTATTGTGGACATTGCTGCTATGAACATTGGGGTGCATGTGCCCCTTCTTTTCACAACATCTGTCTTTGGGGTAAAAACCTAGTAGTGCAATTGCTGGGTCATAGGGTAGTTCTATTTTTAACATCTTGAGGAACCTTCATAGTGTTTTCCAGAGTGGCTGTACCAGCTTGCATTCCCACCAAGAGTGTAAGGCGGTTCCCCTTTCTCCACATCTTTACCTATTTCCTGTCTTGTTAATTTTTGCCATTCTAACTGGTGTAAGGTAGTTTCTTGTTGTGGGTTTGATTTGTATTTCCCTGATTGCTAGTGATGTTGAACATTTCTTCATGTGTCTGTTAGCCATTTGTATGTCTTCTTTTGAGAAGTGTCTGTTCATGTCTTCTGCCCATTTATTGACTGGATTATTTGTTTTTTGGGTGTTGAGTTTGAGAAGTTCTTTATAGATCTTGGATACCAGCCCTTTATCCGTAATGTCATTGCAAATATCTTCTCCCATCCTGTAGGTTGCCTTTTAGTTTGTTGACTGTTTCCTTTGCTGTGCAAAAGCTTTTTATCTTGATGAAGCCCCAAAAGTTCATTTTTACTTTTGCTTCCCTTACCTATAGAGACATGTCTTGAAAGAGGTCACTGTGGCCAATGTCGAAGAGATTACTGCCTATGTTCTCCTACAGGATTTTGATGGATTCCTGTCTCACATTGAGGTCTTTCATCCATTTTGAGTTTATATTTGTGTATGGTGTAAGAGAATGGTCCAGTTTCATTCTTCTGCATGTGGCTGTCCAATTTTTCTAGCACCATTTATTGAAGAGACTGTCTTCTGGAAGAATAAACATTGTGAAAATGTCTATGCTGCCCAGAGCATCTACACTTTCAATGCAATCCGTATCAAAATACCATCAACATTTTTCACAGAGCTGGAACAAACAATTCTAAAATTTGTATGGAACCAGAAAAGATCCCGAATTGCCAGGGGATTGTTGAAAAAGAAAACCAAAGCTGGGGGCATCACAATGCCTGACTTCAAGCTATATTACGAAGCTGTGATCATTAAGACAGCATGGTATGGGCACAAAAACAGACACACAGATCAGTGGAACAGAATAGAGACCCCAGAAATGTACCCTCAACTCTATGGTCAACCAATCTTGGACAAATCAGGAAAGAATATCCAATGGAAACTTTCCCTTTTAGATCAGCTTTTGCTTCATCCCAAAGATTTTCCCCTTTGTGTTTTCATTTTCATTTGTCTCTGTGTATTTTTTGATTTTCTCTTTGATTTCTTGGTTGACCCACTCATTGTTTAGTAGCATGTTATTTAACCTCCATGTATTTGTGTTCCTTTCAGATTTTTTCTTGTGGTTGATTTCTAGGGTCATAGTGTTGGTAGTCAGAAAAGATGCAAAATATGATTTCAATCTTTTTTATTTTGTTGAGGCTCGTTTTGGCGTCCTAATATGTAATCTCCTCAGAAGAATATTCTACGTGCACTTCAAAAGAATGTATATTCTGTTTTGGGATGGAATGTTCTGAATATATCTGTTAGATCCATCTGGTCCTATGTCATTCAAAGCCACTGTTTCCTTGTTGATTTCTGTCAGGATTTATCCATCCTGAAGTGGGGTGCTAAAAGTCCCCTCCTATTATTGTATTACTGCCAATTTCTTCCTTTGTCTGTTAATAGTTGCCTCATGTCTTTAGGTGCTTCCATGTTGGGTGCATAATACTTACAATTGTTATAGTCTCTTGTTGGATTGTCTCCTATATCATTATGCAGTAGTGTCCTTCTTTGTCTCCTGTTACAGTCTTTGTTTTAAAGTTTGTTTTGTCCAATATAAGTATTGCTATGCCAAGCTTTCTTTTCACTGCCATGTGCATGATAAATGTTTTTTTATCTCTTCACTTTCATCCTGCATGTGTTTTTAGGTCTGTAATAAATCTCTTGCAGGCACCATATAGATGAGTCTTACTTTTTTATCCATTCCATTACTCTGTCTTTTGATTAGGGCATTTAGACCCTTTACATTCAAAGTAATTATTGATTGGTATGTATTTATTGTCATTTGTTACTTGTTTTACAGTTGTTTTTGCATTTCTTATCTGTTCTTTTTTTCTTGCTTTCTTCTTTTGTGGTTCGATGGCTTTCTTTAGTGATATATTTGGATTCCTTTCTCTTTACTTTTTACATCTCTGTTATCGGTTTTTGATCTGTGGTTACCATTAGATTCACATATAACAGCTTATGCATATAGCACTCTATATTAAGTTGATGGTCGCCTAAGTTTGAACCCATTCAGAAAGCACTAAATTTTTACTCCCCCACCATGTTTTAGGTATATGGTGTCATAATTTACATACTTTTGTGATCCCTTGATTGATTTTTATAGATATACTTGATTTGACTGCTTTTGTGCTTGTAACCACCATAATGAATTACAAGTGATTAACTACTTTTATGTTTATATGTACCTGTGAAATTTTTTCCTTATTCCTGCTTATTGTCTTTCCTTTCCACTCAAAGAATACCCTTTAATATTTCTTATAGGACCAGTTTAATGGTGATGAATTCCTTTTGCTTGTCTGGGTAACCCCTATCTCGCCTTCTATTCTGAATGATAACTGTGCCAGGTATTCTTGGTTGCAGGTTATTTTCCTTTCAGCACTTTGTTTGGGGTTTTTTTTAGATTTTATTTATTTATTTGAGAGAGAGAGAGAGAGAGAGAGAGAGCGTGTGAGTTGGGGGAGGCCCAGAGGGGGAGGGAGAGGGACAAGCAGACTCACCACCCTGAGATCATGACCTGAGCCGAAACCAAGAGTCAGATGCTCAACCAACAGACTCAGCCAGGAGCCTCTCCTTTCAGCAATATGGATGTTTCATGCCACTCCCTTCTGGATATACTGAAAAATCACTGAAAATTTTCCACTGAAAAATCAGCTGATTACCTAATGGGATTTCCACTTGTATGTAACTGTCCTCTTTTCTCTTGCTGCTTTTAAAATTCTCTCTTTATCATTTTTTTGCCATTTTGACTATTATGTGTCTTGGTGTAGACCTCCTTCGATTGATTATTGTTGGGGGCTCTCTCTACCTCCTGGATCTGGATGTCTGTTTCCTTCCCCACATTAGGGAAGTTTGCAGCTATTATTTCTTCAAATAAATTTTCTGCACAGTTTCTTCTCTCTCCTCCTTCTGGGATCCCTATAAGGCAAATGTTGTTATTACACCTGATGGAGTCAATGAATTCCCTTAACCTATTACCATTTTTGTTATCTTTCTTCTTTTTCCTGTTTCATTTATTTCCCTTCCATTACTCTGTCTTCCAGCTCACTGATCCATTCTTCTGGGTTCTCTAGTCTACTATTTATTCCATCTAGTATATTTTTAATTTCAGTTATTGTGCTCTTCATCTCTGATTGGTTCCCTTTTGTGTTTTCTCTTTGTTGAGGGTCTCACTGAGGTCCTCCCCTCTTTTCTGAAGTCCAGTATCTTTATGACCCATTACTTTGAATTATCTATCTAACTTATCTCTGTTTCACTTAGGTCTCTTGTGATTTTTGTCCTGTTCTTTCATTTGGGACATATTCCTCTGTCCCTTCATTTTCTCTAACTCTTGGTGTCTGTTTCCATGTTAGGAAAGTTGGCTACATCTCCTGTATTGAAAGTAGTGACCTTATGAAGAAGAGGTCCTGTAGTGCAATGACCCCTGTTCACCAGAACCTGGCACTTCAGGGGCGTCTCCTCTGTGTGCTGTGTGCTGTGTGTGCCCTACTGCTGAGGTTGAGAAGGTTTGCCTTCAGTCCAATCATCCTCTATGGTTCTCTTTTCCTACTGTCGGCAGAGTGCGGTCCCTGTGCTATTAAGGAACCAGTCTGGGGCCACCTTGCACTTCAGCTGATCAGACCACATGCCTGCCCTCAGCTCATCTGCCAGAACTATAGTTATATTGAACTGCAGAGTGCGCTCTCTCTGCTTCATCCCCTCAGAGGCTTTCATTGGTGGGTGGGGCCTATAGTCAGACAAGATGTTTGCCCCCAGTCTGTCTGTTGGGGTGGCAATGACCCCAAACCACCAGATCTCTGTTGCTGCTCCTGTGAGGTTTTGTTGATGGGCCGGGCCAGCAGTAAGATCAAATGTCTGCCCCCAACCCACTGCTGAAGCTGCAGTCAAACTGGTGTGTGTGGTTATCTTCCCCTCCACCCAGGGCACGAGTCACTTTGGAGAAGTGATGGCCACTGTCAGGGCTGCTTGAACAATACTACACATGTGGTGCCACTCTGGATGGACTCCTGAGTGGGGAGAATTGGACGGGACAGTCTGCAGAATGCAGGAGCAGAGTATATGGTGTCAGCAAGGTTTTCACTAGTCTGCTTGTGGGAAGAGCCCTAGAGCTGCTTTGAAGGGACTCCTGTTGAGTGGGGCAGGTTGGATGGGGTGGATCCACAGGAGTACACTGGGGTGGAGCTCACCATTAGCAGGGTAGGTAGAGCATTCATGCTGGTTCCTGCAGGGATCCCTGTACCTAGGCTGGGGAGCAGGGGAGAGAAATGGCACCCTCTAGCAACCCTGCTCTTAGAGAAGTCTCCCAAATATCCCTGCCCTTCCTGCACATGCTTAAGACCAGCAAATACAGTTCCTTCATATACTCTAGATGCCTTACAAACTGCTGCTTCAATGCTGTATCTTGGCAAATTTGTTTGTTATGCTGTCTCTTTAAGGACAGGAACTCAGTTTCCTATTGCCCTCTTGCTGATTTTTGAAGTCCCCAGTGTTAAGCCCCACTGATCGCAAAAACTCACGAAGTTAAGCCCCTCTAGTTTTCAAAGCCAAATGTTATGGGAAATTTGGAATTTATCTTTCCGGTGCAGGTTCCCCATGCCTGGGGTGCTTAGCAGGGGGTCCATTCCTTTCCTCTCTCTGTGCCTGTGGTGTACCTCCTTCTCACAATCTCATGGGTCAGTTTGGTTCCCAACCACAGCTCCACTCTTTCTTCCATCTTCAATGTGGCTTCCTCTCTACAATGAACTATGGAGAGCCTATTCTGCCAGTCCTCAGGTTGTTTTCTGGGTTATGTACACTGATGTGGTGGTGTCTAGGTTTATACATGGGATGAGGTGAGCCTAGGATTCCCCTACTCCCCCATCTTCCCCAGAAATTCCACACATTGATATCTTGAAGCCCTCTGGGAAACACTTTTCACAGTATCTTGCCTATATGAAGACTTCAAGAGAAAAGTTAAAAATCCTGCAGAAGAGCTTTCTGTTAGAATAAGTGGCTGATTTAGTGGATTCAATATCCACTACGCTTTCCATAGCATTAAGCTATTTGGTACTAGCTCATCTGAGATCTGAGTGTTTATATTAAAAACAACAGAATTAGGTGTACCTCGGTGCCTCATTCAGTTAAGTGGCATACTCTTGGTTTGGGCTCAGGTCATGATCTCAGGCTTTTGAGATCAAGCTCCACATCAGGCTCTGCACTCAGCAGGGAGTCTGCTTGAGATTCTCTCCTTCTCCTTCTGCCCCTCCCCCTACTTGCTCACTCACCCTCTCTCTCTCTAAAAATAAATAAACCTTTAAAAAAAAAAAAAACAGAATTAGAGAAGTCCACATCATGGAGCAGGTTTCTCTGAGGGAAGCAAAAGCCCCAAAGTTTAAGGTGTTGGACTCACTGGGTACAAATGCCGATGAAGTCAACTCTTGGCATTTTTAATCAGAACTGTTTTTCTTGATGCTCTAGTTCAAGTTACAGAGGTTTTTAATTTTTGTCTTTAACCCTTTTTATTCCCAGTAAGTCCTGAAACTTGTGTGTGCATGTCTGTGTGCAATACCTGAAAAAGGTGAGCTTTTCCAGAAACACCTAGGTATCATTATACAGAAATAGCCTATGAGAAAAAAACAAATTATAGGCTATCCATGTTTCAAAGATCCATCAAAAGTAGGCAAAAATCACACTACCCTTTGTACCCATCTTAAGCAGATGCTTAAGAACTACTTACTGCCCTATGTTCTCTTACGCAGCCTAAGTGCTTCTAAAACTTTAAGGTGCATTTCGATCCCATGGAGGTCTTGTTAAATGCAGCTTCTAATTCAGTAGGCCTGCAGCAGATCCTGATGGGCTGAATATGTACATTAAATGGAAGCTACCAGGGATTGCAAATGCTGATGGTCCACGGACCACACTTGAGTAGCAAGGCTCCTAGGAAACAATACTTTCCACTGGCACCAAGTTGACATTACGCTGCAGGATACGCTGCAGGATTTACCTTTTTTTTTTTTTTTTTTTTTAAAGAATTTAGGGCCAACCACTTTTGGAACATTTGTTCCAGTACATACCACCAGAGTGACTGGGTTAGAAGGAGGTAAATAGTTAAAGCAAAAGTACAGTATATAATGAGAGGAAGGGGAAAAGTAAACCTCAAAAAGTCATTCAAGGAAACTCCTGACATTTATTCTGCAAAATATCTCTTTATCTCTGGATTATTGGTCAATAAAGAGCAAAACTACACTTTTTTTTTTCCTTTGGTGCACTGTTGAAAGTTGGGCTCACCTGGCAAGAGAAAGGATTCCAGACCAAAAGGAAAAAATAAGTAATTAGACCCAGCGAGCTCTGAAACTCAGGGCCAAGAGTCCCCAGTAAAGTGTTTCCTGAGATCTCTGCTGCATATCAGCATAAAACAGTGTCACCTCATGTTCATGATGCTCACACCAGTCATTGATAAAAGAGATTCTATCATTAGACTCTGCTTTAGATAATATCGATGCAAGTAATCCATTCTAGAAATGTTTTTAAAATGCTTTTTGAAAGTCAGCCTCGTTTACCTATAAAATTTAGGTATATGGACACTTTGTTTCCTAATGATAATAAACTAACATGAAACATGCGCGTCTAGATAGATGAGGATAAAGCATGGCAGAATATTTTCTTAGACTGGAAATGTAACTCTTCAGTCTAATCCTTCCCCTCACTACATAAGCACTTGGCATATTCTCTAAAACTGGGCCAAATCACAATGGGAGTATAATCTCAACTGGTAGTATCCATGATTTTCTTATACTTTAATTTTCAACTTTTTGATGCACAGGTTTCCTTTTGCCACAAGAAATCTACACGTTAATGACTACTGATTATTAACATTTTTTGAATGCCAAGATTCAGTATTTATACCTACTCGGTACTTTTATCAAATCATCTAAAAGTTACCAGACATCCTTTGGCCACTATATTAAATAAATGTATTTTTTGTTAAGGTTACTGTACATTTGGGGTGCCTAGGTGGCTCAGTTAAGCATCTGACTTTGACTCAGGTCATGAGCTCAGGTCCTGGGATGGAGCCCTGTGACATGCTCCCTGCTCAGCAGGGAGTCTACTTCTCCCTCTCCCTCTGCCCCTCCTCCCACTTGTACTCACACAAGTGCTCTCTCGCGCTCTCTCTCCAAATAAACAAATAAATCTTAAAAAAAAAGATTACTGTACAATATGGTTTGACTAAGAAAAACCCTAACACTTTATTTTCTGACTCCATTACTGGAAGTAGAGAAAAATACAGAGCAAGAAAATTTTACTTATAATAATAATAATATATTATTATAACAATAATACTATTACTCAAAATTTGTTTAGTAGACCTACTGTGTACCAAACACACTGCTTCATGCTAAAGATAGTTTTCTACTCCCATGGAGCTTACAGAGAGGAAAAGAGAAATGTAAACAATTGCAATGCACTGTGTAAATACTACGACAACTACTCCATTAGAAAGGAAAGAGAGAAAACAGTACGCATTCCTGGAGAGAGATAATGAGAAAGTCCCAGAAGTCCTGAACTTTAAATGCCAACTCTATTCCTCAACGTCACTGTCTCTCTTTTAAGTCACCCCTCCCCTCTCAAGGAAGCACCTCTAGTTGCCAAATCCATGGGTAAACCTGAAAACTCTGGAACTTTTATTCATGCGCATCAACTTCTCTGCCCAATTCCCACTCAGTACCGGTTGCTCCACCCACACCCCTAAGCAGGTGGCAATGCAGGTTCAGCCTTTTCTCTTCAACAGTCAATTGCATAATTAAGCAACTTCAATCCTAGTCTGTTAAGAGAGAGATCAATGCATGCTATGTGTTTCTTCTCAGAAGGGAACAAAATTTATATTATTAACCGGTACACTAAATGTTAATGATGATTTTCCAGGCTTGTTACACAAAACTGTTTACAATCAAGCTCTTAATTAGAAAAACAAAAACTTTTCAGAATAAAACAATAATTTCCTCATACCCTTCCTTTCTTTCATCTATGGCTCTTCAAACATAGACGAGCAGACAGGAACTCATTCTCACTGATTCCTGTGAGGAGCAGAGGAATTATAACCAACATGCACTTAAATCATTCCCTAAATCAACAAAACAATTCTGTAGCCCCCAGGATCAACTCCCATCGGAATTATGATTTTGAGCAAGGTCACATGAATGCCAAATGAAGCAGCTGACACAGATAAAATCCTAAACAAAAGCACTACAGAGTTCACCCAGCTGAATTCAGTGAGTGAAGAGAAAGTAATTCTAATCATCTCCATAACAACACAGATGGTTGCAGCTCAATCATCCACTGCAGGAGCTGAAATATATAGGGCTTCCCTCTTGCGGTTCTAGGACTTTTTGATAGAGTTCCATGTAAATTACAGATATAGAACTACAGAGCTCCCCAAACGATATTGCTTTCTTTTGCAAATAAACTCCACTTTCCTTAAGAGTAAAGTAAGTTTTGGTCCTTTTCCATTTGCGTTATACAGTGGTTCTAAACAAAACAGTAGCTGCCATTATTAGCTTACATTCGTTAAAAATGCACAAAAAAGATATCTTTAAAAAAAAAAGATATCTTTTATCCCAAACAATTATGTGACACACGGCTGAATTGGTGTTTTATTACTGTTACTGAATAGTAATGATCATTTAATGAGTACTTGCAATGTGACAAACACTGACTTAATTACTTTAACTCCACCATTCACTTAATCATCTTAACCCATCAGCATCATCAGTATCTCCACATTTAACAGAGACATGAACCAGGATCCAAACTTAGCTGGGTTGTATTTCCTTGCCTTAACCTTGTCCATTTATCTTGCCTTAACCGTTAGGTTTGGGGGATACTTTCTCAAGTGGGCAGAACCAGAAAGCTTGCTCACTACTCCATGATCTCCTCTTTTCTCCAGAGTACTTCACTTTGATCTACAATGTAAGAACGTCTTCTTTTTATACCTTAACTCGGCCTGTAGTTAAGTATCTATTCTGTTAAACTGTCAATAATTAACCAATCCTTTAGTGAAGAACTTGGACAAGTTGTTTAGACAACTTGAGGAAGGGAAGTCGGTTAGTTGTTAGCACTGTGGGTTCTCACTGTAGCACCTGGATACACTGGTCTGATGAGGGAGCAGAAGGCAACCTAAGGACAAAGCAAAAGCTGACACCCGCAACCCACCCCCCAGCTCCCAGGTGGGATATATGTGACATTCCTCAGGCACTCCTGGCTGCCCTAAAGCTAACGGAAGGGAAAAAACAAATGGTTAACTTATAGAGATTACAGTCAAGCAAGACACGAGTCTCCTTCAGTTTACAAATGTCTTAGTGATTTGTAAGAAAAAAAGCATTGTTATCCATAACCTAACTTCCAGAAGGAAAAACTCCCAACCGTCTTAATGTCAATGCCTTACTAGAGGGAAAAACCACCTTAGCTTGACTGTGACAGGGCCTTCAGTATCTTGTAGGTCCTCTTTGGCATACAAAAATTCTCTTGAAAACCTCCCTTTTTCCTTACCCCCAACTCCCAAGTATATAATCAGTGACCCCTCACAACCCCGGTGCAGTGGCTCTTTCTGCCCACAGGTTCTGTCCCCCTGCTTTAATAAAACCACCATTTTGCACCAAATACGTCTCAAGAATGCTTTCTTGGCCATCAGCTCCGGACCCCACCCCACCAAACCTCACCTATATTCCAAAGCTGTATCAGTTAATTTCCTTGACTTAGGGCCTCTCAGACTTGGCAGTAGAGACCAACTCCGCTGCCTGCCTTCACCGTCTACTTCAGGACCCCAGAGTGATCCATACACCTCCTCAGTCACGGCTCCTACTGCTTCTCTAATGCATCAGTTAACCCCCTGGATAATAACATCCTTTATTTTTCTATTTATGCTTACTCAACTTGTCTGTTGGGCCTTAACTTTGCATTTTCGCTTCAATTAATCTCACACCACAACAAGCAGCTGGCAGTCAAATCTCTGACACCTCCTACTCATTTATATATTGTGATTCTGCTTACACTTTATAATACAGGACTCAATGGTATGCTTTCACATCGTTTTGAAAAATGAGATTGGTATACAATAGTTCAAAGAGAATTATTTAAATCTAGAATATCCACTGGGATATATAATAAAAAGGCAGTACATATGTATTTACATACAGAACACATTCAGAAGTGAAACACTGCCAAAAAAGTTTTATAAGTAGCAAAAACTTGGGACATATCGAAAGGCTGCATTTCACCATGTGGTCCCTCTCAATAATAGGGTAAAGGAAGTAATGCACAAGAAGAGGCCACACCTTTACTGTATTTCTATTATTTCTATCTGGATACTATATTGTTATGTTTAAGAAAGGTAGTATAAACAAAATACAGACAAGATTTCATCTACCAATAAAAATAAGAAACAGCGAATTAAGCACTCATGTATGTCATGCTGACAAAAATATAACACTCTCTACCTAGTTATTATTTATTTAAAACCCAGTGGATTATCTTATTGTGTGCATATTCTTGGGGTTTGTTATCCACAAAATTAACTGAATGAAAAAGGTTATTTAATATTCTATCAAGGCTTAAAAATGTTCAGACTGTGGGGCGCCTGGGTGGCTCAGTTGGTTAAGCGACTGCCTTCGGCTCAGGTCATGATCCTGGAGTCCCCGGATCGAGTCCCGCATCGGGCTCCCTGCTCGGCAGGGAGTCTGCCTCTCCCTCTGACCTTCCTCCCTCTCATGCTCTCTGTCTCTCATTCTCTCTCTCTCAAATAAATAAATAAAATCTTAAAAAAAAAAAATGTTCAGACTGTGAATACCAAAGACAACACAGAGAGACAAAAACAAAAACACTAGAGAAATTTGAAGTCTGTGGCCCCTACAGTTACAGCAAACATTAAACACATCCTGCACCCTAGTCCAATCAACATAAAATCTAATAAAAGCATAGTTACCTCAGTTCCTATTACCTGATACATCATGTTTAAACAAAAAATTATGAAGCATACTAAAAGAAATCTACACCTAAGCATACCATATTCAAACTACAAAAATTTTTTTAAAAATAGAAAATTTTGAAAGAAGCCAGAGGAGGATTACATCTTATTTAAGAGAAACAAGAATAGGAATTTTATTATATATCTCTTCAGGAATGATGCAAGCAAGGGAATGGAGTGAAATATTAAAGTATTGAAAGTTAAAGACCACTAACCTAGAATTCTGTATCCAGTGAAATTATCCTTCAACAGGAAATAGTAATAAAGTTTTTCTCAAACAAAAACTGAGGCATTGTGTCATCAGTAAATCTGTCTTGCAAGAAATGTTTAAAGTTTTTTAGTCCTACAGAAAGGAAGAAAGATAAATGGAAGAAATAAACATAATATAAAATTTTTATTCTTCTTTTTCTTTAATTCATCTAATAGTTAAAACAACAATTTGTTCTAACTAAAAATAGCAATGATGTATTATGTGGTTACAGTATGAAGATAAGTGAAATTGAATTACTGAATTTCCTATTATAAAAAACAGGAAGGAAGAATTGAGAATACTTAGATAGATATAAGGTAACTACCTTATAGTAATGCAGTATAGTGTTATTTGGAAGTGGACTTAGATTAATTGTAAATGTATACTGCAAATTCCAGAACAATCATTTTAAAAGTATTAGAAAGAAATATAACGGTTATGTTAGAGAGAGAAAGTGAGCTCATATAAACTCCCAGAATATCTGAAGATTAAACACATTTCTAAATAACACAAGTCATAGAAGTCACAAGAGAAATTTAAAAATATTTTCAACTAAATGACAAGGAAAAGACAACTTATTAAAAATTGTGGAATCAAGTAAAAACAAGGCTTTCAGGGAAATTTATAACATTTAATGCAAACATTAGATAGGAAAAAAGATCTGAAATCAATAATCTAAGCTTCCACCTCAGGAAATAAGAGAAAGAACAATATAAGCCCAAATCAAGCATAAGATAAGATATAAATCCAATAGAAATCAATAAAATTAGAAACAGGAAATCAATAAAAAAAAAATCAATAAACCCAAAAGCTGGTTTTTTAAGAGGATCAATAAAACTACTAAATCTATAGCTAAGATAACAGAGAGAGAAGACACAATTTACCATAACTGGTAAATTATACCAATATAATTTGGTATAATTATATACCAATATATAGGGCCACCAATACTATTAACATGGACATTAAATAAAGAAGGGCCATCAATACTATTAACATGGACATAAAAAGGATAATGAATTATAACATTATAATTATAGTTATATAATTATGAACAACTCTAAGGCTACAAATTTGATAATTTAAATGAGGTTCATTAATTCCCTGAAAGACACAAACTACCAAAACTCACACAAAGTGAGATAGATAATCTGAATAGATCAATATATACTAAAAATATTAAATCAATAATTAAAAATATATCAAAAAAAAAGAAAGAAAGAAAGCATCATATCTAAGTGGTTTCACTGGTGGATTCTACCAAATATTTAAGAAAGAGATGATAACAGTTCTCTACAAATTCTTCCAGAAAAAAGAGGCTTCGAGAATACTTCCTAAGTCATTTCACAAGGCCAATGCTACCCTAAAACCAAAACCAGACAAAGACATAACAAGAAAGGAAAACTACGGACAAAGCCTTCATGAATATAGATGCAAAAATCCTCAACAAAATATTAGAAAATCAAATCCAACAATTATAAACAAAAACTTGGGATTTATCTCAGGTATGTAAGTCTAGTCCAACATTCAAAAATCAATTAATGTAATCTATCATCACATCAACATTCTAAAGAAAAATCATATGATCATATCAATAGATGCAGAGAAAGCATCTGACAAAGTCCAACATACATTCCTAATAAAAATTCAATATACTAGAGGGGAACTTCCTCAACTTGATAAAGAACAGCTATAAAAAATCTACAGCTAACATCAGAGTTAATGGTAAGAAACTAAAGGTTTTCCCCCCTTAGACTGGGAAAACAGCAAGGATGTCCCCTCTCACCACTTTTCAATACCATACTGAAAACCCTAGCTAATGCAGTAAGACAAGGAAATAAAAAAATACACAGACTGGGAAGGAAGAAACAAAAATGTCTTTGTTCACAAATGACAGGACTGTCTATGTTGAATGTCCCAAAGAATCAACAAAAAGTTTCCTAGAGCTAATAAAACATTATAGCAAGATTGCAGGATATAAGGTTAATAAATACAAATCAACTGTTATCTTGTATGTCAGCAATGAACAATTGGAATTTGAAATTAAAAATATAATAGCACTTAACATTGCACCAAAAGGATGAAATATTGGATTTTTAAATATGTACAAGATCTAAATGAAGAAAACCACAAAACTCTGATGAAGAAGATCTTAAACGGAGACACAGTCCATGTTCATGGATAAGAAGACTCAATATTGTCACAATGTCAGTTCTTCCCAACTTAATCTATAGTTTCAATACAATACTAATCAAAATATCAGCAAGTTATTTTATGGACACTAAAAAACTGACTCTAAAATTTATATGAAAAGGCAACAGGCCCACAATAACCAATAAAATATTGAAAGAGAAGAACAAAGTCAGAGGACTAATACTACCCAACTTCAAGACAGTATTAAGAAATAATCAAAACTTTAAGGGCGCCTGGGTGGCTCAGTTGGTTAAGCGACTGCCTTCGGCTCAGGTCATGATCCTGGAGTCCCGGGATCGAGTCCCGCATCGGGCTCCCTGCTCGGCGGGGAGTCTGCTTCTCCCTCTGACCCTCCTCCCTCTCATGCTCTCTGTCTCTCATTCTCTCTCTCTCTCTCAAATAAATAAATAAAATCTTTAAAAAAA
>NC_138379.1:67961391-67986533 GCF_054177405.1 Leptonychotes weddellii
GGTTGGCCTGGTGGTGGGTATTGAGGAGGGCACATTCTGCATGGAGC
Source organism: Leptonychotes weddellii (assembly GCF_054177405.1). Lineage (NCBI taxonomy): Eukaryota > Metazoa > Chordata > Mammalia > Carnivora > Phocidae > Leptonychotes > Leptonychotes weddellii. The sequence goes on from NC_138379.1 coordinate 67,961,439, forward strand.
ACTGGGTGTTATGCACAAACAATGAATCATGGAACACTTCATCTAAAACTAATGATGTAATGTATGGGGATTAACATAAGAATAAAAAAAAAAAAAAGAGGGGACTACCGTAATAATAACCCAACATTAACACTTATTGAGTACATATTAAGCACCAGGCTTAAGTGCCAGGCAGGATTGACGTCAAGAAAAAAGTTTTAGGCAGATTTACAAATATTATATATTAGCTTACTATCCCCAACTCACTATTTTGCTCTTTAAAATAAAGCCCCACACATCCCATTTATTTCAGAATTAAGAAAACAGAGACACACCTCTGTGCCAGTAACCATGCCAAAGAGTGTGTCAGCCAATAATATTTATGAAACTCACCATGCAGCTGACAGGCCCACATATTATGAAGTAGAAATTTTCGGAGAGGGTACATTTTAATTCAATAAAATTTTCTATGAAAGAAAAGCTTGCAGGTATAGACACCCTTTTATTTAGAAAGTCTATCCTCTTAGAAAGAATCTGGTTCAGTTATAATGGTGGGGAAAATAATACAAAAAAACAACGGTTCAAAACTGACAGTAAATTCACCTCAAAGCAAAACTATTTCTTTGCTTGGTTAATGTGGCATAAGAGAAAGCCTGACTAGCAGGTATAATTAAAGTATGAATCACAGGATAAGTCATGAGTAAACCTGAGAGCACCTATAGGAAAAAAAAAAGAAAGTCTATTATAACATACTAAACTTTAGAGACTAAAGAATGCAGGGTAGGAGGAAAATCCTAATTCCATGTAAATGCAATTATGGGCCTGATTGGAAACACCGATAATGGCGTTGGTACATTATCGGTCCAGCATCTGTGTGAGGCTCTGTAACACAGCATATTCCACTTCATGTATTATAGGTACTCATTCTCCATGATTTTTATTCTGAAAATTGCTTGAGGTCAGGTACCATGCTTTGCTTTGTTTATTTCTCCATGTAAATTACTTCTCTACTCAGATCCTAATAATGTAGACAGTAGGCATAAAACATGCAATTACACACTTGAAAGGTTGAATGATAACCCATATCTTAGAGTCTAGAATAATTCTGTCCTGACATATAAGACTTTAAAAAAAATGAAAATTGACATCCAACATATTAAATGCTACTTATCAAAGATTGTTGATACATTTTTAAAGAATTAATCATGGGATTTTTATTTAATGAAAAACAGGAAAAGGTTGTTATATTTTATCCTATTTCATACCTCAGCAGTTGGCATTGGATTTAGTTGCTTGGAGAAACAATATGGCAAAAGTTGAAAGGAAACTATTTGTTTGGCCTTACTTGTTTTTTTGTCTTTCAGGCTGTGTGATGAATAGATATAAAATCACCTCAGGTGAAAAACAGCCCCACTGCAGCTTGGGTCATTCCCTTGACTTAAAAATAGCATTATTGTCCCCCATCCAACCCCACCTACCCAAATGAGGAGCATTTAAGTGACAGACATATAGGTTAGACACTGGAGTTAAAATAACTAATGATTGGAGATTCTGCAGTATTTAGAGGTATAATGATACAAATATGGATGGAAGGTTTTTAAGTCCAATTTCCTTGGCTCAGAAGAATTTAAATCAAAGCCATCAAATATATTGTTTACATCATCTTAGTTCAAGGTTTATGTACTATTTTTAATGTTCATGTGTACTTCTTAAAATTTTTTTGAAACTAAAAGACTTGACAGTCTCTGAGACTTAATTGGGAAAAATGTAAAGCACATTAATGGAATTTTTCCCATGATCTGTGGAAGAGTTTTTTTAACAGATGGCTCACATGGACAAAGCAATGAAAACACAGAAATTAAAAGCAGATCCTTAAGAAAAATAACTGAGTTCTCAGAAATACTATAGATGATGGCAGGACTAGATGTAAGGCACCACTTTCTTTTGCTGTCAAGGTTTGGAGAGAACAGAAATTTATTAGGTGATCGTCTATCAGGGAAGGGGTAACTGACTCTTGGTAGGAATTAACTATTCATTTGGAACTCCAGCCAATTTCAACACTCTGAAAATCCTCATGCTTGTAGGATAATTCCATACAAGTGCCAATAAAATATACAGTATTGTGATCTAGGTAGTCTTCTAGAAGTAGGAACACCTAAGTCCCAGGTGCGTAGTTAGGGGGATGGGGATGACTTAAAATCTTCCCATTTTCACAGCAACTTGGAAAAACAACAAACATCCCAAGGCCCATGAAAGCTTTTCATTTGCAGTATAAAAACTGACTTTCTTGGATCAAGGAATTGAGCGGTGGCAGGAAAACTTTTCAACCTGGAATTTACATGCATTCCGTGGAGACATGAAATAAAATCTAAACTAACGCTAGAAAGTAGCATCTTCCAATCACTCTTCAAAATGATTTCTCAAACTTTAAGGAAAATTAATGTTGGTTTCTCTCCCTGACAATTTTTAGGGAGTGGGTGGCGAGGAGGAGGGGTAGGGGAGGTACGTTGGGAGATTGAGATCCTTTTGGGGCGTGGAGGACCCCAAAGTGTCGCCAAGGGCTAGTCAGATCCAGGTGCTGGGGGAGACAGAGTTGACGCCCCAGGCGAAGGCACGAGCGCTACTGCGCCGCAGCCTCGCGCAGCCCGGGAGCCTAGTGCGGGCGGGTGGGTGGCGGTGGGAGGGTGACTGGGAGAAGGGGCGGGGTGGCGTGGGGTAGGAGTGCGACGGCGGGAGGAGGGTCTCCCAGCCCGGGCCCGATTCGCAAGCTATCTGAGCCTGCGTCCGCCTAGAGGGAGGGCTTCCCTGGCCCGGCCAGAGTGGCTCAAAGCACAAACGACTGTCAAGAGTGTAGGCGAGTGGAGGTGCCGGAAGTGTCTGCGCGCCGTGAGATAACTTTCCTGCTCCGGCTGCGGCCCGGAGCCTCCACCGCCTCGGTGTTGGCAGCGACGATGCGCCCTGATGACAACGACCTGAGCGGACTCGCGCCTCGGCCCACCGCTAGAGTCTGCACACTCCTCACCGCAGGAGAAGACTGAGTCCAGAGGCGTCCACGCGCCGCGGGAGCCCTGTGCTGGCAGCGCGGCGCTCGGGGCCCATTTCCTTTGCTCCGTCCTCTAGCGTCTTGGCCGGTTCCCCGCGATCGCGCGTCCTCAGCGCCGGCCGCGGTCGCCGGCTGTTCCCGCCCTCACCGCCGGCCGGGACGTGCCCCGGGTGGCTGCTGGTAGCGTCTGTGCCATGGGGCTGCCTACTCTGGAGTTCAGCGATTCCTACTTGGACAGCCCGGATTTTAGGGAGCGCCTGCAGTGTCACGAGATTGAACTGGAGCGAACCAACAAGTTCATCAAAGAGCTCATTAAGGACGGCTCTCTGCTCATTGGGGCGCTGAGGAGTAAGTGGAGCTGGCAGGGGCGGGAGGAGAGGGCGCAGGGATGTGGCGACTTCCCGCGGAGTGCGGGTCTCAGGGGTGGGATGAAGGACTCGGGGCTTCTTTTGTTTGAATGGGTTTGGGACAAAAGCTGAAGAGCTCCCCTGCTGGTGGCAAACAAAGTTTGTGCTTAGGTGTTCTTTACTTATATACTTTAATGTCTACAGAGAAGGGAAAGTTACCCACTGCAGCGAGGAGTAGATCCTGAAGAACGTTGTTCGAAGTCATCTTTTTTTATAACGCTCCTGAAAAATGGTTGGGAGACTATTGGCCCTTTTTTGTTGGTTTGTTTGTAATTTTATTGTGCCTAGTTTGAACACTTTTTAAAAAGGTCCTTAAGGTGGGTTTCAAGAGTTTGGCTTAAGGATAAAATGAAGCTAGTTTGTTTAGTGATACTCAAAGTAATTTCTTATGTGTATCAGTGACTCTTCACCGGGCACAATAGATCATTGAATTGCATTTGCAATTTTGCCATTTAGTAGGATGATCGAGATGATCGAAGACAGCATGGCACCAGTGGATTTAATCTCTTTACAAGTTTTTTTGTGCGTCTTAATTTTTGGTTTGTATTGTAAATCTGATGTCAGTCGAGTCACTGGGATTGAAGTTCAGTGGTTAAAGGCCAACCAGAATTTCTGATGATTATTTAAGTAAACTATCCTTAGGGATTTTTCCCACTTCCTTTCCCGAGCAGATTTTCCTTACTACCTCCTGAGTCTGCTGGATCTTCACGTTCAAGTAGTAAGACCTAGGAGAGTCTTGGTAAAAGAAACTCGAGTTTGTCTTTAAGAAAACGGAGTGATCGGCCTTCGGCTCAGGTCATGATCCCAAGGTCCTGGGATCTAGTCCCGCATGGGGCTCCTTGCTCAGCCGGGAGCCAGCTTCTCCCTCTGCTCCTCCCCCACCCCCACTCATTTTCGCTCTCTGACAAATAAATAAATAAAATCTTAAAAAAAAAAAAAAAAAAAGAAAATGGGAGTGATTTAACTGATAAGGTTTAATTTGTTACCTTTCCCAGGACGTATTTGCATCTTATTGGAGATTTCTGAAGGTTTTAGCTATTGAAATGAAGCCCTGGACTCTCTGGCCTCTAATGGCTGGGTGAGTGAGGTATTTTCATTGCATGGAGAGCCTTGGAGCATCTAGAAATACCCAGGGCACATGTAGTAGAACCATCATCGAGTGTATCAGTTGGAAGGTCAGTAACAACATAATGGGGATGTATTTGCTTGAAACTGAGCCATTAGCATCTGATCTGTATTTTGAAGCATGTATTAATGGTAAGGATGGGGCTTATCAAACATGTCTTAGAATTAGTGCGCTCCCAAATCCTTTTTTAACCATCCCCAATGCTAAAACATTTATGTATTACTTGTGCTACTTTAAACTAGGATAAAATATGATTTATGCCTACATTCACTGAATTTCTGAATTTGAGGTTAGTACTGATAACGGTATTTACTGATCTGTGAAAAAATAATTTATCTGCAGTTCTTTTCATCCTGTGCATACACAAATGTGAACTCTCCTTCCTTCTGGTTTGCAGTTTCTGGTTGAGGGTCTCAGGACTGGCCTCTTCACATTTTAGCCTCTCCCAAGAGTTTCCCCATCTCAGTGCTAAATGCCCAGCTGCCCCTTGTGGAGCCGCCACCTGGTTTACAAAGTGACATTTTCTCCTCACTCCGCTCTTGGGAGATCAATTTTAGTGTTTCAAAAGTTGAAAACACTTCCATAGCTGTGATAAAAGCCCTGAAAATGCATATTATTTTACTAGTGAGATTATGTACTTTATTACGATTTTTGAATCTAGTCTTGCAAAAATCAGGTGATTCCCATCCTGATAAGTTTGTTCTTCCATATGTAAAGTGAAGAAATCTTGAGAGTGTAAGTTCCTTGAACATACAGAACCCGTCTCATTAATTTGGTCTTACGCACTTAAATACACAACCTGCTGTCTTCTAGTATTCTTAGGTTTGTGATGAGAGTGCATTATTTTAATGCTTGGTTATTGTTTATCTCATTACGGGAGGAAAACGTATTGCTCCTTATTGAAAGAATTCCCAGCATCGGTTGCCAAATAAAGATTTGGAGTAGAGGAACTCTTGAAGTCACGTGATGGCCCTGCTTTTTTCCTCACCATGCCACCTTCTGTCCCTTGGGGAGGATGCTAGGCTGTAAGCGGCTAAGTCCACTAAGTGGACTAAGTCCACTTAGCCCTCTGAAGTTGCTCAGCTAGGATAAGAGTGTGCCTAAAGGACTTTGAAGCCTGCTTTTGGTTTTATCCCAGAATCACCAAGAAGCCCTCCTTTCCCCAGTTCTGTCCCTTGTTGTTCTTCTCTGCCAGAGGAAGTCTTTATCTTCCCTAATTTTATGCCTTTCCATTCTCTGTACCTACTGTTTTAGTAAGTGTACCCATTACCCAGGTCAGTTTTATTTTTTGCACTTTGCTGTTATTGTCATTAATAATTAATGGTTTCTTAATATAGCCTTCCTGAAAGGACAATCATCATGCATTTCTAAGCATCTTATATTATTTCCATCCTAGTTCATAGCTTTTCTGGTGAGAATTTTGGCATGCACTCTTGGCTAATACATGCATAGCTGTTTCAATAGGAGTCACAAATGCTCTTTGATTTTTCCTTCAGGATGTAGGTATTGTGAGAATTAATAAAAGGGAAACCACACTGATGGCAGGCTGGGCATGTTAGAAGAGGCTGGTAGGTACCACTCAATGTCAATTATAGGAAGTTTTGTCAGTTACAGACCCCTAATAGAAGAATCTCAATAGGAGAGAATCATCAGTTATAGGCCCCAACAGGGAAAGATGTACATTGCATTTCCTACAAGAAATCAACTACCCCTGCAACTCATCTAATGAGAAACCATCATCACTTTGAACTCTCGCTTTTCTGCAGTGGACTTTTATTCAAAACAACCCCTCTTAACTTCCTCTTCCTTCTCCATAAAATAACATTGCTCCTTGTTTTTTGGACTTAGCTGTGGTTTTGCCTAGCTTGCTTGTCCAGGATTGCAATTCTGTTACTCCCAAATAAACCCATTTTGCTGGTAAAATTACAGGCAGTTTTATTTTTAAGGTTAATAGTTTCTTAGTAGAGTATTTGGAAGGGTCCTTATAAAGGAAAACCTTGACTAGATGATTTCAATTTTAAATAATATAAGTAAGATACTTAACATTTTTAAAATGAATGATTGCATATCCAATCTGAGAAAATGTGTGACAGCTCATTAAGTGGATTGACATAGACCTGAATTTAAATTCTGGTGCTGGTAAATGCTGTGTGGTAATTGGCAAATAACTTAACCTCTCTAGGTCCTACTTTTCCTATAAAATGAGGGAAGACTATAAAAATCTTACCACTAGGATTATTTGTTCATTTTGTTACATGCTGTATAGACCTTTGGTGAGCAATATTTGAGAATATTTGATCCTGGAGAATCAGGTTTTAGTTCATGCTGTGACTCAAAATCCTCTCCCTTTTTCATCAAATGTTTTTCTAGGAACTTTGTTCCTTTAACAGGTGTCTTAAAATTTGAGTTGTGAAATCATACGCTGTTTTTGCTTATTGATTTTCTTCTTTTATAGATCATATTCAAAGAAACACCTCAAAATGGCTTTCTCATGTAATTCCTCCTTTACTTTCTCTTTTCTTAATTCTTTATACTTTTGAATATTTAAATAGAGCTTTGTCCTTGCAAGAATAGACTTCCCTGGGGCGCCTGGGTGGCTCAGTTGGGTAAGTGTCTGCCTTCTGCTCAGGTCATGATGGGGTCCTGGGATCAAGCCCCATGTGTTTGGCTCCCTGCTCACTGGGGAGTCTGCTTCTCCCTATCCCTCTGCCCATCTGCCCGCTTGTGGTCTCTCTCTAATAAATAAATAAAATCTTTTTTAAAAAAAGGAATAGACTTTCCCTCCTCCCCAAAACAGCAAAGAGCAAAAAGAAATAGACAAATAGAATTGTAGTCATTTAATTGAATTATTGGGTGGGGAGAGCATATCAACATTTTTTTTCTTCTACCCTGCCTTTTGGCATCTTGGGGCCCTCTCTCCCTCCTTCCCTCCCTCTCTCTCCCTCCTCGCTCCCTTCCTTCCTTCCTTCCCATTAAGTTTTTAATTTTAATTTCAGTATAGTTAACGTACAGTGTTAGTTTCAGGTGTACAATATAGTGATTCAACAATTCTATACATTACTCCGTGCCTGTTGTGGTAAGTGCCCTCTTTAATCCCCATCACCTATTTCACCCATTCCCCCACCCACCTTCCCTCTGGTAGCCATCAGTTTGTTCTCTATAGTTCAGAGTCTGGTTCTTGCTTTGTCTCTCTCTCTCTCTCTTTCTCTCTCTCCTATTTTTTTGGGGGGGGGAATGTGGTATATATACACAATGGAATATTATTTAGCCATAAAAAGTGAAATCTTGCTATTTGCAACAACATGGATGGAGCTAGAGAATATAAGCAAAGTGAAATAAATCAGTCAGAGAAAGACAACTATCCTATGATTTCACTCGTAGAATCTAAGAAACAAACAATTTAAGAAACAAAACAAACTTCTTTCTTATTACTAGTGCTTCCTCTCATTGCCTTAGGGTGGAATTGGCCAGCTGTCTTTTCTTCATTTAGGATAATGTTTCTCAAACCTGTGTGTCTAGGCTTCTTCTTGAGGGAAAAAAAAGTTAGTGGACCCCAATATAGATTCAGTTATTTATTATGGTAGTTAAATATATATAAGCATGAAGCAAATTCTTGTGCTTAGTCCTATAATTTTAAAAACAAATCAACTTATGAATTAAATACAAATAATACTGTGAAACCAATAAAACTACATTTAGTTAATCTAATGGATGATGATGATTTTACTGAAAGGAAAGGAAATTTCCTCTCATATAAAGACTGTTGATAATATCTTGTGTGCTGGATGATTCATTTCTCTTTGCTTTTCCCAGTTGGAACTATAGTTCTTCAAAACTGCTTGCCCAGATGATGGCCTTCTCTCTATCACAACTATTTATTTCTTGGTCATATTACCTCTGTTCCCAAGGCAGTAGTTCCTGGCACTGGTGATCCATGACACAAATAAGAAGGGCGCCTATGTGAGTGGTAGAGGTTGGTTGCTAAGTTTAGATGTAGACTCTGCAGTTAATTAAGAATTTAGCACATTAGCAAGAGGGAAGCACGTAATTACTTGTGTCTACTGCCCTCAGTGTTCCCAGACCTTTGAAGTACTGAGTACTGTGGGACACTTGTGATCTGGGGATTATAGTAAAAGAAAACCTGAGATGCAAAGGCTACATTGAAAGGGTGAGGGATCCCTGCCTTCCATTTGCTGTGTTTCTCAAACTCACCTTAGCCTGGTTTCACTTGTTTTTTTCACTTTAAGCCAGTCTCTATTTTGTGTGTATGTTCTGGGCCCACTTTACTACTGGAGTTTTTGCTGACACAGGGAAGGAGTTAAATACAAGGAAAAAGACAATTTTAAGAAGTGTGAGACTTTCTGTAGTTATTATGCTATTTATTTGGTCATCCTTCAGCTTTTAATGAAAATTGCTATTGTTTTAGGCCATTTTTTTTGTATTTAAATTTGCACCTAGGTTTTATTTAGTTTAAATGGAACTCATTGCAGAGTCTTGTTTACGCTCCAAGAGCTACTTCACTGCTGCTTATTCGAATCACTAAGGCTGTTTTCCTGTGTAGCTGGGCAGTCTAATCAAAGGTATGGATGTATAATTACTTCAACCATTCATTTGGTTCTTAAGTCATTAGAATTAGAGTTAAATGAGCAGAAGTAACTGTATCTTTCAAATGAACTGTAATTAATTTTAGGAACTGGTAGATTAGGAATGTGGTGCTTTAAGGTTCTGCTTCAGAGATGTTGCAAGTAAAAGCAGTTACACTTGTGTTAATTGAGATGGCAGCCTCGGCACTTATCAAAGTGGAAGTAATTTGGGCTGGCTGAGTATTTCCATTTACTTCTCTTCTGATTCTCAACGTGAGCTTAATAAGTACCCTTTTACATTGTCTTTATTTCCTTTGGATTTCCTTTTTCAGCAGGTAGTAATTGAGGCGCTGTCCTGTTAGAGGCCAGGGAACGAGTTAGTGGGAGAATGGGTGAGCAATAACCACCTTTTACGCTGCTATCTTTGACACTTATGATCAAGGTACTTTGAGAGTGAAGGAAACTCAGGTAACTACTAAAGTTTTAAGTCACTGGAAAGCTGCTTTAGCAAACGTCCTTTGAATTATTAACTTAGAGTACAATGTTCATTGTGTTGATGATACGTAAGCATGACTCAAACTATAAAGAAAAAAAAATACAGCTAACGTTCAGTATTTACTTTGGTGTGAGTGCCTTTCTGTTTAAGTAATGTGTACCTAGAGAATGGCAAATCTTTTATTTAGATTTATAAAGAGAAATATTAGTTCAGAAAATTCATACCATTAAGCCACATTTGGTAAATATGCAACAATCAAATGCTTATTACAGACAGATAAGAAAGGGTAAAGGAAAGGGGGTTTATTTTGTCTTGAATCTTTTTCATGAAAATGGTTTCTTGCCAGATTTGTGATTGCCACGTCTTCTGGCCCAAGCCTTCCCTGCTGCCTAGATCCTAATTTCCACTCATTTCAGCTTCCAGGCAGGTGCCAGCCCTCCGTAGCTCTACCTGCCACCCACCAGTTTCAACTGGCAGCTCTGCCAGCCTTCCTTTTTCCTCCAGCCTGCTGAACCTCTGCCCAGCATCTAATAATCCTTATAGTGTATTCCCAATGGATCTGGCCTCGGCAACCAAGGACTTGCTACCTGCTTCTTGCTGACTTTCATCCTGAAAATTAAAACCATTTGCTAAGCACCTGGCTGACTAGTGCATGGAATCTGTGCTTCATCTTTTGCAGCTGCCTTAGTCTGAGTTGTAATGGCTGGGTTTTGTATACATGTAGAAATTTACATAATAGGGTGCCTGGGTGGCTCAGTTGGTTAAGCGACTGCCTTCGGCTCAGGTCATGATCCTGGAGTCCCGGGATCGAGTCCCGCATCGGGCTCCCTGCTCGGCGGGGAGTCTGCTTCTCCCTCTGACCCTCCCCCCTCTCATGCTCTCTCTCTCTATCTCATTCTCTCTCTCAAATAAATAAATAAAATCTTTAAAAAAAAAAAAAAGAAATTTACATAATATTTTTTAATCTTAATAGTCCTTGAAAGCAAAGGAAAAGGGGCAGGATGATAACGGGACAGTCATTACAAATATAATTATATTAATAGATTTGTCTGTGGTTAGGTGAACTTAAACTTTGGCCTGGATATTCTGGTAATGTGGATCCTTCTCTATAAGATTACATCTAACTGGGATGTTTGTTTAATCAGAATACATCATAGTTCATATCTGCAGTATTCTGATTTTATTACCAAAAATCTAGTTATAACACTGAAGAAAGTGTTCTGGCAAAATACACGTGTACATCACTCTGGGAGGACTGTGATTTGCTTCAGAAAAAGTGAATTGTGGAATAGTAAGGTAACTTACAGTAGCTGATAATCTGCCAGTTTTTTCAACCATTTTCCTTTCTTGTGGAGGTATGCATGCATAAAAGAAGAAAAATAAGTACTAATTTTCTAGGATTTTTAATTTGAGAGTAATTCTTTTAATTGTAATTCTTGCATGGAACCTGGTGGGAAAAGACTAAAAATAAGGCTAATGAAGTCTTTGTAGATTTTTTTATATTAATTATGAGAGACTTTTCAGTTCCAGTTTTTAGATTCTATGATAAAAGTCTCCATTCCTAATGGCATTTTAAGAATACCCAAACATGACATTTTGTATGTTGTTGGTTTATCTGATTTGAGTGAATATCAGGTATGATGGGGAATGTTTTGTATTTTGTGAAGGTTAGGGAAGCATCCTGGATTGGTTCTCAATGTCAGATGATACGGAAAAAAGTTGGAAAAAATGCTGCATATATAACCTTGCTACATTAATAATATTCTCCCTGAACCTTGGCTTTACTCTGGGAAAAAGTGGGCAGACACACTATGCCCCCTTTCATTTGGAAGTCAGACATATTTCTCGGTAGTGGAATTTCTATATTTCCTTACGCAAATCTAAAAAGCCATACTGCCTGATAGTTTATGAAAGGGATGCCAAATAGTATTCCCTTGTGTGTAAACATATATTGGAGCTTATCCAGATGAAAGACCCAGCTTCAGTTTTCTCTTTAGTACACAGTAGAAGTGGTGATTTAATTTAGAAAACTGGTATGTGTTTATGTGTGGAGAGAGTGATAAGCTGCTAATAGAAATGAGTATTCAGTATGTGTATTATCCCTTTCCAAATGGAAGCTATGTAAATTGATTTTACTTTGCTTTGGTGAGAATTTTTTCTTCTTTTATTTAATTTCTTTATTCCTCACAATGTCTGAATGGAAGATGTGGCCCCAAAATGGGGGATTGTGGGGGGTTGGTGGTGGTTGTGAAAGAGGTAAACAGGGAGAAACAAATTAAAATTGGTTGAGAAAAGAATTTAAATATTATGGTTTTGGAACTTGTGTCAAGCTTTGTGTATCTTCTAGGAAAAAGTTACTGTGTGACACTAGAGAATCAAAAGAATAAGAGGTTAGCCTGCCAACTGTTGTAAAAGCTGGTTGTGGAAAATTTGAGGGAGATGATTCCCATTAAAAACTGTCAACATAAGAGATAATAGGGGGTGGCTTTTTTAGGGGCACACTATTTGGGGAAGATGTGGGAAAACTTCGTACTCGTGAAAAAACGATGTCAACATAGGAGCTAATAGGAAGGACTTTTAAAGGCTTGTGTTGACTGCTTGCCAATCCTGGTTTTCCTTAGGTGACCCTTTCTAACATTATTAATTATTACTTCCTCTGGATCCCAGCTCCATCATTGCACCTTTTTTCTCAGTATGTGATGTTGCTGAATTCCTCTTCCTTTTTCAGTTTATTTCCTCTGTCCTCTTAAATGTTGATGGTACACAAAGATTCCTTCTTAGCCCTTTTACTGTTTGCTTTCCTTGTGTGATAACATGTCTTCCCAGGCTCCAGCCCTAACCTCATTTTCCTGAGCTCTGGATCTCATTGTTACCAGCATATTACCACATAGATGTGCTTCAGGCACCTCAGACTCAGTGTGTCAAAACCAAGTTCTTCCTTGTTCTCCACCTTGTTCTCTTTGTATTCTCAGTTCTCTAGTTACAGCCTCATCCACCTGGTCATCTCAAAAAGGAACGTCTGAATCCTTCCTCTCTTCCTCTTTCCTTCTCTAGTTCTTAAACTCCAGTTTTTCTCTTGACCCAGATTAGGAAATTTGGATAATCCTGTAATTTTGTGCTCCCAGATATCCTAAATTAGATTTTTTCTGCCTGCACTTATGAAATAACATTTTTTTTCTTAACTTAAAAAAACAGACATTCTCTCATAGTCTGGAGGCCAGAAGTCCACATTCAAGGTGTCAGTAGGGCCATGCCCTCTGAAGGCTCTAGGGGAGGATTTTTCCTTGCCTCCTCTGGCTTCTGGTGTTGCCAACCTATGATGTTCATTGGCTTGCAATGTGTCACAACAGTTCATGGCTCTGCAGTCACGTGGTATACACCCTGTGTGTCTCTATTACATTTTACTTATTCTTTGAAATACAAACTTCTAGGTGCCAAAGATATCTGTATTCTGTTCAGCTCTGACCACATTGTGGATGCTCAGTGATTGCTGAACATCAACCAGTTTACTAAGAAGAGTATTTGGGGGAGGTTTTTGAATATTTGTCAGAGTGAGTGAGCCATGGAATGAGGATTACAAATTTGCTTTTTAATATTGTTTCCCACAGGCTTCATTGTAACTACTCAGGCCTGGGCATACTGATTTTTAAGACTGGGAAATCCAGGTGGCAGCAGACAGCAACAGGTGTTAGAACTTTATTCTAGTCCTGGTGCTGCTACTAACTAATGGATGGCATTGGTACAGGCCACTTGTCTCAGAATGTATTTTTTCCATCAAAAATGGAAATAATGTTCGCTCTATATTTCTTACAGGATTTCCTTTGAGGGGGGAGGGGCAGAGGGAAAGGGGGAGAGAAAATCTTAAGCAGACTCTACACCTAGTGTGGAGCCTGACATGGGGCTTGACCTCACAGCTCTTGAGATCAAGACCTGAGCTGAAATCAAGAGTCACTCTTAACCAGCTGAGCCACCCAGGTGCCCCAATTTCTTGTAGGATTTTTGTGAGGGCCATGGAAAGAATGCATAATATAAAAATATAACATTATTTTCATTTGCTTTAGGCAGGATCATTGTGATCCTAATAATTTCAGTTTTTTTCCAAGACTGCATTTAACATGTTCTTGTCAACATTACCATATTCTGTAGGAATGAGATTTTAAAAGTGGAAATGCTTTAACTGAATGTTAATGCATTGGCTTGTTTGTCTCCCCAATTAAATCTATTTGGAGGGAAATGATTGTAAGATGTGGCATGGTTTTGGTTTGGCTTTTTTCTTTTATATAAATATTTACTATGATCTGGGAACCAAGAAAGCATTAGATTGGCATTTAGGGATGGGCAGTATAGATGTTGAGACTTCATGGGCATATCTGCTGGTGCTTTATTTCTGGTGGCTTAGGTCAGTGGTCTATAAAAGTTATTTGAATGATGGTCACAACTTGCACTTCTCAGAATGAAATAGATAGCTGGGCAATTTCACAATAAAACAGGCTGAATTGCATATGAGAGGTGTTTTGTTTTTTTTTCCACATTGGTTTCTGTATGGAAGGCAGATAGCAGTTTAGAGAAACAACTTTCCGTAGGTGTTTGTTATGCTGCACAGATGTTTTGTAAATGTAAATATGTTTGAGGTGAGATCATCTTAGTGGTTATTGGTGAGAAAAGAAAATGATGAGATTGGTAGGGCATTGCTGGAGGGTCTTGGGGAAAGGGAATTAGGGGAGAAAGTAATATTTCATTAAGAATTGAAGAGGAAGATTCAGTTGGCCGAGTGAGAAAATTGAATTGAGCCTGTTAGCTAGTTGATTAAGGAAAAGTGGTATTATTGAATTGGTGTCACAATCACCAGGAGAGGATATTTGGATGGTACCACAAGGACAAAACAGAACATTTAAAAAACAACAAAAGATGTTTCTTAAGGGATCTATGAGTTTAAAGGGAGCTCTGCCCTGAAGTTGGGGGGAAAGTAGGGAGCAATGAATAGGAAGTCTAGACTTTGGGGACAGCCTGCTAAGTGCAGCAGGTCTGGAAAAAGCCAGCTTCAGGGGTTAAAGAAAGAGAATACAGATTTTTAATAATCCCGAACAAGGAATAGCAGCGAGTGAGTGAGAATGACAGCCTCTAGGTTTGCCAGGTTTAAACTCTGTTGGGTGCATGTCCTTTTCTTCCCATTATTTCCTTGGTTCCTCAGACAGCTCTGATGGAAATTAGAGTTCTGTGGATATTCACAGCTGGCTGAGTATGATGTTTTATGACATCCACTGATGAGAGGGGATGAAAGAGGATGAAACAAGGATGCAGAACCAGGGTGTCAGTTGCAAGATACTCTTCCTACTTTACGTCCTAAGATTATGTTTTAGGCTTATTTTCTTTTCTGAGATTGTACTCTGCACTTCTGTCACAATGTACGTTAACTCAAGCTAATCCTATTTTATGCAAATAATCTGAACATTAAATCTGTCTAAAAGAAACAGAGGGGTTTTTCTTGCGTTTAGTTTAGCATTACCATTCACACAAGTGCAGTGCTAATAATGCTTAATCTTTAATATTGGAACATTTTAATGTAAAGTAGGTTCATTGAAGATTTAACACTAACAACAGTCAATCTGGTGTAGTAGAAAGAGCCTGGGCTTTAGAATCTGAACAATGCTTTTCGGTTCTACTTCAGACATTTATTAGCTATGTGGCTATGATAAGTTACTTGGCTTCTTTTGTGGTTTTCCTTGTCTGTAATATGGGAGTAATATTTATTTCATATGCATATTTTCAGGATTAAATATGATAATGTACAAAGTGTCGAGCACAGTGTGGTACTTGGTATTAAATACTAATTTTCTCCTCTATCTCATTCCTTGCTAATTTTGAGACTAGGTAGTGAAATTAGACCATTGTTATAAACAATAACCACCACCACATTTTATTCAAAAAAGGATCTGAGGTGGCTTTCTTTTTTTTTTTTTTCAGTTTTCAGTTTTTTTTTTTTTATTATGTTATGTTAATCACCATACATTACATCATTAGTTTTTGATGTAGTGTTCCATGGTTCATTGTTTGCATATAACACCCAGTGCCCCGTGCAGAACGTGCCCTCTTTAATACCCATCACCAGGCTAACCCATCCCCCACCCCCCTCCCCTCTAGAACCCTCAGTTTGTTTTTCAGAGTCCATTGTCTCTCATGGTTCATCTCCCCCTGAGGCGGCTTTCTGAGCAAAATCTTTACATTACCTGGACAAGTGCACTATATACATATATATATGTATATATATACACACACACACATATATATATAGAACACTATATTTAATGTTGATATAAGACCTCTAGACCATGTATCATTACTTGTTATCATGAATATGGCTCGCAGGGAGAGTAAGCCATTGCTTCTGTGGAAAGCTTAGCTATCTTCTTAAGGACGTTTCCATATCTGAGATTTTATGATTTTGTAAAAAAAAAAATGACATTCATCACTTTTTATTTTGATTATTTGATTATTTGCCTGTTTTTCTCCCTAGAAAGTTATCTTCGTAAGAGTTGCCACCAAATCTTTGGGATTCTGGAGCTGGATGCATGATACATTTTTCATCAGTGTATTAGCTTTAAGGAAGTTGTGTCAAACTAATGTTTGGAAATATATAAATTCAAAAGTTGTCACTACCCACTTAACGGTGGAACCAATTCTGAAACTTTATATATGAAGACAAATATCTTAGTGAAAAATCCTTTGCATATTATGTAGATTTACCAGAATGAGATTGATTAGAACAGGTTTATTCAATAAATTGATATTGATCAGTGACAATATTTAATATCTCAAATACAAGAGACAGTGCTAAGAAAATGAAATTGTACAAATGACTTATGTTTCTGTTTGTAACAAAGTATTGCATATATTATTTTTGAGGTGCCAGTTCAGAGTGTTGATTTTAATTGTGTAGGAATGACTTTTTAAAAAATACCATTCATTATTGAGATGTATATTTATTATATATAATTATTCATTATTGAGGTGTAGTTTATTGCCATAAAGTTCATCCTTTTAAAAGTGTATAATACAGTGTTTTTTTCATGTGCTTATTGAGTTGTGTAACCATCATCACTAATTATATTAAAACATTTTTTTTCTGCCTTATTGAGGTATAATTGACAAAATTGTGAGATACTTAAAATGTGTATCATGGTGATTTGATATCTGTATACATTGTGAATGGATTCCTGCCAGCTAGTTAATTAACACATCTATCCATCACCTCACATATTTATCCTTTTTTAAGTGAGAACATTTGAGTTTGACTCTCTTAGCAAATTTCAATTATATAATACAGTATTATTGACTATAGTCACTATGTTTTAAGTTAGATCCTTGTGCCTAATTCATCTTATAGCTGAAAGTTTGTATCTTTATCAACCTCTGTTTCTCCTAACTCCCATACCCTGGAATCTACTAATCTGCTCTTTGTCTGACTTTGCTTTTTTTTTTTTTTTTTGATTCTACGTATAAGTGATATCATACAATGTTTGTCCTTCTCTTTCTGGCTTATTCTCCTTAGCATAATGCCCTCACAGTCCATTCATGTTGTAACAAATGGCAGGATTTCCTTCTTTCTCATAGCTGAATAATATTCCATTGTATATATGCACTACATCTTTTTTATTCATTCATCTTTTGGTAGACCCTTAGTTTGTTTCCTATCTTGGCTATTGTAAATAATACTGCAGTTGATATTCTAGTACAGGTATCTCTTCAATATTCTGTTTCTATTTTCTTTGAATATATACACAGAGAGGGGATTGCTGGATCATGTGGTAGTTCTATTTTTAATTTTTTGAGGAACCTCCATACTGTTTTCCATAGTGGCTGAACTAATTTACAGTGCAGAAGGGTTTCCTTTTCTCCACATCCTTGCCAACACTTATCTCTTGTCTTTTTGATGATAGTCATTTTAACAGGTGTGAGATGATACCTCATTGTGGTTTTGATTTGCATTTCCCTGATGATGAGTGATGTTGAGCACCTTTTCAGTGTCTGTTGGCCATCTGTGTGTCTTTGGAAGAATGTCTGTCAGGTCCTCCACCCATTTTTTAATCAGATCGTTTGTTTGCTATTAAGTTATATGAATTCTTTATATATTTTGGAACCACTATCTAATTTTAGAATAGTTTCATTTGTCCCAAAAGAAATCCCATACTCTATTTTCTCTCTTCCCTAGCTTCTGGCAACTCTTACTAATATACTTTCTGTTTCTATAGATTTGTCTGTTTTTTTTTTTTTTTTAAGATTTTATTTATTTATTTGACAGAGAGAGACACAGTGAGAGGGAACACAAGCAGGGGGAGTGGGAAAGGGAGAAGCAGGCTTCCCGTGGAGCAGGGAGCCTGATGTGGGGCTCGATCCCAGGGCCCTGGGATCATGACCTGAGCCGAAGGCAGACGCTTAACAACTGAGCCACCCAGGCGCCCCGATTTGTCTGTTCTGAACCTTTTTTTGTATAAATAGAATGATGCAATCTGTGGCCTTTTGTGAATGACTTCTTTCACTTAGCAAGTTTTCAAGGTTCATCCATATTTTAGTATTTATTGGTATTTTATTCCTTTTTATTGCCAAATATTCAATTTATGGATATACCACACATTCTTTTTACCCATTTATTAGTTGAAGGCCATTTTGGTATTTCCATATTATTACTATTATTGCTATTATGAATAATGCTACAAACATTCATGTGCCTGTCTTATGTAGACATAGTTTCATTCTCCTGGATATGTCCCTAGGCACAGAGTTGTTGGGTCATCTAATAACACTGTGTCAGAACTCACCTTTATAAATAGAAACTTAGTAGGTTTATAGGCATTTACATTACATTCTTTATGATAGAAAGCAGTCTGAAAGCTAAATGTGTATTTAAAGCAGTTATCACTTCCCCAAACAAATTCAGATACGGCCTTTATATTTGTTGGAGAAAACAGAATCACTTGGTGGATATTTAAGGAGGAAACATTTCCATGTTCTTTTAATTTTCATTATACATGGATAAATATTTAAAAATCTCATGATGTAAATACAGGGCAGTAGCAATTTTTACATATGTGCAAAGAGTGGCAAGACAAGTGGAGAGGAGAAAACAAGGAGTGATGGGCCAGGAGAGATGTGAAGAAGAGAGAGAGAATGGAACATTGACTTACATATTCAGCATATTTATTAGCACTTGATACTGTTCTAGGCCTTGGAAATACAGAGCAGAGGTCCAGCTCTTCTGGGTTTGCATTTACTGAGGGCAAGCTATTGATATTGTATGGTGTGTGTGTGTTGTTACTGCTTGGTGCTAAGACTTAATAGGTATCATGTGTACCTTTTATTTCCTCAGATAGCCTTTCACTGTTATGCGGGTTAACTCATGCATATCTCCATTATAGCAGTCAACACATAGGGATCTCATATGAGGATGTGAATATCCATTCTTTTTAAAAAATATTTTATTTATTTATTTATGTATTTATTTATTTATTTGACAGAGAGAGAGAGAGGGAGGGAGAGAGCACAAGCAGGGGAAGCGGCAGAGGCAGAGGGAGAAGCAGGCTCCTGGCTGAGCAGGGAGCCCAATGTGGGACTAGATCCCAGGACCCTGGGATCATGACCTGAGCGGAAGGCAGATGCTTAATGACTGAGCCACCTGGGTGCCTGTGAATATTCATTCTTAATTGACTCTAGACTAGATACCGTGTGTGTGTATGTGTGTGTATGTGTGTGTGTCTGTATGTGTGTGTGTTTGTGTGTGTGTGTGTCTATGCATGCATGCACACACATACAGACACACACACACTAATTGTAAGTCACTCTCTTAAACTCTGGTTTCCTCATTTTTACAGTGGGGATAATAATAATAATACTTACTTTTTCATGAGGGTTTTACAGGTCTTGTAAGCCGTACCTAGCATATTACCTGGAATGTAGAAATCAGTAAATGGTTCCTATTCTAATCACAGTGTATTTTTTTTCACAGTGTATTTTTTTTAACAGGTAAAATGAAGTAACCTCAGTATTAAAAACATTTAAAATGGGAAACATCCTCTGGGCTTTTCATGATGATTAACTTTATTTTATTTTATTTATTTATTTATTATTATTATTATTATTATTATTATTTATTTGACAGAGAGAGACACAGCGAGAGAGGGAACACAGGCAGGGGGAGTAGAAGAGGGAGAAGCAGGCTTCCTGCTGAGCAGGGAGCCCGATGCAGGGCTCGATTCCAGGACCCTGGGATCATGACCTGAGCCGAAGGCAGACGCTTAACGACTGAGCCACCCAGGCGCCCCAACTTGATTTTATTTTTATTTAACCTTCCATGTCTACATGAATACACTTAAAAAATATAAATACAATCATAATATATATATATCATCTATATATAAATTTATACCATCTTTCAAATATTTTTCTTGCTTCATATTTTTTATTAGCATATTTATGACTAAAAGTGCTCAGATTGGTGATATTTATGTATAAGTAACTCAAAGCAATCTACATTTGAAATGTAAGTAAAACCAGAGTGGGTTACATTTTGAGTAAAGAAACATCTGCAGTTTGCTACAGTTCACCAAAAGGAAATTGGATCATGTATCAACTATGTGATCCAATAAGACTTTCATCTTTTAAAGAAATTTCCCTGCCTGCCTAAAATCTGCATTCATCTGTTATTCTGAAATGAAGTCTGTGGTATATAGGTTGTGACACGGAATTTGGTGAACCTCAACATACTTTGCAGCTGCTGCATCTGCTGGAATTTAACTGGAAATCAGAAACAACTATTTTTGAAACTTCTTCAGGCTCACGCATTTTAGATTTCTTCTTTTTCTTAATGTGGACTGTTTGTCCTTGCATGTTTCTTTTCAGGTTCCCAATTATTAGTTCTTTGGAATTACAAAGCACTTCATCTTTTACAAACAGTATTTTTTAAAGGAGTTACTTACTAAATTAGTCTGAGAGGAGAAACAAGCCCCTTAGGATATCTTTTTCGCTCTTTCTGACCAGTTGTTCTGTTTAACTCCATTGCATCAGCCCCCTCAAATTATACATGTGGATGTACTCGTATCCCAGGTTCCCCTAAACTATTGTTTGTGTCTCTTCCTTTTTTTTTTTATTTAAAGATTTTATTTATTTATTTGACAGAGAGACACAGCGAGAGAGGGAATACAAGCAGGGGGAGTGGGAGAGGGAGAAGCAGGCTTCCCGCCGAGCAGGGAGCCTGATGCGGGGCTCGATCCCAGGACCTGGAATCATGACCTGAGCCGAAGGCAGAAGCTTAACGGCTGAGCCACCCAGGCGCCCCTGTGTCTCTTTCTTTATGTTCAGTACTCTGTCAGGCACATACTTATTTACAGGTAACTGTTGAATACATGGCTGTGTTGACTTTGTGGAAGTTTAACCCTGAGATATGCTAAAGCTTAGGATACTGGGGTCATCGTTTTACTGGACTGTTGCATTTTTGACAATACCATTCCTTGCTTCCTGAAGCTTCTCCCTGGGCTTTTGTGGAGCCACATATATTCTCTTACCATTCTTTTCATCAACTTTCCAACTTTTTCTTCTTAGTCTTCCAGAGTTCCTTCAGTTCTTCCTTCCTCTTGAATGTAGGTGTTCATATTGTCCAATGAGAACCTTTTTCTCAATAGATTTAAGTTGGTGATGAATATTTATCCATAACCAATGGTTATGTATCTGTAAGATAAATGGGGAAAGAAGATGGTTAGGATGTCGTTAGATAAATGAACACTAGACATAGGACAGTTGAGTAGCCAAAGGATAAATACAGCTGTTAACTTTTACCAGGAGTCAGAGAAATGCAAATGAATAGAGTGAGGTATCTATGTTTATCTATTAACTTAGCTAAAAAGATTTTTTAAAATGTCTTTTGCTAATTAGGGTGTACCAAAACTCTTACCTTCATTATGCTGCTGATAGAATTGTAAATTGGTAATAAGTGTCAAGGACCTTAAAGGGTTTATACTCACTGATACAGTGATCCCAATTATGGTACTTTTTCTATAGCAGGTAATACTGATTTCCTACCCAGCATCGATGCCCTTTCATTCCTTCTATAATAATGTGGAGTTTGTTCAGCAACCTAAACCTACCCCCAGGTCAGGGGTAAATCCTGATTAGTTGAGTCACTCATTGTAACCCATTTCCCCTTGCTCGGGATGGCAGGGATTTCAACTTTTAAATAACCCACAGCGCCCCTATGAGTTTGTTGTGGTACTGCATGCAGTTTGGAAACTGGTCCTGACCTATGTAAATGATTAAAATTTACTTATAATAGAAAATAATTAGAAATGCCTTAACTAGTTTAGTAGATTTTAACATTGACTACCCATCTAGTCAATTAAACATAAATAAGTCTAAGTTACAGAAAAGCAAGATACAGAATTGTATACATGCTTTTGTCATTATATGAGGAAAAAACATGCCTGTGAAAAAACTTAGTAAAATCTACCAAAAAGAAATGCTGTGTGTAAATGCACTAGGGTGGCGATAGAGATTCCTACCCCCCACCTCTAATCCTGTAATGGAGTAAAGGAAATTAATGAGAACCTAGAGGGAGGTGTTGGAGAGTGGGTCCTACTGGTTGCCCCCCGGCAGAGCTTTGACAGCTATGATTCCAGATGTGCTCACTATTTCCAGCATGGGGTGTCGAGGTGGGGAGAGTGGGGTGGGAGGCCATAAGCTCTCAAGTTCTAGCCAATTACTGAGAGTTGGTGAGGTACAAGCTCAGATAAATAACACTCATTCTAGTCTACTCTTAACTGCACTTCCTTCCAATCCATTATAACAGTTATCTCTAAATAATTTGATAGTGATTTTCTTAATTTATAGCCTTCATATCTTTTCCCTACTTGCTTTTCCACTTTCCAGTTTCTGGCTATTTAATTTGCTTTCTCTTTTATCCAGCTATCTTTGAGCACTTTCTCTTTTCATTCTTTTAAAAATGGCATATCTAGGCTATCATAAAATATACATATCCAGGTTTGAGCTGTTTTGTTTGCTTATGATAAGCACACTGTTTTCCTGGACAAATTAATTATACCTGGTGTTTTGTTAAAATATAATTAGTATTAATAACCATAAGGGCTCTCCTGGACAACAGATTTAAGTTTTAAGGATGTTGAGAATATATTACTGGTGAGGGTTTCAGCACAGAACCTATGGTGAGTTTGATTTCTTTTGTAATATTTTGTAACCTACTGGATGAAAATGAATGTCCTGTGAAAATAGGATTTTACTGTCTTCTAGGTAACAGATATTGAGGCAGATAGGTGAGGGTTAAAAGGAGAAAGCTCGAGACTCAGAGATCATGAAATGAGAGTTACTATCTGGTAAGACTGGGCATCAGTTAAACCAACCTGGGCATAGATCCTGACCATTGAGTGAGGCCTTAGCTCTCCTTGAGGCTCTTTCCTCTACTTTAACTTGGGGATCATCATCTTTGCCACACTTATTTATTATGATAATGAAATCCACTCATTTATCAGATCAAGCTAAGAGCATTCTAAAGTGAAAGGTCCAAAAAATGATAATATGATTTCTCTTTAATTTCTGCTAAAAAATACTTAAAAATTGTAAAGCATTTAGTTGAGAGGAATTTGGTATAATAAAACATCAGCTATTTATTGGCTATACTTTAGGGATTTCTGTAGGGAATTTGCAAAAATATGTTCCTTTGGAAGTATCACTCTAAGTGGTCTGCTTTATTCATTGTCTTTCCATGCCAAGCTTAAATGCGAGCAAATTTGTTGCATTCTGTTTATTTTGGTAACCCTTGGTTTTGTATTTTTAACATGGCTTGAATTTTATTTATTAGTCATCTTTTCTAACAAAATTGTTATATCACAATTGTCTTATCTATTCTTTTTTTTTTAAGATTTTATTTATTCATTTGAGACACAGAGATACAGAGAGAGAGAGAGCACGAGCAGGGGGAGAGGCAGGGGGAGAGGCAGAAGGAGAGGGAGAAGCAGGCTCCCCGCTGAGCCAAGAGCCCGATGTGGGGCTCGATCCCAGGATCTTGGGATCATGACCGAAGCCGAAGGCAGATGCTTAACCATCTGAGCCACCCAGGTGCCCCAACTATCTATTCTTTTTTTAATGAAAAAGAAAGGATAATTTAAGGCAAGAATTTTGGCTAGTGGGCTCCGTCTGGCCACTCTGAACAGATATGGTTTTGTAATATGGTGTCAGTATCCTGTGTTTTCTGTTATTTAAATCATGAGTAACCATAGTGGGCAGAGTGATACAAGGATTTCTGAAATCCTGTTTTTATGGTAATAGGCAGAATCTTTTTAGCAGAGCTTTTAAATGATCTAACAAGTGAAATGATTTGCTTAAGGAGGATTAAAATGTATTTACCTGTGAAGTCAATTCTTAAATGCTACAATGTGAAAGGTTTTCGTTAATGGCATTTCATATTCTTAAATCTGCTAAGTTTTATAAAAAACACTTCAAATGATGAACAGTGAACTGAATTCTATGTCCACTTGTATATAAAAGTTATAGATTATTACATGCGTTGTTGTGTTTGTGTGATATTTGACATAATTTACTGCCATCTGAATAGACATTTCCATTAACCTCTACTTCCAAAGTTGATGGGGTCCTTTATCTTTCTTCCACTACCGGTGGGAAAAGGAATTCCAAAATTCCAGGGCAAAAGGAATTTTCATGAGTAGATGGGACAGCCACCTCTCTGACATCTGGAGATGGTTCTTGGGCCCGTTGAAGAGGTAGTTAACATCAGTCAAAGATGAGAAGAGATTCCTTACTATGCTTCTCAGATTTTTTTTTCCCGGTCAGGCTGAACTATAGCAGGCAGACCTAAGGCATTCTTACTTAGCTTTTGATTTTGGATCCCAAGTTAATTATACCCTTGTGCAATCTTGTTAACTCTTGTCTCCAGTTGGAGAATAGGAGAACTAATTTTCCTTCTTTCTTTTCTTAAATGTGTGGGGCTGGGATAAGACTGAAAACATGGTGGAAGTAATAATACCCCTTTGAGGGTAATCCATCTCACCATTGCATTTTCTGTTCTATAGCTTGCTGTTTGGGAACATGTTTACCTGAAGATGGTAACAAAAATAAGCAGTGCATTTCCTTATGGCTCTAGGTGTATGTTTATTTTGATTTATTAATCACTTTCTCATTTTCACTACTACTGGCTGTTTTTAAAAGTTTCTTTTCTTTTTTTATTAAAGCCATAATTGAAAGGGATAACAAAGTACAAACACAAGAAAAACTAAATGTCAGTAGGATTTACCTATTATCTATCCGGAAAAATACAACTTCTGAAGCAGCTGTAGGGGACCTGGTAAGTGTCAGGAAGCAGTGATTCCTGTTCTCAGAATGCTTACAAACTAAACAGAACACAGATATGTGAAAAGAACTCAAGTGGATGGTTTTTTTTTTTTTTT
>NC_138379.1:67987033-68063199 GCF_054177405.1 Leptonychotes weddellii
GAGAGTTGTTGCTCTTCTTTTCTTCAATCTCCTGTTGAGTTTGTAGGTGTTCAGAATGGTTTGATCCCTATCCAGCTGAATTCCTGAGAGGAGACGAAATCCAGGTCTCCTACTCCTCTGCCATCTTGCTCCGCCCCCCACGGTAGTCCCCTCTTATTTGTAGTTTAACTTTCCATGGTTTCAGTTACCCATGGTCAACTACGGTACAGAAGCAGATTATCCTGCTTCTGACATAATATCAGAAGGTCAAGGGTAATCTAATGCTATGTCACAATGCCTACATCATATACCTCACTTCATTTTATCATTTCACATCATTACAAGAAGAAGAAGGGTGTGTATAGTAATATAAGAAATTTTGGGAGAGACAGACACCACATTCACATAACTTTTATTATAGCATAACAGTTTTTCTATTTTATTATTAGTTATTTTTGTTAATCTCTTACTGCACTTAACTTATAAATTAAAATTTATCATAGATATGTATGTTTAGGGCTTGGTATTATCACAGTTTCAGGCATTCACTGGAGGTCTTGGAATGTATCCCCCAGGGATAAGAGGGGGAATACTGTATTTTTCAACTTGTTTTGTAGACTTAGGCCTCTGAGACTCAGATGTTCTGAGGCCAAATTCAGGCCTGGTAAGAGGTTACTAAATTTTTTTTTTTTAAAGATTTTGTTTATTTGAGAGAGAGAGAAAGAGCAGGAGCAGGGGGAGGGGCAGATCGAGAAGCAGGCTCCACGGTGAGCAGGGAGCCCAATGTGGGGCTTGATCCCAGGGCACTGGGATCACAACCTGAGTGAAGGCAGACGCTTAACTGACTTAGCCACCAGGAGCCCCAAGAGGTTACTAAACTAAAGGCGAATGTACCTAAAAAGACTAAACCTCCTCCTTGACCTTTCCTACAGTGAAAATGCAGGGACACTGTCCCTGCCTGCATTTCTGCCTATGTGTTACCTTTTCCCAGAGCATGCTCCTTGAAAGTAGGTTTTGTACAATTCTAGTTGAACTTCACATCATATCCGAAAGAACAATATTGAACCCAAATGAACAAAACACATAATTCAAAACTGTTTTAAGATGTTTTTATTGTGTAAAATATATATAACATAAAATTTACCATTTTAACCACTTTTAAGCATACAATTCAATGGCATTCACATTGTTGTGCTATCACCACCACCATCCATCTCCAGAACTTTTTCATGTTCCCCAACTAAAACTCTGTACCCATTAAAGAACAACTTGTCATCCCCCCCACACCCAATCCCAGGCAACCACCATTCTACTCCCTGTTTCTATGAATTTGACTACTCTAGGTACCTCATGTAAGTGGAATCATGAAATATTTGTCCTTTGTGTCTGGAATAGTTCATTTAGATAATTCAATTATTAATAAGACTAGCAAAGAAGACAGTAATCAAATTTAGTTTCAAAACCATTTCATACTAAATAAGTGTTTGAATCCAGAGTTTCTAAGATAGTTTTCTGCTAGCAGAAGAAAGTTCAGATCAAACCCTTCCATAGCACCATAGCAGGTATTCTTTATTCTGCCTTATTAAAAGTTTTGTTTTTGTTGGCCCACACAATGCTCCTAACATTACTGTTTCTTGTCAGATTGGTTGGTGTATGACCTTGCATTATCTGATGGACAAGTGTATATATCACATCATTAGTGACAGCAGCCTATGTAACCTGCTAATATTGTCCTTTTGTAACTAAAAAATGCTTTCATAAATTGCAGAGTCCCTCTCAAATATAATGCTCCCTTCTTCCTTTCCACTTTTGTCATGAAACAGGCAAATGTCAAATGTAGCCTGCATTGAAAAAGAAACATTTAGTCCCAGGGAAAGAAATGGGAGTCTTTCTTAGGAAGAACACAGAACATAGACCACCTTGTGTAAATGTATTGATTGCAAGCACTTATTATTCAATAAATGGACTAACGAGAAATGGTTGGAAGACCAAAAGGTAGATGGTTGAGAGTTGAGAAGAAGGGATTTGGACCAGGTAGGTAGAAATGAGAATGCGGAAGAGATAGAAAGCAGATTAAATAAAGGAAGGAAACACATTCTATGATTGCATGGATGAGGCAGGAATCTAACATAACTCTAATAGGATTTGAGCTTGTGTAACACAGAAGCATTATCTTTTTGCTTACAAATAATAAATGTAGATAAGCTTAGTTGTCCATGCTGAGTAACTTAATATAACCAAGAGATGCTGTCTAGAGGAAAGAAGTGCAGCACTAACACCCAGGAGTGTAGAGCTTAACTTAATAAAGGGGTCATGGAAGCAGCAAGTCAAGACCACCAACTAAGAGAGCAGGAATAATTGCTGAGGCTGGAATTTGCTCCTTGTGACAGTATGATTTTTAAAGTCCCTTGATTTCTAAAGAACACAATGGAGAAAAAGAACAGAAAAACATGAAACCCTCATCAACAAACTACATTTATGGGGTAGAAAAGGAGGACAGAAAGAGAGAGAGGAATAAATTAATGTAATTTTGGAAAGTTTTTGGTCTTGGGTTTTGTTTTGGTTTTTGGGGGGTTTGGGGTTTTTGTTTTTTGTTTTTTGGCATAGGTTTCTGTTTTCATATAGTATTGCCCTCTTGTGGCAAACCATGATGTTTGCTAACACTGACAAAACTATAGAGCCGACGGCAAAAGATAAGGAGACAAAAATGTAATGAGCACCTCCTGTGTTGGGCATGATGTAGAGGGTGTTTACCTCACCTAAGCTTCTCCACAACCCTGTGAAGTAAGTGTTAAGTACCATTAGCCTCATTTTCAACAAGTGGGAAAATTATGACTGAAAGTGATTAACTTGTCTAAGTTTACATAGCTAGAAGGTACTGGAGTTGGAATTTTAATCCAGGTCTAACTAAATTATTTGTTTAAAAAAAAAGAAACAAATGTGTTGAACAAATATTTATGGGTATCTATTATATACCTGTGCTGTTATAGATGCTGAGAACACAAGTGTAAACAAAAACTTATCTCATTTCTGTTCTAATTAAATTTTCAGTCTAATGAGTTATAGTAGAGACATTAATCAAATGGTAACATAACGGCCATTTCTTAGCTAGGTGATTTAGGGAGATTTACCTTTCAGGCTTTCTGGCTTCCCAGGGTATAAAATCAGGGATGATAGTGATAATGGATATTATTTATTAAATACCTGCAATATGTCAGACACTGACTTAATCTCCTTTTTTTTTCATTTTAATTCCAATAGAGTTAACACATAGTATTGTTAGTTTTAAGTGTATACTATAGTGATTCAACAATTCCATATGTCACCCAGTGTTCACCACAAGAAATGCCCTCTTTAATCCCCGTCACTTATTTCACCCATCCTCCCACCTACCTTCCCTCTGGTAACCATCAGTTTGTTCTCTGTAGTTAAGAGTCTGTTTCTTGATTTGTCTCTGTCTCTCTTTTTTGTTTTCCTTTGTTCATGTGTTTTGTTTCATAAATTCCATATATAAGTGAAATCATATGGTATTTGTCTTTCTCTGATTGACTTATTTTGCTTAGCATTATATTCTTTAGCTCCATTCATGTCCTTTCAAAAAGCAAGATTCCATTCTTTTTTAAGGTTGAATAATATTTTTTTTGTGTGTGTGTGTGTGTGTGTGTGTTACTTCTTTATCCTTTCACCTTGGGCTGCTTCTGTATTTGGCTATTGTAAATAATTCTGCTAAAAACTTAGGAGTATATGTATCCCTTTGAATTAGTGTTTGTTTTTTAATTTTTTGGATAAATACTCAGTAGTGAGATTACTAGATCATAGGATAGTTCTATTTTTAACTTTTTTTAAGCATGGAACTCAACATGGGGTTTGAACCCACAACTCTGAGATCAAGAGTCAGAAGCTTAATTAACTGAGACCCTCAGGCGTCTCTCTATTTTTAACTTTTTGAGGAACCTCCATACTGTTTTCCACAGTGGCTACACCACTTTGTATTCCTACACAAGGGTTCCTTTTTCTCCACATCTTCACCATCACTTGCTGTTTTTTATGTTTTTGATTTTAGCCATTCTGACAAGTGTGAGGTGATATCTCATTGTGGTCTGGGTTTGCATTTCCCTGATGATGAGTGATGTTGAGCATCTTTTCATGTGTTTGTTGGTCATCTGTATGTCTTCTTTGGAGAAATGTCTATTCATGTCTTCTGCCCATTTTTTAATTGAGTTATTTATTTTTTGGATTTTGAATTGTATAAGTTCTTTACATATTTTGGATACCAACCCTTTATTGGATATGTCTTTGCAAACATCTTTTCCCAATCCATGGGTTGCCTTTCAGTTTTGCTGATTGTTTCCTTTGCTGTACAGAAGCTTTTTATATTGATGCAGTTCCAATAGTTTGTTTTGCTTTTTTTCCCTTGCCTTGGGAGACATATCTAGAAAAATGTTGCTATAGCCAATGTCAGAGAAATTACTGCCTCTGAGCTCTCTTCTAGGATTTTTATGGTTTCAGGTCTCACATTTAGCATTTTCATCCATTTTTTACTTTATTTTTGTGTATGGTGTAAGAAAGTGGTCCAGTTTCGTTCTGTTGCAGGTAGCTGTCCAGTTTTCCCCAAACCATTTGTTGAAGGGAGTGTCTTTTCCCTCATTCTTTCCTCCTTCGTCCATATAATTGTGAGTTTATTTCTGGGTTTTCTATTCTGTTCTATTGATCTATGTGTCTATTTTTGTGTCAGTACCATACTGTTTTGATTACTACAGCTTTGTAATATAACTTGAAGTCTGGAATTGTGATAACTCCAAATTTGCTTTTCTTTTTCAAATGTTTTGGCTCTTCGGGGTCTTTTGAGGTTCCATATAAATTTTAGGATTCCTTGTTCTGTTCTGTGAAAAATGCTTTTGGTATTTTGATAGGCATTGCTTTAAATCTGTAGATTGCTTTGGGTAATATAGACATTTAAAAGTATTTGTTGTCCCGGCTCCTGGGTGGCTCAGTCGGTTAGAAATATTTGTTGTCCCAATCCATGAGCATGGGATGTCTCCATTTCTTTGTATTGTCTTCAATTTCTTTCATTAGTGTTTTATAATTTTCAGATTATGAGTTTTTTACTTCTTTGGTTAGGTTTTTTCCTAAGTGTTTTATTATTTTTGATGTAATTGTAAACGGGATTGCTTTCTCAATTTCTCTTTCTGCTGCTTCATTATTGGTATATAGAAATGCAATGCATTTCTGTATATTTATTTTGTATTCTGTGACCTTACTGAATTCATTTATTAGTTCAGGTGGTTTTTTGGTGGAGTCTTTTGGGTTTTCTATATATAGTATGTCATCCATGATTAGTGGAAGTTTTACTTCTTCCTTACTGATATGGATGCCTTTTATTTCTTTTTGTTGTCTGTGGCTAGGATTTCCAGTACTATGTTGAATAAAAGTGGTGAGAGTGGACATCCTTGCTTGTTCCTATCCTTAGGAGGAAAACTCTCAGTTTTTCCACATTGAGTATGATGTTCACTGTGGGTTTTTCATATGTGGCCTTTATTATGTTGATGTATGTTTCCTCTAAATCTACTTTGTTGAGGGCTTTTATCATGAATGGATGTTGTACTTTGTCAAATGCTTTTTCTGTGTCTATTGAAATGATCATATTTTTTTTATCCTTTCTCTAATTGATGTGATGTATCACTTTGATTAGTGAATATTGAACCACCCTTGCATCCTGGGAATAAATCCCGCTTGATCATGGTGAATTATTTTTTAATGTATAGTTGCGTCTGTTTGCTAATATTTTGCTAAAGACTTTTGCATCTATGTTCATCAGAGATAGTGGCCTATAATTCTCTTTTTTGTGTGTGGTGTCTTTATCTGGTTTTGGTATGGTAATGCTAGCCTCATGGAATGAAACTGAAAGGTTTTTTTCTTCTATTTTTTGGAATAGTTTGAGAATAGGTATTAACCCTTCTTTAAATGTTTGGTAGAATTCACCTGTGAAGCCAACTGGTCCTGGAGTTTTGTTTGTTGGGATTTTTTGATTACTGATTCAATCTCCTTGCTGGTAATCAGTCTGTTCAAATTTTCTATTTCTTCCTTCAGTTTTGGTACGTTATATATTTTAGGAATTTATTCAATTCTTCTAGGTCATCCAATTTTTTGGTATAGTTTTTCATAATATTATCTTACAATTGTTTGTATTTTTGTTGTGTTGATTGTTATTTCTCTTCTTTCATTTGTGATTTTGTTTGAGTCCTTTCTCTATTTCTTTTGGTGAGGCTGGCTAGAGGCTTATCAATACTGTTGCTCTTTTCAAAGAACCAGCTCTTGGTTTCCTTGATCTGTTCTACTGTGTTGTTGTTGTTGTTTTAGTTTATATTTAATTTATTTCTCCTCTAATCTTTATTATTCCCTTCCTTCTGCTGGCTTTGGATTTTGTTTGCTGTTATTTTTCCAGCTCCTTTAGGAGTAAGGTTAGGTTGTTTGAGATTTTTTTTTTTTCTCTTGATGTAGCCTGTATTGCTATATACTTTCCTCTTAGAACCCCTGTTGCTGCATCCCAAAGGTTTTGGACCATTGTGTTTTCATTTTCATTTGTTTCCATGTACTTTTGGATTTCTTGGTTGGCCCATTCATTATTTAGTGGCATGTTATTTAACCCCTATGTATTTGTGCTCTTTCCAGATCTTTTCTTGTTGTTGATTTCTAGTTTCATAGCATTGTGGTCAGAAAAGATGCATGGTATGACTTCGATCTTGTTTAATTTGTTGAGACTTGTTTTGTGGCCTAATGTGTGATCTATTCTGGAGAATGTTCCATGTGCACTTAAAAAGAATGTGTATTCTGCTGTTTTAGGATGGAATGTTCTGAATATATCTGTTAAATCCATCTGGTCCAGTGTGTCCTTCAAAGCCATTATTTCCTTTTGGCTTTCTGTTTGGGTATCTGTCCATCATTGTAAGTGGGGTGTTAAAGTTCCCTACCAGTATTGGGGCAACTGGGTGGCTCAGTTGGTTGAGTGTCTTAACTTAAATGTTGAGCAACCTTTAAAATTCTTTCTTTGTCACTATTTTTTGTCATTTTAATTACTATGCATCTTAGTGTGGACCTCCTTGGGTAGAATTTGTTGGGGAATCTCTGTGCCTCTTGAATGTGGATCTCTGTTTCCCTCCCTAGATTCAGGAAGTTTTCAGCTGTTATTTCTTCAAATACATTTTCTGCCCTTCTTTCTCTGTCTTCTCATTTTGGGATCCTTATAATGTGAATGTTATTATGCTTGATGGAGTCAATGAGTTCTCTAAGTCTATTTTCATTATGGAGTATTTGCTGTCTCTCACCTGTTCAGCTTGATTGCTTTCCATTACTCTATCCTCCAGGTCATGTATACATTCCTCTGCTTCCTGTATATTACATCTGTTATATTTTTAATTTCACTTATTGAGTTCTTCCTCTTTGTTATTTTTTTATCTCTTTGTCAAGGGCCTTAGTGATGGCCTCCATCCTTTCCTGAAGTCCAGTGAGTATCTTTATGATCATTACTTTAAATTCCTTATTGGGCATATTACTTAAATCTGTGTTGCTTGTGATTTTGTCCTGCTGTGATTTTGTCCTGTTCTTTCATTTGGGATATGTTTTTCTGTTTCCTCATTTTGTCGACCTGTCTATGTCTGTGTGTTAGGAAAGTCAGCTACGTCTTCTGCTCCTGAAGAAGTGGCTTCATGAAGAAGAGGTCCTGTAGTGCCCTGCAGCACAGTGTCCCCTATTCACCAGAACCTGGCACCTCAGTAGAGTCTCCTATGTGTGTTGCTTGTGTCCTGCTATTGTGTCTGAGTAGCTTTTCCTTTAAGTCTAAACATCTGCACTGACTCTGCCTCTTGTTGGCTGGGCTTGCTCTCTGTGATGTTAGTGAGACCCAGGCAGGCTTTCTCTGCGAGGGCATGACTGCAGGAAGGCTGTGGGCAGGGTGGTGGTATTGGCAAAATTTGCACTGAGCCACTACTTCTAGGCCGGATCCCTCACAGCTCAGTGGTGTCAAGGCCAGGGCTTGCATCTGCAGTGACAGCAGCTGGAGCATGTGGCATCTGTGTAAGGAGGCTGGGCAGGATGTGCCTATGGTTACAGTGAACCACTAGTCCTAGGCCAGATCCCCAGAAAAGCGATGGAGATCGGGGTCACGGCGCCACACAATGAGGGTGGCCAAGGTCAAGCGGCATCTTTGCATGGGGCAGCTGGGTGCAGCATGCAGCCATTGCTGGAGGTGGTGCTGTCAGTGTGGCAGCTGGGTGGGGCACATGTTGTGTTAACAAAATTTGTCCTGGGCGAAGGCCGGCAGGCTTGGAGTGGGCAAGTCCTCAGGATAACTTGTGGGCAGGTGCACTGCTAGCAGGTTAGGTAACAAGTGTCTATGCAGCACCACCTCCCGCAGGTGACTCTATGTTTATGCTGGGGGGTGGGGGAGAAAGATGGGGACTGCCAGCCCGTTTGTTCCGGGAGAAGTTCCCCAACATGCTCCTAAATCAGTATAAATAGATCTCCCACTTGTTTGCCCCAGGTGTCATGTAAACTGTTGCTTCTGTGTTACCTCTCCTCGGGCTGATGTCTCCTTAAGGGTCAGGACCCCGCCCCTCTGGTTTTCAAGGCCAGACTTTATGGGGATTCATCTTCCTCTTGTGGGCTCTCTGGTGCTTTCCTCTCTCAGCACCCGCAGCTCCCTCCCTCCTGGGGGCAGCTCCCTACTGCTGTTTCTGCCCTTCCTAACCTCCCTGATAGGGCTTCTCTACATTTAGTTGTGGAGTTTGTTCTGCCAGGCTATGGATCGTTCTCCAGTTTATTTACTTGGATGTGAGTAATATCTAGTTGTAAACTTTGGGTGGGTGAGCTTAGTGTCCTCCTACTCTGCCGTCTTCCCAGACTTTCTAACTTAATCCCTTTTCATTCATGATTTCATTTAGGTCCCTTTCAGCTCTATGCCTGAGACATGGCTATGCTTCTATGACTTATAGTTAAGATGAGGTATCTCTTCCAGCTAACAATGAGAATCAATCATGGTGTTTGTGACACTTGACTCGTGTATGCTTAGACACTTGCAGCTATGTTTGGAGAGGAAATTTTGTACCTCCTAACCTGTCGCTGAAACCAACATAAGGGTGGCCTCTGCTAGATTCTATAGCAACAACTGAGCACACAGGAAGGAGGCAAGCTTTTACTTAGCAACTATAGTGTCCCTGATCCCCCTAGGTCTACTACTCTTCACTCTCAATTCAGAGGTAGGAATTTTATGATGAGGAGGACAGAAAACCCACAACAAATAAATCCTCCAGGGTAAAAAGAGTTGTCTCTGACTCTAAGATCTCATCACAATGAGTATCTCTGTTAAGACACTCAAACAAATTTATAACATGTTTTTATATAACTCTTTTTCCCTCTGATTTTAGACTTTAAGCTTTTAGACAGGTCTTATTCTTCTATTTCTCGCACCTTATATACTATCAAGGCACAGAAGATACCTAACAAATATTTCTAATGCATAAATGCCTTATAATCTTCTAAAAATTGTTTCTTGGCTTCTCTGGTAGAGGAGACTGAACAGATTGGTAGGAGAGCAGTGAAAGGGTTCTTTCATTTGGCATGGAGGTTTTTCTACATGTTGCTGAATGTGAAAGGTAGAGTGGAGCTTTTTATCTGTGCTTCCGGCCTTGACTGTATCTGTGCTAGAACTGCTGCTGTTCAGTATGCTGTAACAGGCCCTGGCAAAGGCAATGAGAAATGTAATGAGGAAAATAACAAGCCCAGAAGGAGCTTAAGGAAACTAACTCAAATAAATGACTCCACAACCAGCAAGGAGAAGTCATAACTCAATCAGAGTGAAGCACACTAATGAATGTGATAAGGAGGATCATTGAAAAAGAACAGACCCACAGTCTCTCTGGTTTGAGCATTTTAGATGGAAAAAAAAAAAAGACCAAATCTGAAAGAGAATCTGCAGCCCATAGTCACTGTGGCAGCTTCCTTTATGAGAAATAAAATAAAATGCATATTATCCCTTAAAATGTACATTAAGTTATAGTCTATCAGTGTAATTGTATCTGATAATGGAATTAGAACATTTTACAAAATTGTGTACAATAATGGCATTTATTTTTTTCAGAAAGAGTAGCTTTTATTTTTACATTTATTAGTGAATTCTTTTTTTTCCTCTAGCTGCCAATTTATTAAGCTTTTATTGTGAGACAGAGGTAGATTACTGAGATTAAACTTTAGCTTACTAGATAAATAAAAGTAGTCTTGATTCCACTTTGTGCTTCAGCACATTTCATCCTTCTAATCCTTTCCTCTGTGATCTTTCAAAGAATGCTTCAAAGATTTGTGAAGCTGTCTGGGCTCTGTTATATCATGGTGTCAAGTAGAATAACATTTACCAGGTAATGAAAATCTTGTTGGTATGGAAGATGAATATTTGATGAATTATTGAAAGTCCTCCAAACTTGATTTTCCCCAAATTTTATATTATAAAAATTTTCAAGCACACAGAAAATTAAAAAAAAAAATACAACTGATACTTATATGCTCTTCACCTGGATTCAACAAATGTCAACATGTTGCCATATTTGCTGATATTTCTCATATATAATTTTTCTGAAAAATTTAAACTAAATATTAGGCATCTTG
Source organism: Leptonychotes weddellii (assembly GCF_054177405.1). NCBI lineage: Eukaryota > Metazoa > Chordata > Mammalia > Carnivora > Phocidae > Leptonychotes > Leptonychotes weddellii. The sequence continues at coordinate 67,997,669 of NC_138379.1, forward strand.
ACACATCATCCCTACATATTTCAACATGTGTCACCAAAGAATAAGGAGGTTCTCCAAAATAACTAAAACTTAAAGAAAATTAATGTATGATAAAAGTATCATCAAATGTCCAATTGTTCCAAAAATATTCTCCAAAGCTTTAAAAAAAAAAATAGCGGGCGCCTGGGTGGCTCAGTTGGTTGGGCGACTGCCTTTGGCTCGGGTCATGATCCTGGAGTCCCGGGATCGCGTCCCGCATCGGGTTCCCTGCTCAGCAGGGAGTCTGCTTCTCCCTCTCCCGCTCCCCCCTCTTGTGCTCTTTCTCTCTCTCACCCTCTCTCAAATAAATAAATAAAATCTTTAAAAAAATAAAATAAAATAAAAAAATAAAATAAAAAAAAATAGCAAAATGGGATTTAACCAAGGTTCCAAACTCAGTTTTAATCAATGTCCTATATAACTGCAAAATACTATTTTGGAGGGCAAAACAAAAAATCTCATCAATCATTACTACACTAATTCAGAACTTAAATAATTGAGCCTAGATTAGTATGTTTAGAGGTTTAGATTTAGTTTAGATTAGAAATTTTCCTTGGCTCTGTCCTGAAGTAAATGTTTGCTAATAGTATTAGTGGAAGGAGACTGTCTTGAATAGAACCATTCCAAAATCCCTCAGCACCTGAATTTGCCTTTGATGGCTTCTAGGTGAGAACTGCCCTAGGGAGAGTAAATCCTATGCAAAATGCACTGTCTGACATACAGTGTGTGGTCAGTAAATATTTTTTTACTAAATTAATGAATAAAATATTGGGAACCTAAGGACAAACAGCATTAGCATCACCTGGGAACTGGATAGAAATGCAAATTCTTGGGCCACATCTTCTACCCATGAAATAAAAAATTCCAGGTTTTTTGCCTAAGCATCTGTGTTTTCACAAGATACTCTTGAGCTCTTGGGTGGCTCAGTTGGTTAAGCGTCTGCCTTGGGCTCAGGTCATGATCCCAAGGTCCTGGGATGGAGTCCCTCATAGTTGTGATCAGGCTCCCTGCTCACTGGGGAGCCTGATTCTCCCTCTCCCTCTCCCTCCCCACTGCTCATGCGCACTCTCTCTCTCAAATAAATAAATAAAATCTTTAAACCCCCCCCCCCAAAACAGATACTCCTGATGATCCTAATGACGATCCTGATGCTGGCTAAGGTTTGAGAATAGCTATCTAGGACAATTTCTGGTAGGTGTCATGATGGAAGAGAGTCTTAGAAATGAGAGTGGAGGATATAGTTTTCAGATTAGGCAAGGGAGGAAAAAGTAAGTGGAATGATGAACAGATACTTAGCTAGGTACCATTGCTAGGGGGAGGCAGCCTGCAACCAGGGCCTCTTTTGGGAGGTGACGAGGAAGCCACCCTTCAAATATATTGTAATTATTTGTATCAAATGGTGTTGCTTTCACTCTCATTGTTGATGTGTTTTGGGTTTTTTTTTAAGATTTTATTTATTTGACACAGAGAGAGACACAGCGAGAGAGGGAACACAAGCAGGGGGAGTGGGAGAGAGAGAAGCAGGCTTCCCGCTGAACAGGGAGCCCAATGTGGGGCTCAATCCCAGGACCCTGGGACCATGACCTGAGCCAAAGACAGACGCTTAACGACTGAGCCACCCAGTTGCCCCATTGATGTGAGTGTTTGGTGCACTTGAGGATAGCTTTTAATCCACAGATAAGATTATCAGAATGTTTTATTTTTAATTTTAATAACTAACATTATTGAATTATATTTTTTTAAAAACAACCTGGTTTTGTCTGGATTCAACTCACAAATGGTATTGTTCCATATATAAGTATAGCAAATGTTAGCAATTGTTCTTAAAGAAACCTTGAATGTTTGGTTTCATTTACAAATTTAACATCCTTCCAGTTAACACCAATTTAATGGGTCAGTGTTTAAACATTTCATATTTACTTTTTTCCTTTTTAGATCCTCGATCTTCTACCTAAGCAAAATCTTTCTAAATGATAAATAATCTTATAAACTTAGTAAGAAACTTATAGCCTTTTATAAAGCTGTTTTCATAAATTTTTTTAAAATTTCAATTTAACTCTTTAAGTCAAATAATTGTACTTTCTAAGTTAGAGTTATTTTTTAAAAGCCAAACTCCCATAAACATTATATGATATGTATTATATATATATAATTATATAAAATATCAAACAAATTATTTTTTACCTGGAAAAAAATTTTAACTGGGAAATTTAATACTATAGTTTTGATTTTTTTTTTTTTTTTTTTTTTTTTTTAGTAGGCTCAATCCCAGAGTGGAGCCTGATGTAGGGCATGGACTCATGACCATGAGATCAAGACCTGAGCTAAGATCAAGAGTTAGATGCTCAACTGACTGAGCCACCCTGATGTGCCCCTAGATGTACCAAATTCCAAATCCTCCTGGGGTTAAAAGATACATTTACCACTTGAGAAACACTGTTCCCATCCCAGTTGTGAGGTCATTTAGACCTGATAGATTAGCCATGATGGTGACTATTTCTTGTTTGTAACTAGAATGGGACTTACTGAATAATTTTTTTCAGTCACTCAGTTATCATTCCATTGCTCAAGTAGGTAGTCACGATCCATGAAACTGAGTTCAAATTATACATACTATAACAATGTATTTCCAAACTTTTGACTCAACTCATATAGAAGGAAATGAATACATTTCACAAAGTGCAGATATACTCACACACACACACACATGCACAATTGCTGGTTCCAACCCACAAAATAGATTTCATGATACATTAATAAGCAATTCCCATTTGTGAAAGACTTCACAATACTTTACCTTTCTGTGCATTCAAAGGCTTCCAGAGTGATCACTTAATGGAATTTGCATTTTAGGACTCTGCTATGGACTGAATTGTATCACCTCAGAATTTAGATGTGGAAGCCCTAATCCCCCATGTGACTGTATTAAAGAAAGGGTTTTTAAGGAGGTGATTAAGGTTAAATGAAGTCATAAGCATGGAACCTCAGTCCTATAGAACTGGTGTCCTTATAAAAAAGGAAGAGACACCAAGATCTTTCTCTCTCCACACATAGCAAAGTCCTGTCTGCAAACTAGGAAGAGAACTCTCACCAGAAACGGAAGTCTGTTGGAACTCTGATTTTGGACTTTTCAGCTTCCAGAACTGTGAGAAAATAAATTTCTCTTGTTTAAGCCACTGGATCTATAATATTTAGTTATGGCAGCGGGAACTACTGAGATAGACTCTGTTAAAGATATGTAAATGTAAAAATTAATTTAATAAGATCTTGTTTTTTCTTATTTTGGGGGGTCTACAACTCTTAGGAGTACTGTTTTTAAAAATGAATTTGATTGAATTGTGGATATCATATAAGCTAGTCTGGCTTGCAATCATAATTCAGGAAACTATTTTACTAGCATCCATCTGCATCTAATTTCTTATGTCTGTACTATGTCTATTTTTAAAACCATAGAGAGGTGTCAGTTTTGGAGAATGTGCTTAGTGTGAGTACCTATTCTGGGAGAGTAACCAGCTCTTCCCCAAAAAATCAGTTTAGATGGGGTTGGCAGAAGTCAGGTGAAATCTTGGGAAATGGAATGAGCAGCAGTGATATGGTTTATCCAACTTCCTCAATACAAGGCAGTTATCTAATTGCAGAGAAGGTTTGGAGGCAAGGTGAACTGTTCTGGGTCAGGAGCAGACTCATCTTAGGGTCCAAAATATCACGTAAGGTGGCCTAAATCATTCCTTAAACATAGACAGGGGCACCCTCCAGTCATGCATGAAACAGGTATGTTGAGATGTTGTCCTATAGGTGCTTCACTCAGAAGACAGAAGGATGACTCAGGACCTGAATGACCTTACTTCCCTTTCATGCAGGGGATGGGGACAGTTGAAGTTGTACTTATGTACAAAGGAGATTGCTATTGATGAGCCTTCTCTAAAACAGGACAAAGTGTTGCCTAGCATTAAAATATTTTCTTCTCAAGTAAAAAAAAGAAAATCACAGTTCTCTTCTAAGCTGTTTCAGGATATGTTCAAAAGTGAGAAAAACAGTAGCTAAATCATTTCTAAAAAATAATTACTCCTGTTAATGGAGGAGACAGGACTCTTAACTATGACAGTATGAAAAGTATCATATAATGTTGGCCAAGAGTATAAAACAGAAGTAGGTATTTCATAAACTCCAAGAATACATTTAAATGTGTAGATTAGAGGTGCCTGGGTGGCTCAGTTGGTTAAGTGTCTGACTTTGGCTCCAGTCATGATCTCAGGGTCTTGGGATCCAGCCTAGCCCTGAGCCTTGTGCAGGACTCTGCGCTCAGCAGGGAGTATGCTTGTCCCTCTCCCTCTTGCCCCTTCCCCTGCTCGTGCTTTCTCTCTCCCTCTCAAATAAATAAATAAAATCTTTAAAAGAAATAAAAGATAAAAAATAAATGTGTAGATTATATGGCAATGTAAGGCAATCATTTAAAATTTAACATCTTCTCCGTAAGTTATTCCCTGATGATTCTTCTTGCACTTGTTTTCACTACTCCCAAATCTACATTGCCAGGCATACCTTTGTAGTAGCTGCCCCCTAGACATCTCAACAATGGCTGTTCCAAAGTTACCATAGGCTCAATGTGTACACTTGCTATACTTTTTCCATTTTCCTAAAGCTGCTCTTCAAATTGCATGTCCTGCTTTAGTTGCCTGAGTAAGAAACTTGACATACAATCAATCATCAAACCACCTCCTTGGTATCTCTTATGTCTACCCCCTCCAGTCTAGCACTGGCTTCAGCACTAGGTCAGCCTCATTGCCTGGGCAATTAAAATAAGCCCTTAGCTCATCTCCATGGCTCCAGTCAGCCATTCTCTAATCCGTGATTGCAGCCAGAGTAATCTTTCTAAAAAAACAAATCTCATCACTCTTACCAGGGCTTAAAATCCTTCAGTAGCTCCTCATTGATTAACGGATAGAGTCCGAACTTCTTAGTTTGCCAAAGCAGTATCTTATCTCTCTAACCTTATAGACTTCCATATCTTTTGCCCCTGGAATTATGCTTCAGTCAAGCTGAATTTCTTTAAATTCTCCTAATGGGCTAGTGAAAGGGCTCCTCAGGAGTTCAAGAGGTCTCTATGAGAAGTTTTCTATTTTTTGTTTTCATTTAGTGATTATCTTTAAAAATAATATAAGCATATTTTGAATCATCTAGATCAGTGGTTTTCAAACTTTAGTATGCATAGGAATCACCTGGAGATCTTGTAAAGAATCTGACTGTTTAGTAAGTACTCTGTGGCTTAAGGCATTTCTATTTAACCAGATCATAGGTGATGGCAATGGCGCTGCTCTGTGGATGACATTTTATGTAATGAGGGTCCAAATGATCACTTTTCAATTAAGTACTACCACAAAATTGTCTCATTGTCATTGATGATGACATAAATGAATAAAGAAGAGAAGCAGACTTAATATTTTTTTATTTTACGTATGTATATATGTATTTATTTGAAGTATATTTTTATTCAAGTATAATTGTCTTTTTATTGAAGTATAATTGATATACAATATCCTATTGCTTTCAGATGTACATCACAGTGATTTCATATTTTCTGTCTTTTTTATTGAAATATAATTGATATACAAGATCCTATTGCTTTCAGGTATGCACCAAAGGGATTTGATATTTTTATACATTAAAAAATGACCATCACAATAAGTCTAGTTACCATCTGTCATCACACAAAGTTATTACAATTTTATTGACTATATTCCTTATGCTGTACATTTACATTTTCATGACTTATTTATTTTATAACCAGAAGTCTGTATCTCTTAATCCCCTTCACCTACATTGCCGGCCCTCCAACCCTTTCTCCCTTCTGGTAACCAACAGTTTATTTCCCATATCTGTGAGATTGTTTCTGTTTTGGTTGTTCATTTGTTTTGTTTTTTATGTTCCTCTTATAATGAAAATTGTATGGTATTTATCTTTCTCTGACTTATTGCACTTAGCATAATGACCTTTATCTCCATCCATGTTGTCCCAAATGGCAAGATTTCATTCTTTTTTTAAACAGTTGAATGATATTCCTATATATATATACATATATATATATATATACCACATCTTCTTTATCCATTCATCTATTGATAGACACTTAGGTTGCTCCCATATCTTGACTGTTGTAAATAACGTTGCAGTGAACATGGGTGTGCATACATCGTTTCAAATTGGTATCTTTGTTTTCTTTAGATAGATAACCAGAAGTGGAATTGCTAGATCATATGGTAGTTTATTTTTAACTTCTTGAAGAACCTCCATACTGTTTACTATAGTGGCTGCACCAGTTTACATTCCCACCAGCAGTGCACAAGAGTTCCCTTTCCCCACATCCTTGCCAACACTTGTTATTTTTGTCTTCTTGATAAGAGCCAATCTGACCAGTGTGAAGTGGTATCTCATTGTGGTTTTGATTTGCATTTCCCTGATGATCTGTGATGTTGAGCATCTTTTCATGTGCCTATTGGCCATATGTCTTCTTTGGATAAATGTCTATTCAAGTCCTCTGCCCATTTTTTAATTGGGTTGTTTTGTTTCGTTTTGTTTTGTTTTGTTTTATTTTTTTGGTACTAAGTTGTAGAAGTTCTTTATATATTTTGGATATTAACTCCTTATCAAATGTATGATTTGTAAATATCTCCTCCCATTCAATAGGTTGCCTTTTTGTTTTAGTGATGGTTTTCTTTGCTGTGCAAAAGCTTTTTAGTTTGATGTACTCCCATTTGTTTATTTCAGACTCAATATTTTAAATGATACATTCATTACAAATGAAGGCCAAATGATATCACAGCTTGCTGATATAATGTATGGTAATTAACATGACATAAAAAAAAAAGATCTGGCAATTTTTCTAGTAAAAAAAGGTGATGAAAGAATTAAATCATCATTTAGCCCAAAGTAGTATAGGCATGTCAATCTCAAAAGATTCATAGGAATAAAGACAATATTGTTTCAGCAAGAAATATCACTCATACCATTAAATTCATATTGTTATTTGGAATAATATTAGTTTTGTGTTTTTCTTTAGAATTAATTTGTCCATGTGTTTGATTTTATAATTATATAATAGCTATAAAAATTATGGTTTATACCTAGTGTTACATTTCTACATAGTTAAGAAAATAATTTAAATTGATTCTAGCATACAAAAGAAATTTATTATTTTATAAGAAGTCTAAATACTTAAAGTTTGAGAAACACTGGACTAAGCCAAGTCATGCCTTTTTGCCCTTGCTTCTATTGTCATCTCTGCCTGGAGTACCCTTTCCTAATCCCTTGCCAACCTTGCCACCTTGCCATGTCCACTTAGCAAATAGTTACTTTTCCCAATGGCTCCTTTTCAGAGACCCATAGTCAACTGAATACTACAACTGTGCTTTGTCCTAATTTCTTTCATAAGTAACACTTTGCTGCACACTTGACTGTGTGTATTTGCTTGCTTTGTTGGCTGTCTCTTCTATCCCAATGACAAAGGCCTTGTCTTCTTTGTATTTGTTCAGTGCTTAGCATAGCATATTTGCCCAATAAATGCTTCTGAATGCATGAATGGATGTAAAACTTGGCTTGCTCTTTCCTAGAGAGAAAAAGTACATTAATACACCATGTGTTCACATTTGTGGGTGAAAAAATTAACAGTATAAACTAATTGTAATATTCTTCTACGTGTTATTTAACTTCAGTATGGCAATTCAAAAACTTTACTTGTCTTCTAGAGAATCTGCTGAAAGGTCTGTATTTTTACTAATTTTCCAGAGATCTGCTTGTTGAGGTTAAAGCTTAGACAGTTTTCAAACAATGTGAAAAGAACACTGAGATTACATTTTGGTTGATGCATCATCAGAACTAAAAATAGAATGGAAAGATTGAAAAATCTTTACTCACATCTCCAGCCAAAGTATGGTTAAACATGGGTGAGCTGGAATTGTGGTTTCCAACTTTCAGTTATGCAGGATAAATTCTGTAGCTTATGGGGTTTCCTGGCCCTGACTTATACCTGATTTGGTTTTGCCATCCAATTTGGTTAGTGCCTTCACTAGAGCTGGAAGAGGGAGTGAAGTTCAGTTTGCCTTTAAGAAAAGGACAAAGTCTGAAATACATTTGGCTTTATTTGATAACAAGACTGATGTGCTGGCCTATATATAGAAAGAGGCCCTTTACCTAATAAGATCCTCTGTGAATTGGCCAGGATGTTGGAAAATGTGGGGATGGGATTGAGGTTCAGGTTGGGATGAGGAGCTGGAGACCCAAAATGTGTTCTATCCAGTTCTGTCCCTGATATACAAACATGACTGTAGAGTTATGCAAATACTGTTTGAGAGAAAGTCTTGGATGGAGCAAAGTTGGGTGGGCACAGTACAGAACTAGATTTTTATTTTACGTGCATGGCTGCTACCACTTCATTATCAGAATAAGATGCTTTTGACCCAAGAAACCACAGAACCTGCACAGCTCAATGGTTTTGGAGGAAATTAATTCATTTATGACTTCAACTGAACATTTCTGTACTGAGAATAAACAAGCTAAGAAGGGGATTTTTTTTTCAACTCTTTTAGAGTTATGTATTTTTCTCTCTAGCAGTATCAAACTATACTCCAAACTCATCCTGATTCTCTCTCTTTTTTTTTAAGTAGGTTCTATGCCCAACCTGGGGCTTGAACTCACAACCCTGAGATAGAGTTACATACTTTACTGACTGAGCCAGCCAGGTGCCCTTCATCTTGATTTTCTTATCTCTTCCTGGACTCCTCTTCCTGGAATGCTCATCCCCCTGTGTGATGGTTAATTTTACATTAATTTGATATGCTAAGGGATACCCAGATAGCTGGTAAAATGCTGTTTTTGGGTGCATCTTGGAGGGTATTTCTGGAAGAGATTAGCATATGAATTGGTGAATTGAGTAAGCAGATGGCCATTCACAATGTGGGTTGACATCATTTAATCCATCAAGGGCCTGAGTAGAACAAAATATTAGAAGAAGCGTTAACTTGCTGTCTCTGAGCACTTGTCTCACTGCCCTTAGACTTTGGCACTCCTGGTTCTTGGGCCTTCAGATTCACTTAATACTTACATAACTGCCCCCTTCTCTCTTCTGCTCTTTTCCCCCTTTCCCTTCTCAGGCCTTGGGACTTAGACTGAATTACATCACCAACTCCTCTGGTTTTCCAGCTTGCAGATGGTAGATTATGGGACTTCTCAGTCTCCTAATCACGTGAGCCAAGTCCTATACCCATATATTTCTTATTGGTTTTCTTTCTCTGGAGAACCTGACAAATATATTATCTAAGAAAAAACAACTTTTAAAGATTTATTTACTTATTATTATTTATTTACTTATTATTTAGGGGGGAGAGAGAGAGAGACAGAGAAAGATAGAGAGAGAGAGAGTGGAGGGTGGGGCAGAGGGAGAGAATCTTCCAGCAGACTCCCCACTGAGTGTGGAGCCTGTTGCGAGGCTCCATCTCATGACCTATGAGATCATGACCTGAGCTGAAACCAAGAGTCGGATGCTTAACAAACTGAGCTGCCCAGGTGCCCTGCCCCCACCAAAAAACTTAAAACAAAACAAAACAAAACCCTACCCAGATATTACTTCCTTCGAAAACCTCCCCAGACATCCCAAGGGAGAGTTACTCACTCTCTCCCATGGTCTAGCTCACATCTTATACAGGCTTCATAGAAGTATTTAGTGCACAACATTCCATTTGTTTACTTGATCCCAACAGGGAAGGAGCTGATAAATGTAGACATGTAGAATCTTAAACCCATAGTACAGTGGAAAGAGATGTGGTTTCAAACCTTCCTTCTCCATATGGCCAAGTAGAGAAATTTCTCTTTTGTACATTTTATTGACTGGTCTTCCATAGCTGACTTTTCTCTTTGGGAATAGGGTATTAATCAATTTGTATGTCTACTTTCTCACCCAGTTTCTGTCACACTGTGAGCGTGTGTTCAAATTATTCATTATGTTGAGTTAAATTAAATGTGGCTTTCTTGTTATTGTACCAATATTGTCCTCTGTGTTTCACACACAAGACCTGAGTACAAAATTACAGACTCTTTTCCATTTGGTAAAGAGGAAAAAACACAGACTGAAAACAGATTTGCCCTATTTATTTTCTGATGTGTCAGAAAATTGTCCAACCCACATGTCAGAGAAGAAGGGTGATTTAACATCACTATATTTTACTGTCCAGTATTGTACTTATAAAGGAATTGAGCTACTCTTTTAAACTTTATTTTCCTTGATGCCTTTGCTCTACCTGTAGACTGCGTACATTTCTAAATGGGATTCTATCCTGGGAATCCCATTTTTGAGACAAATATCTAAACCACAATCTGCATTCTGAACATCTTAAATGCCTACGCACTAACCACAGCTGTTTGTTTATTCCGTGTTTCAACAGGGACAAATATAGTCACTAATTTTTGCCTTTTAAGGTAACAACCAAATTTAATACTTGGGCTGTGGGGGGGAAGCTATCGTAGTCCTAGAAGAAACAAAAATACAAAATATCATAGCAGTCTATATCTTTTGAGTATTCACATAGGCAACTAAAACAATGTTTATACAAAATTGTTTAAGGGAATAGGAGAAATTCTGTGGTAGACAATATATTTAAATGATTACTTTTTTTAGGCAGCTTTTGAAACTTTATCAAGTAGTGCGGTTCATCAGAGCTCAGTTTGTATTGTATTTACCAAAATATTATTGCCAGAAATTCAGAGTACTCTCAGGAGAGAAGTTTCTCTCTTATTTTTGGTTATGGGATATGAGTGGAGGTCATGTAATGAGTATATTCCTTATTATCGAGTGACCCCACATAGTACAGTCCAGGCTATATTTCTCTAACAAAAATTTCTACTCATAATAATTTTGGGGGCCAACATAGTACTCCCTGATTGATAGCTATACCTTAATGTTTGTACAAGTCTTTGTACTCTGCATACTTTGTCTCATTTAACCCTCTATGTTAGAACACTTTCCATCGCAAGTGACAAAAACTAACTTGAACTTAGTGCAAGGATAAAAGGGAAATCTTTTTGGTGGTAAGGGCTTAATTGAAAATGTCAGGGATAGATCTGACTTTAAACATGGCAAGATTAAGGTGTTTTTTTAGGTCTGTAACTTTATAACTCTCAGCTCAGCTTTTTTTTCTGACAACTCAGTCAATTGGCTTTTTGGCCTCACATGTTTCTTAGTATTTGCCATTTTACAGGAGTGAATCTCTGTGTATTCACAGAGCAAAGCTGGAAGAGGAACTTCCAATTAGCTTTTGTGGGTCACGTGCCCATCTCTGGACCCATCACAGTAGAGAGAGGGTTGGGTATTTTGATTGGCCAGATTGCTGTCATTGCTAAGCCTTGTGTCCTGCAGACTGGTGGGGCTCTCAGAATAAACCATTGTATCAGAACTACATGGGGCAGTGAGGTGCAGTTTCCTAAGGAAAAAAGGAATGCAGAGAATTTGACAATAGGTGTCTATTTTGTTTGTTTTCCCTCTTTTAGAGGCTCAAAAAGAGATTGATTTGACAAAATTCACACAGTTACTAAGTAGCTAAACTAAATCCTTGAATCTATTTTGTTCCTTTCATTGATCTTTAGATAAAAGAACATATTTACCACTTAAAAAACTTCTTTCTTCTCTAGGGAAGGGACATGTAGATGGGCACACAAAATTATCATCTCAAAGTGAAAGAGTAATTTGGTGTACTTTAAGACCTAGGAAGAAGTCTGGACTATTTTACAAGTGGTTGTAAATAACAAAAGGTCATTTTAAATATAGTACAGCATTGTAAAAAAGTAACATCAAATGTACAAAAATTTTTTATTTGTTGGAAATAACATTCTGTAAAAAAAATAATTTCAAGTTTTACAATTGGTACCTTTTTTTTTTTTTTAGAGAGAGAGAGAGAGAGCACTTGAATGTGTGGTGAGGGAGGGCCGGGGGGGAGAGAGAGAATCTTAAGCAGGTTCCATGCACAGCACAGAGCCCACATGGGGCTCCATCTCAGGACCCTAAGATCATGACCTGAGGCGGAATCAAGAGTCGGTGCTTAACTGAGCCACCAACACCACCAGAAAAAAAAAATAATAAAGCCCCTTAAAAAATAATACAGTGTACTTTTTAAAAAAGATTTTATTTATTTCTAAGAGAGAGAGACAGAGCACAAGCAGGGGGAGAGACAGAGGGAGAGGGAGAAGCAGATAACCCGCTGAGCAGGGAGCTCCATGAGGGGCTTGATTTCAGGACTCTGGGGTCATGACCCGAGCCCAAGGTTGACTGAGCCACCCAGGTGCCCAAATACAGTGTACTTTAAAAAATACTATTGTATTGATCTCATTTTCTCATAAATATTCTTTTGGGATATCTGGGTGGGGTATCAGAGGGAGTTGGGTCAAAATACAGGGGAAAGGACAGAATCAAATAAAGAAAGCAGCTTTTTTGTTAAAGTGTAGCTTCAGGAAGGTCTGGTGACAGTGGAGGCCCAGATTCAGGAGATCAAAGGCAATAATAGAGGTCAAGCAGTGTCTGGTCATAAAGCTAAGTATACACACCTGACTTACATTGTCTGCTCCTGGGCACAAGAAGGAACCCAGTGGCTTGTTCTTTCCCAAATCTTGGAATCTCCAAAGTCCAACTATCAAGAAATATTTAACTATTCAGATTTAACACATGGATTATTGTGTAGTTTTATCATTAACTTTTCTTGCTTTATAAAATCTCCCAACAAGCTTCAGAAGCATCAAGATATAGCTTGAAGAAATTTAGAGAAGTTAAAAGTGAAATCTGAAAAAGTCATTAAAGACGTTTTGTGAAGAAATAACAGATAACACCAGTTTTAGGTGGACTGAAGAAAAAAAGCAACTCCCCAAAGTGGGTACAATGTTGATTATAAAGAAAAATGAGTTAGACTTTATGGAAAACCTTATTAAAAAACAAACCAGGAGAAATTGTAAGCATATGGTTTTAGGGAAGCAAATTCATGTATCATATATCTTTAGGTCTGACAGAAAAAAAAATGACCATAACTTAAAAATATTCCATAAGCAACAAAAGCTTTTTAAGCACATAATTAAGAGGCTTCTAAAAAAGATAGCCTAGTACTTAAAATAGTTTATGGCTTTTTACTGTGTAGATGGGACAATGTTTTTTGTGTTAAGGAAAATGGGCATGTGAAAATTTAAAAATGCAACACATGTTGAAAGTACATAGGAGGGAAACCTGAAGGGAAGTCATCAGAGAAGGAGACAAACCATGAGAGACTCTTAACTCTAGGAAACAAACTGAGAGTTGCTGGAGGGGAGGTAGTGGGGGGAGATGGGGTAATTGGGTGACGGGCGTTAAGAAGGGCTCGAGATGTGATGAGCACTGGATGTTATACGCAACTGATGAATTAATGAACTCTACATCTAAAAGTAATGATGTACTATATGTTGGTTAATTGAATTTAAATAAGAAAAAAGAAAGTACATAGTATTTTCAAAATCACTTTGGGAAAAAAATACACTGAGCCCATGTTGTCTGTAAAGATTTGACAATGTCTACAAGTTGATATTCAGCAATAAATAACAGATATGCTGGTTTAAATGTTTTCAAAATCTCTATGAATATAAGTTAACTTTAAATAAGAAGTGGGTATTTTATACTAATCTTGATTATTTTATCTTCTGTTTATCAGTCTTTCTAAAATACTTCTGAAATAGTTTACTTTTAGAAGCTAATGGTAGTCTGTGCCAACTCTTGTTGTGTAAATCAAATCAATTTCTGTTTTCAAAATCAGAAGGGAGAAAAACCAACAGTGCCAAATGTTAAAAAAAAAAAAAAAAAGTTTGTCATCTCAATCTCATCCTTGAATTTCCACTTGCATTCTGTTAGAGCCGGAGAGTTCCCTGCTGCCCAAAGCCATGCTGCTGACAGAGCAAGTGGTACACCTGAAAAGGGTCTAAGTGAAAAGCATTGGCAAAGGGATCCTGACAAGTATGCTCACCTGTTGCTCAGTGCTTTTCTCTATAAATTTTCAACTCCCTGATTTTCAGGTAGGAAAAGAAGATTACTGATCCCTACTGGAACACAGAATTGGCCATTATTGGTATAAATCACTATGGACTAACAAAAAATAAACTCTCATAGGCTTGTTTGCATTCCTGAAGAGCTCTGTTTCCTAAGGGATGCAGGGAGAAGAGTTTGTGTGCAATAAGGATTTACTTGAGAAACTTGTGTGTCAGCCTTACCATCTCTATTCATTCTATAAACCATCTTAGAACTACAATGAGAAGATTGCATTCAATTTTACAAAACTGGAAAATCTTTCAGGCTTACAGCTCATAAACAAACATGTTGACACTGGCATTTGTTTATGATTTAGACCAAAATTTAAGTGAAAATTTGTAATGACTGACTTCTTTTGCAATAGAAACTATTTTAAAACCAAGAGCCTGCTAGTGTTTGCAACGAAAATGTGTGCTTATTGTTATCAACTATATCCAACAGTTACAAACTTGTTTCTTTATTGTCTTGTTTGGTAAACAGGTTTTTCCTCAATTATGATTCCCTAGTCTTTGCTCCAAATTGACATGAAGACTGGGATTAAGGAAAATGATGCTTTGTTTCTAGATGTCCTTTGTATCTCTTTGTGCTTCTATTTTTACCGTATATAAAAAACATTTCAGCTTTTCATGACAGTTAAGTAATTTTGAAACTTTTTCAGGGCTCAGACTAAATAAGTGACACACATTTGAAAATTATTTTTATGGGCTTTGCCATTTGGCGTTCTCTTTGATTTTAGCAATTTTCATGAGAGTTTAAAGGTAATAATGCATTTCATGTAATACTCTTAATTATTATTATCTACTATTTATCCAATGATCTCATGATGGCTTATAAACACTAATTAATTGAGATTTACAAAACCCTGTGAAGTTCAAATACAATGGCCAGGTTGTATTTAACTACTTAATTCTCTAAATGCTGCTTTGAAGTCTTCGAATATTTAACCAGTGATTATAACTCATGTTGCTGTCTGGGAAACATAAAGTAGACTCATTTTTATCTCGTTCCCATGCTTTTCAGAGTTTCAGAAGTTTTTATTCATGATTTCTGGACAGAACCAGAGGAAATTTGACTAAGTAATGTTGACTTTGAGTTGAAACTACATCTTTAAGAGTATTCAGATCAGGGAGAAAGTGATACTGACATTTTCGTTCACCTGCAACTATAGTAATGATACACTTCATTATTCCTGCTGTAGCATTTTCCACAGCAGTCAGCCTGGAAGACTTCAAACTGTGGCCCACAGAGTACACTGATATCGCAAAAAATTTATCATGAGCCTAGCTCCCTCTTTCCACGCATTCTATGATTCTCTTTCTTGCCTTCTGTTCCAAATTAAAAGTACAGAATTGAACTATGGGCTGGTAATCCAGAGGCCGAGAGGCTTGCAAGTATGTGACTTGGAAGGAATGAATTTCACTTTTAAAAAATTGTTTTCTATACACAATTCAAGCAAAATAATACCTATCCTACGTAATATCTAGCTTACTATTTCTCAATATTGTGGCCATTATAAAGTGAAAGTTTATATAATTGTTCTTTTTTTTGGAGTTTCCCTGCTTGGTTCATATCCATTCAACAAATATTTATTCAATGCCCATTATGTGCCATACTCTGATCAAAGGGCTGGGAAAGTAGCAATTAACAAACAAACAAATAAACAAATAATTGTTATTCTCACAGAACATATAGTCTACTGGGCAGGGAAGATAAACAAGTAAATATATATAATGTATTAGATGGAGGTAAGTATTTTAAAGACTCCTGATTCAATACAAGTTCTGCCACTTATGAACTATGTAGCCTTGGGAAAATTATTTGACCTTATTATAACTCAGTTTTCTAATCTGTGAAATGGGAAAAAGAATGCTACTTACATTTTAGGGTTGCTTTGAAAATTTATATCCATCTTATTACAAATAGTCCAGTTTGATATGCTAGTAAGATTTAGTGAATTTCAGTAATTCTTAGAATTAAGATTTTTTTTAATTTAAAATATTTTATTTATTTATTTGACAGAGAGAGAGAGAGGGAACAAGCAGGGGGAGCAGCAAAGGGAGAGGGAGAAGCAGGCTCTCTGCCATGCAGGGAGCCTGATGCGGGGCTTGATCCCAGAACTCTGGAATCATGACCTGAGCTGAAGGCAGACGCTCAACCAACTGAGCCACCCAGGTGCCCTTAGAATTGAGGTTTAAACCCAGGCAGCCAAACTTAAGATTTCTGCACTTAACTACTGGCCTGCATTACCACCCACTAATAAAAATAGCTAAGGGCTTCACATGTATAATATAATTTAACCCACACAAGAACCCTATAAAATAAGAAACATTAATGTCCCAACTTCACAGGACCCTCCTTTGAGCTCCTGAGCTACCACCACCAGCTCTTCTCAGAAACCTGAGTTCCAGTTCTGTGGCCCCTCTCTTCCAAGCTTTAGACACTAATTACCGTGATCTTTTCTCTTTGTACCCCTTGCCATTGAGGTGATAGGGCATCCTGAAATTGCTAGCTGTATTTTACCTCAGTGTCCTCTTTTCATGTTTTCGATTCTCCAATAACTGTTTAATCAATCCCTCTGAATAAAATTTCTCTTTTGAAAACTGTGGTTTTTGCTTTCCTGCTTTGACTTGGCCTTATTCTGTACTTAGTACCAAATGTGGTCACCCAAAAAACCTCACAAAGATGGGATTTTGGGATTGGCTAAGTCATGCCCTTGGCCTTGAATGCCATACTAAGTACACTGCCAGTGAGAAAGGGAATACTAATAATCCATGGCATGCAGTACCAAGGGCCATCACAATTAAGTTATCCCCTGTGGTTGACTGTGATGAAGTGCTAACTCAAGCAAATGTCCCACACTTTCTCACATAATAGTCCTTTACTTTGATGGCACATGATTTGTTTAACCAATTCCCTATAAATGGGGTAATTTTCAATTTTTCGTTATGATGATACAATAATAAACACAATATGCTATATCTGTATATAGCATATACACATATCTTTTTGCTTGAGTATGAGTATTAGCATAATACTCATTTAATGATTTAGAATACATCATTAAAAAGTAATGGCTAATAGTATGGAGAAGGTCATTTCTGGCAGTGGAATTGTGGACTGTTTTTATTTTCTCCTTTATAATATTCTGCATTTCTGATTTCCTCTCCAATTAGAATTTTTGTGATAAGAAAAAATGAAGTTGTCCCTGTCCCCCAATTAATGTTATTAATGTTGCCACTATCACAGCACAAGTGTACTTTGCTGTGATTTAATGAGATTTACAGCAATTGACAACTTATAATAATGAAGAAAAGTCATTAAGTCAGCTGAACTGATTGCTTTGATCCATTTGTTTGATCAGTTCTTTCTCCTCAAGGGTGAAAGTAATTTTCAGGTAATCTGAAAGTAACTCATGGAATCATATAATCTCTAGGTTGGAAGGGACTGTGAATGCCCTAAAGAATACCTCCATGTTAATATTAAAATACACATGATATCCATAATTTAATAAGTCACTAAATATTTAATATGTTGAAAATTAGGAAATCCTCAAGGCCCTCTAGTCTTTTACTCTTTTCTTAGGCAAATTCATCCAAAACAAAGTCTTCAATGATCAACTATCAAGCTAGCATTACTCAAAATTTTATCTGTATTCTAGAATTTTCCTCTGATCTCCAGAAAGGTTTTTAAAAATCAGAAATAGATTTGCACTGTGATGAAAAAGGGCATAGGCTCTATGAATAATAGAATTGGATCAAGATTAGAGGTCTTTACATCACTCTATATCTAGCCCCTGCAGAAGTAGAAAAGGATGCCTCGGTTGGGAGTGGAGTGCAGGAGGGGAACAGGATAAGATCTTAGATAAGATACAGGCAGATAGATCTCATTGACTCCACTTATAATGTGGTGAGTGTCATGGCATCAAATGGAGAACTCAAGATCATGACATCGCCTGACTCATTGATGAACAGCCACAGTGAGCCACCTGAATGCCAAGTCAAAGCATGGAAGCCAGCCAAAGACTGCAGACTAGTGTATCCATTTGAGAAAGCACTGTGCATTGCCAAGAGAAATCACATCAGTTGTTTGATTCTTCCTCCCCCTTTACGGAAGTCAAGGGTCCCTAAATACAGCAAATCCGTGGTGAAGGTGGCATGGAAAGACCCAGCACCAGTGCTTTCAGGGTGGTGCCATTAGCGGCAGAATATACAAACAGTGAGAATTATATAAAATCACAGTGGAAAGTAAATCAGGCTCCATATTTTTAAATGAATGAAGTTGGAAAAAGAAAGGAACCTTTCCCCCAAATAATGACGCTATGGTTTAAATGTCATTTTTGCTTTTCAGAAATGACCTGCCAGTACATTATTGGCTAACCCTTCTTTTGAAATCTTTGACTCTCTTCACCAATGGCAGACATTCTCTGGTTTTAACTGTTGGGCCTGTAGTTTTGTCGACTAAAGGTCAGCTGGAGAATCTTTGCTTTGGACAAGCTTTGAAAGGATGGACAGACTAAGTTTACTTTATTTGCCTTTTAATCACAAGTTATATGCATAAATTTTGAGATCATCAAGAGCATCAGTAGGGCCTCTGGACAAGAGGTAGTCATTTTGCTGTTTTAGAATTTAAAGTAGTTTTCATTAATTTATAATTTATTTATTTAAAAAAATATGTATATTAGTAATCTCTGCACCCAATGTGGAGCTCAAATTCACAACCCCAAGATCAAGAGTCTAATGCTCCTCCAACTGAATCAGCAGGTGCCCCTCATTAACTTGCAATTTAATTAACGGTATGTATTGCTTGGGTTCAAGGAGTAAAGAGTTAATTTTTTTTCTAGAGTTTTTTAAAATTTTAATTCCAGTTTAGTTAACATACAGAGTTATATTAGTTTCAGGTGTATAATATAGTGATTCAACAATTCTATACATTACTCAGTGCTCATCAAGGGAATTGTACTTTTAATCCCCTCCACCTATTTCACTCATCCCCGCACCTACCTCTCCTCTAGGAATGACCAGTTTGTTCTTAAAGAATTCATTTTTTTTGTATATGTTGTATTGAGGATGAATAGTGAAAGTATGTTTATATGCACATAATTTATAAAAGAAAAAAGAGGTGTGGCTGGAGTTCAAATACCCAAACATCAAGGTATTTGGTAAGATCTGAGTGAATTTTTCATTACTGGAAAAAAATAAACGTTCCATAGTTTTATAGTAGTCTGCCTATCTGCATAAACTAACAGCTGTCTGAATTTGCATTATATCAAAGTAATGCATGGTTTTGGAGTCAAGTTTAACTTCTTGTCCTTTTAAAGAGACTAAAAAAACCTTGGCAATGTCAAGGCACAGACCTGGGTTCTGGGGACAGAAGTTCCCTTTAAGATGTGTTACAAACTATTTTATGAAATTAGGGAGAGAAATCTTCTTTTATTTATGAACCCCACTGAATAAAAAATTATGATTAGCCAGAACATGAAGGAGAATGCTGAATTGCAGCCATTTGACTCAAGGTAGAAATGATGCTGTAGTTCCTGAGAGCAATAGACTAAGAAGCTTCTTTATGGTGGGCAAAAGAAAAGATACATTAAAAAAAGAAGGATGGTGGGCACGTGGGTGTCTCAGTCAGTTAAGTGGCTGCCTTCGGCCCAGGTCCTGGGATCAAGTCCTGCGTTGGGCTCCCTGCTCCTTGGGGAGCCTGCTTCTCCCTCTCCTTCTGCCTGCTGCTCGTGCTTGTGCTCTCTCTCTCTCTGTCAAATAAATAAATAAAATCTAAAAAAGAAGCAGCATAGTGTGCCATATGTTTGAATTACAGAGTTAACAAAAATTTGAATTTTTCTTATATAAGTAGTCATAAATGTTACAGAAAAAACAGAGAAGCAAAAAGTAAAAACATGCATACATATTGTATATCTTTACACACATAAACACAGATACACAACTTTTTCTCAAAAAATGGGATCCAACTATACATAGTATGCATTAAATTGTTTTTGCCATTCAACCTTATATCACTGATTTCTTTCTATAATTTAAAATATTCATTTAGAAGATTTGTTTTAAAACTAATTTTATAAAGCAGTGTAACCTTTTTATTTATTATGTAGTGAGGTTTTAAATTAAATTTTGAAAAAAATTAACTAAATTGATATAATTTTAAAAAGACTATAATCCATAAGATAGCATTCCCGTAGCTCCTACAGTCCATTCTGCAACATCATTTCAAATGGCTGCAGAGCATCCCAAAACATTGCCACATCATGATTTATCCACTACGGTTGAGCATCATGTTGCTTCAAGCATGCCTTTATCAGGTAAAACCAAGGCAAACAACATCCTTGAAAGCTGATTTTTGAACACATCCATGATTGTTTCTTTGGAGTAATTTCCTGAAAGTTGAATTCTTGGGTGAAAAGTTATATGTATTTTAAAAGGTTTTAAAATATAGATTGCCAAACTGTCTCCCAGAAAGTGTTATTTAAAAAATCAGTATATTGTCCCAACAACAATGTTGGAGAGTTTAATTTTACCAAAACATTGCCAAAATTTCACTGAAACTATAAAAAAGATGGAAGTATTTTTTTAGAGCATGATTTTATTTATTATATTTTCGATACAAATGAATTTTTTCTCTTTTCTGTTTATTTTTAAGTTTTTAAAACGTTTTTATTTTAATTCTAGTTAGTTAACATACAGTGTTATATTAGTGCCAGGTGTACAACATAGTAATTCAACAATTCTATATATCACCCAGTGTTCATCATGACCAGTGCACTTCTTAATCCCCATCACCTATTTAACCTGATCCCCCACCGACCTCCCCTCTAGTAACCATCAATTTGTTTTCTATAATTGAGAGCTATTTCTTGATTTCTCTCTGTCCCTTTTGCTTTGCTCATTTGTTTGGTTTCTTAAATTCCACATATGAGTGAAATCATATGGTATTTGTCTTTCTCTGAATGACTTATTTCACTTAGCATTATACTCTCTAACTGCATCCATGTCATTGCAAATGGAAAGATTTCATTCTTTTTATGGCTGAATAATATTCCATTTTGTGTGTGTGTGTGTGTATCATTTCTTAGCCATTCATCAATCAATGGACACTTGGGCTGCTTCCATATCTTGGCTATTGTAAATAATACTGCTATAAACATAGGGGTGCATATATCCCTTTGAATTAGTGTTTTCGTATTTTGGGGGTAAATACCTAGTAGTGCAATTGCTGGGTCGTAGGGTAGTTCTAGTTTTAACTTCTGAGGAACCTCCATACTGTTTTCCACAGTGACTGAGCCAATTTGCAACGAGTGTTCCTTTTTTTCCACATCTTTGCCAATACCTGTTGTTTCTTACGTTGTTGATTTTAGCCATTCTGACAAATGTGAGGTGATATCTTATTGTAGTTTTGATTTACATTTCTCTGATGGTAAGTGATGATGAACATCTTTTCATTTGTCTGTTGGCCATCTGTATGCCTTCTTTGGAGAAATGTCTATTCATGTCTTCTGCTCATTTTTTCATTGAATTATTTGTGTTTTGGGTGTTGAGTTGTGTAAGTTCTTTATATTTTTTGCATACTAACCCTTTAGTGGTTATGTCATTTGCAAATACCTTTTTCCATTCAGTAGATTGCCTTTTAGTTTTGTTGATTGTTTAGAAGGATGAAGTATTGACACATGCTACAACAAGGATGAACCATGAAACACTATGCTAAATGAAAGAAGTCAGTCACAAAAGACCACATGTTGTATGAGTCCATGTATATGAAATGCCCTAAATAGGCAAATCCATGGAGAGAGAAAGTAGATTAGGGATTGCCAGGGGCTGGAGGGAACAAGGAATGGAGAGTGATGACTAATAGGCTCATGGTTTCTTTAGGGGACAATGAAAATGTACTAAAATTTGATAGTGGTGATGGTTGCACAATTCTGTGACTATCCTGAAATTACTGAATTGTACCCTTTAACATGGTGACTTTTATTTCAATAAAGCTATTTATTTTTAATTTAAATTCAATTAGCCAACATATAGTACATCATTAGTTTCAAATGTAGAGTTCATCAATTCATCAGTTGCATATAACACTCAGTGCTCATCACATCATGTACCCTTTTTATTTTTTTTTAAAGATTTTATTTATTTATCTAACAGAGAGAGACACAGTGAGAGAGGGAACACAAGCAGGGGGAGTGGGAGAGGGAGAAGCAGGCTTCCCGCTGAGCGGGGAGCCCAACTAGGGGCTCGATCCCAGGACCCTGGGATCATGACCTGAGCCGAAGGCAGATGCTTAACAACTGAGCCACCCACGCGTCCCCATGTACCCTCTTGATGCCTGTCACCCAATTACCCCATCCCCCACCCACCTCCCATCCACTAACCCTCAGTTTTTTTCCTATAGTTGAGTCTCTCGTGGTTTTTCTCCCTCTCTGATTACTACCCGTTCAATTTTCCCTCCCTTCCCCTATGATCCTCTGTGTTGTTTCTTACATTCCACATATGAGTGAAACCATATGATAATTGTCTTTCTCTGATTGACTTACTTCGCTCAGCATAAAACCCTCCAGTTCCATCTATGTCGATGTAAGTGGTAAGTATTCATCCTTTCTGATGGCTGAGTAATATTCCATTGTATATATATGTACACCACATCTTCTTTATCCATTCATCTGTCAATGGACATTTGGGTTCTTTCCATAGTTTGGCTATTGTGGACATCGCTGCTATAAACATTGGGTTGCAGGTGCCCTTTGGATCAATACATTTTTATCTTTGGGGTAAATACCTAGTAGTGCAATTGCTGCATTGTAGGGTAGCTCTATTTTTATTTTATTTATTTATTTTTAAAGATCTTATTTATTTATTTGACAGAGAGAGACAGCGAGAGAGGGAACACAAGCAGGGGGAATGGGAGAGGGAGAAGCAAGCCTCCTGCTGAGCAGGGAGCCCGATGCGGGGCTCTGTCCCAGAACCCTGGGATCATGACCTGAGCCAAAGGCAGATTCTTAACTCACTGAGCCACCCAGGCGCCCAGGGTAGGTCTATTTTTAACTTCTTGAGGAACATCCATACTGTTTTCCAGAGCGGCTGCACCAGCTTGCATTCCCACCAACAGAGTAAAAGGGTTCCCCTTTCTCTGCATCCTCGCCAACATTTGTTGTTTATTGACTCATTAATTTTAAAGCTATTATTTTATTTTTTTAATTTTTAAAGATTTTATTTATTTATTTGCCAGATAAAGAGAGAGAGAGAAAGCACAAGTAGGCAGAGCAGCAGGCAGAGGAAGAAGCAGTTTCCCTACTGAGCAAGGAGCCCGATGCAGGACTCAATACCAGAACCCTAGGATCATGACCTGAACTGAAGGCAGACACTTAACCGACTGAGCCACCCAGGCATCCCTAAAGCTATTATTTAAAAAAATTACTGGAAAACTCGGCCAATGAAGGAAAAATGTGGTAACTGTGGTAACTGGCTTTCAATTAATAGTGATATTGTATTTTTCTTTTTCCATATGTATTGGTCAGTAATATTATTTGGTGAGTTACTTGTCATGTTCTCATTATTTTCTCTTAAAAGGTATTCATAATTCCCTTAATGATTTGTGTATTTCCTTATCAGGTAGGATAATAATATCTGTCTTTTAATATGGGCGTTTCTAAATACAAAAGAAAAAAGTCTTTAAAAAGTACTTATACAATTTTTAAATTTAATATTAAATTTAATAATTTAATATTATGGGCCCCATGAGATCTATTTCATATCAGTGAGGGGTGACAGCAGGGCCTTAATACCTTAGTTTAATTTTAAAATCCCCATAATTTTGATAAATCTTGGGGAAGTGAAAAGCAAAAGATATTGATTCTAGCTAAATTAGTGTTACAGGTAGTCACAGCATGCAATTACTGGCATTTGCTCAACCTCTAAATTAAGTAAGATATTAAATGTAGCTTTGGAAGGAACTCAACCTGCTAAGCACCCTAACAATATTATCAGTTCCTAACACTCTTTGGAAAGTTAGACAATGAAGAAAACAATTGGTGGCTGTAAACAGAAGATGTTATTGGTTATTTTATGATGCAGTGACATTTAATTTCATACTTTAGGGTAAATTAAGGACTGAAATTCATGATTTTATTGCTAAAAAAATATTCATGTGGTGGAGTTTTTTTGAAAAGTGAAAAAAGAAGCATTCTTTCAAAAATACTGTTTTGAAGCACTGAAATCCAAACTTTGTTTTTGTTGATTCTAAAATTCCATTGATTCCAAGAAATATCATTAATGCTTGAGAAGAAAAATTAGCGCTACCACATGAAATGTATATATCATTTATAAAATTCATCACAATTTTAGAAATTGTGAAAGGTATGTCTTAGGATTGTGGATATGTAGGGATTTCATACTTTTTAAATGTTAAAGAAATGTGAGCATCCAACTGGTAGGACATTTTGGTTCCCTAAATAAACATTACATCCTCTTACCTCTTAGTACATAAATGTTTACTTTCAACAATGGAGCCCAGAAAAATGGCATATTACCTGCAGATGATGGTTATAACTAAGGAAAGAGTAGAACTATGGAGACCAGATTATAATCTATATTGTGATGTTTACTGTGAACTTTATTATCTGGCCAAACCAATGCTTCCAAATTCAAGCCAAAAACTAATTAAACATAAGTTACTACTTGCAAGTCACTGGGATATAAAGCTGAATAAGATCTTATCCATTGTTTCTGCCCCCAAGGGGCTTTATAAAATTTTTTTCTTTCTTTTTTTCCTTTTTTGTTTAGGAGTTTGGGAGAGACTGGAAAGGTGAGACAAGTACAAGAGTCTGGGGAGACTTGAACTTCCCTTCTTTAAACAGGTGAGAAGAGGGGTGGTTTCTTGATATGATTAAAAGTGGATAAACCTGGGACAGAAGCTCTTGAGAAGTTTGGGAATAAAGAAAGAGCACAGGGGGAGAAGGCAAAATAGAAATTCAAAGAAGAAAAAAGGGCGAATGTTCTATTAGGGAGATGTTGGGGCAGGGGCAATGTGTGGACTTCTGGGTCAGGGGCAGTTCAACAATCTCTGATTCACATGAGAGCAGAGGCAGTCTTTGCAGTGGGAAAGTTAATGGTGCATCACAGCATAAACAAACAACCTTTCAAAGAGTGGGTCACATGTCAAGAAAGCTGAAAAACAAGAGCAGACAGGCTCTGGAGAAAGCCTTGTGGTGATGAAGGGAGCCTGCTTCTTGGAAAGTGGTCAGAATTGTATAGACAGTTTGTAAGTAAACACATTTTTTTCCATGCTCAGTTAAAAACGTGTTTATTTAACACCTCTCATCTAAGGACCTAGGAATGTTTTACTGACATTTACATTCATAGTTTGCTTGTATTCCACAAGACAGGAATAAAATTGGAATGTTTCTGTGATCTGTTCCTTGTCTTGCAGTTCCCCTGAGTTTATTTTCCTCAAAAGAGTGATAACATATAGTTAGGTTAGCAATAGAGAGAATAGAATTTTAGCTTCTTTCTAATCCCAGATTGTATAAAATGTTAGGCCGTGAACAGGTTTGGTGACTATTAGCTTAGTAACAGACTTGTAAAGTGGGGAGAACAGCATTTGTATACACAGGCTCCATAAGGTTATGATGAAATGTAATGAGATCATATCTATACTGTACTTTGCGTTTCTTGGAAGTGGTACAAGGTATTCATGCATAATTACTGCAAGGTTTTATTTTTTTACAAGAATAGAATAAATATGGCATAAAGTAAGGCATGAGTTTCTAAGATAAAAAATTGATCCATTCTCTTTGGAAAAAAAATTTATTCAAGATTTTGTGCATTTCTTCTACCTGTTTGTTTGCTTTCTCTTTTTAATCCTTGTATCTTCTCAGAAGCAACTCTGCTTACAATTAACACTGGAATTTTAACAAATTTCTCAGGAACTGAAATTTGAAAACAAAAGATAGTTAATATATATGAGTCTAGAAAGATATATGCAATTTGTTTTTGCTTATGTATAATGTCTAAACTTATTAATACATATATTTATTTCTAATTCCATAAACACTATAAAGAAGAAAAATTGAGATTCAAGGACAGAAAATGACCACGATGGAAGAATACATTTATAATTTTTTAATTAATCAAGTATCTTTCTTATGAAGAGCCTAATCCCATATAGAAGAAATTTCCCATGTAAAAACACATTCTTGAGCTATCAGGACATATGAAAATAACAGATGGTGCCAGAACAGTGGGAGATAGCAGATGGGATAAAGCAGAGGGAGAGGAGAATAGGAAAGAACAAACATGGGAAACTCAGCTGGTAGCAGGCAGGCAAAGAGGTCCAAGTGCAAGCTGGTAGGAGGCAATGGTGTCTCAAAAACTGACCTCGTGCTCTGGAGCCGAAATATGTAACACGAAGATGGAGTTTGGGTCCAAAGAAGGAAGATAGTTTATTACTTTTCCAGGCAAAGGAGGCTGCAGCAAGCTAATGCCTCCAAGACTACAAGCCCACCCAGGGTAAAAGCTGAGGGTTTTTATAGAAAAATACAGGATCTGGGCAGTTTCAATAGGAATCTGGAATGTGCTGCCCGCTGTGTCGGTCATGTCTTCAAGGCTGTCTCATGACTAGCGCTGTCTCCGGCCATCCAAGTCTCTAAGTATCAACATAGATACTGAGTTCCTGGAACAAAGGATTCTACAGAAAAACAAGTGAAGGGGAGGGGGAGGCTTCAAGAATGAGGAAGAGAAAAAGTTGTTCACTTTTAAGTCAAGCCTTTTGAAGCATTAGTGCGTCCATCTTAATTTCCATCCATTTTTACATTTCTATATCAGTTTCAGTTAAGGACATGGAACTTGAAGGGATTTAAGATACCACTGAGTTCCAATCCTAACTTTTTGTGAGGAAACTGCAGGCCAGAGTTAAGAGATCCACCCAAGTAACAAAGCTTGCTTTGTGCCTCAGTATTGAGTCTTCTAACTCACAGTCCAGCCATTCTCCTACATCACGCAGCTTTCTGCCTGATCTCAGATTGTAGAGGAACCTTTCCCCACACTAGCATTAAATAACATTCCTGAACTGTGCTCTTTTCTTTTTTCTGAAACAACTGAGAAGGATCACAAGGAAAAATATAAGAAGCTCATAAATAACAAAATCCCAAAGAGGAAAGGGAAATGTCTTATACATGCTCATCTCCCCCACTTACTTCTCTTGTGCCTCATGCTCTAGCCCCTTGGCAATCCCTTATTTTTTAATCTCATCATGTTCTTTCAGTAGGAGGAAGCATTGTATTGTGATTTAGTGTGTGGACCTCATTGCTTGGAATTGAATTCCAGATTCTAGAAATTTCATATGTGATCTTGAACTAGTGCAAAATACCTTTGTTCCTCAATTTTCCCATCTGTAAGATGAGAATGATAAAATAATACTGACCTCCCATAGTAGTTCAACAGGGCTGATGCTTGGAGTGCTCAGTTAAGTATTAAAAATTATTATTATTACTTCAATCTCTATTTCTTTGACCTGCTGTTGCCTCTGCTACAAATGGCTAATTCATTTTTCACATCTCAGCTCCTCTGGAAGCTTTTCCAGACAAGCCAACTTGCATAATTTCTTTTATGCTCCTTTGAGCTTGTACACACTCCATTAGAGCAGTTATACTAAGTGGCATAACACAAAAAATATTAAATTCATAATTTAAAGCCTAAAATGACTTGTAGCCACTTGTGATTAAGGACCTTCAGTGAATTTGGTAGATATGAGTGAGAAAATAAACATCTATGCTATTATTTTCCCTTGTAAGGAAGCTCAGGACAGAAATTTCAAGACCCTTGACATATTATCTGGACTGCTAAAGGTCAGTTGTTTGGCAGGGCTCTTTTTAAATAGTTCCCTGGATTTGCAAATGCAGACCTTGAGATAGCTGATAGTGGTTGTGCTCGTGGAGAGGGGTTGGAGAGTGACATTGCTTTGCTTTTGGTAATCAAATTTGACTATAAGGGGGAAGTTTGTCTTCAAGAATTCAGGATAAGTGGGGAATCAAAGGCTTTTGAGTTCGGAGGTATCTGAGCAATAATACAAAATAAAACACAAACCTAGTGATGTCAACTATTCACATAAATGCTACATATTAGTGAAATGTGCATGTGAATGAAAGAAAAAGATCTGAGTTCTATGGCTGGGTTAGTGAGGTCAAATTCTGTGTCCTGAAATATCACTAACACAACCTGTTGATAAGACAAAGCTGAGTTTATTGCTTACCATAGTAAGGAAGCACACCATTTAAACGGAACTGTTTACCTCTTTATAGAACGGTAAACAAGATAAGAATTTTTTGAGAATTGGAAGTTTAGTTCAGTGTGATAGTGTGCAGAGAATCATTAAAAGATCTATAAATTGAACTCTTCAACCCAAGCAAGTACTCAGAACTAAAGGTTAGTAGGAAACATGTAAGCCACTCCCAGAATCCTTGAAAGACTAGAAGAGACCCAGGGTTGACCAAATGGTATGGGCTTTGAACCATTTAATCTTCAGCCTTCACCAATACATCTTCTACTTCATCACTGGCCAAGGTCAACAATGAATTTGTAATTACAAGACTCTTTTCAGGGGTCCAATGATTGCTACCCTTATTGTTGTTGCTTCTGAGGTAGTAGAAGATCCATCTTTCACCTGAACTCCTGCTGCCATCCCTCGTTGGGCTCCTCTTTATTTTATTTCATTTTTTTATTATTATATTGTTAGCCCTCATACAGTACATCATTAGTTTTTGATGTAGTGTTCAATGATTCATCAGTTGTGTATAACACCCAGTGCTCATCACAACACGTGCTCCTTATATTCATCACCCAGTTACCCCATCCTCCCACTCTCCTCCCTTCTGTAACCCTCAGTTTGTTTCCCAGAGTCCAGAGTCTCTCATGGTTTGTTTCCCTCTCTGATTTCATTCCATTCAGTTTTCCCTCCCTTCCCCTGTGGTCCCCCATGCTATTCCTTATGTTCCACATATGAGTGAAACCATATGATAATTGTCTTTCTCTACTTGACTTATTTCACTTAACATAATCCCCTCCAGTTCCATCCATTTTGATGCAAATCGTGGGTATTCATCCTTTCTGATGGCTGAGTAATATTCCATTGTATATATGAACCATAGCAGCAATGTCCACAATAGCCAAACTGTGGAAGGGACCGAGATGTCCTTCAGCAGATGAATGGATAAAGAAGATGTGGTTCATATATACTCTTCCCACTTTTGACCCCCCATTGTCTCAATGGTGTTTATGTTTTGTTTTGTTTTCTGTTTTGGCCACTCTTTTTCATTTTGAAATTTGACTTCTGCTGTTAAGAGACCAGTGTCATGTATCAGTAACACTTAGCCCCAAGTGCTCATCGTGAGGATCTAGTCTAGGCTACTTGGTTCCTTGCTGAGTATCTTATCCCTGCTTGGACTACAACACTGTCCTAAGAATCAACTCACTTCTCTGAGGACTTGGCAGGATGCTAAGCTCAAAGCAGTTCTCTTATTTGCCTGCTGGATCCTAATCTGTATATTCCCTGGTTCTAGCTGGGGTCTTGCTTCCAACAAATGGATCTTTTAAACTCTGATGCTGCAGCTGGTATGACTTCAACTGGTCCACTGCCTAGAGATGTCTGCTGCTGTGGTCTGGTCCCCAGAATAAATCCCCATGGGTACAGATAGCAGACAGAACCAAGGACAAGCTCCCCATGTCTCATTGTACCCTATAGTTATGCTTACTGCATATCCAACACTGGTCCCTTCCTTTTGGGCCATGACACTGACATTTCAAAATGTTTCATAGCCAAGCCTTCCTGCTTACAGCAGGACAACCCTTGGAACCAAGCCAAAACAAAGTAAACAAAACAGAACACCTTCCTTTTTTAGAGATCCAGGAGGTGAAACTGAGAACATGGGCTGTGGAGAAAAAAATCATACATTCACAAAAGAAAACTATACCCTCAAGGCTGGGCTCCTAGAGGAAGCAGATGAGGAGAATAGGACAAAAACGGGAAATAGCTAGAGGAGAAATGGGCAAAAATTCTAGATTTAAATCTTTGAATCTCAGTTTTTTCTTCTGTAGTAATAATATCTGCTATATTTCCCTCACAGGGTAACTGAAAAGAGTGAATGAAAAGATATATGTGAATATCTTGTAGCAGTTATAAATCTCATTCCTAAATATCAGGAGGCAAGAAATTTAACTTCACTTTTTTATTGCAAGAACCATTCTCTCTAATAGCAGAAACTTAATTTTGGTCAGTTTGGTGTTCTCCCACCTTCTTGCTTTTGCTTGCACCCCACTTCCTTGGGACTTATGTAATGAAATGCATTTGGTATACGGCTTCTTTGGTTTATTTAACCAACATCCAAAGACTTACACATGCAAGGCACTTAAGCAAATAAAAAAAGATTTGCTCTCTTTCATAAAGAAGTATGGAGTCCAGTACTTTGTTCCTCTTTTTTTTTTTTTAACTTTAATTTGAATCCTTTTTGATTCATCAGGATACCCACTTTGTCTTGCAGAAAGTTCCCCCATGGTTTATCCTGCAGGCTGTGCACTTCCTAACTTTATCACGTAGAATGTGATTTGCCTGGGACTATAAACCTGACTAGTGCATAACTTTATCACTATATGTGGCCAATCTGTGGAGGCACATTTTATTTTTTAATGTTCATTACACCCTTTATTCATCCAAACAGAGATGCAATCTTTGGGTATATGAGAGAACCTAACACGTATGTTTACAATTTATTAAGGCTGCCATTGTAGAGAAAGGAATAGGCATTAACAAATAAATTCACTTAGGAATACTATTTCCAGGCATTTCTCTAATTAGCCGTTCCTGTGGCTAACTACTAGTTTGTGTTCTGTAGGTGACATTTAATATTCAATAAATGCCCTCTGAATGCATAAATGAATAAAAGAATAAAGACAAAAAAGAAGCGATATGAAATTCATATCATTTAACTTTATTTGGTGGTTTAATGGCAACTGCTGGTTTTAAATGACTCATCTTATACCTACCCCCACCTCCACATTCACCTCCACCTCCACCACTAATGAAAAGTTGGCTCTCTTTCAGAGTATCTGCTCAAAGTTTATTGTCTGAGACTCGGTCATATCCTCTTCCTCTCCTGATCTGTTTTCCAGGCTGGACCACCGGCTTGGAACACTTTCCTGGCTTCTGTTCTCCAGACTGCTTGTTCCACTCTTCAGAGAGGTCTTGGAATTGTGCTGCTGCAGGTGGGTGAAAAGACTGGCAGTGGTGTTCTAGAAAAAGGAGGGTCTGAGTGATTGCCAGGAGTGTTTAATTTAGTGCTGAGGTGAGTGGAGACAGGCACCCTGGAGATGTGAAGGGATTGGAGAGTATGAGGGTCAAGGCAGTAAAAGTCCTAAAGCAGAACAAGAGGCTCTATAATTTAGCCCAAAGGTGACCAGTTAAATCATGTGGGTAATTATCTACCTCACCTCTCACAAATGAGAAACAGCATCCTAGCTAGAGCTGTTCTCTCTCTCTCTCTTTTTGTCTTTTATTATCCCATTGGCTTTCTAATTAGCATATATGTCACCATTTGGTGATATCTCTAGCAACCCTCCATTCCCTTATGGCTTTGTTCAGTATGCATCTCTGCTATTTTTCATGCTGCTTCATCTACTGAAAACACTCTCTTCTCCCTTCTCCAGTTGCTTAGTTTTCCCCTCCCTTCGAAATTCTTCTCAAGCCTTCCTAACTCCCTATATTTTGGTGATCTATTTTCCAGGCTGGGCCATCTGCTCCAAAAACCTTCAAACCAAACAGTCTTCGCCCCTAAAGTACTTCATTATTTAAGTTCTGACACCTATTGTATTGGCTTCCAATTTTTTTAAATAAAAAGTTCTCTCCTTATAATAAGAGTATCATGTGCTTATTTTAGAAAAATTAGAAAATAAAAACAAGTGATAAGAAGAAAATTGAAATCACCTTTAATTTTATCATTTTATGACTTCTCATGTGAAAACTTTTCATGAATTCTTCACAAAATAGTTGCATTTTAAGTATCTTGACTGAAAAAATACATAATGAACACAAACTACTTGATAGCAACAATGCTTTTAAATAAATTTATACTTTCTTGTCATGATGATATTACCCATACTTTTGAAACATAGTAGTGCATATATGACAGAATATCTTGCCTAGGTTACATTTTTATGGCAATATTATTCTCGGGGTCCTCTGTATGTTCTGGATTGACTAGCTTCCTTCTTTTTTATGGAATATAATGTCATTGAGCTAGAGATTTGTAAACTCTAAAGAACTAGACAAGCCTTTAAATACACATATCTATATAACATTTGCATAGTCATGCATGTCTACAAATTTTTTGTTTGCTTTTTTGTTTAAGTTTTTATTTAAATTCTAGTTAGTTAACATAGAGTGTAATATTAATTTCAGGAGTAGAATTTAGTGATTTATCATTTATATAACACCCAGTGCTCATCACAAGTGCCCTCCTTAATACCCATCACTCATTTAGCCCATCCCCTGGCCCACCTCCCTTTCAGCAACCCTAAGTTTGTTCTGTATAGTTAAGAGTCTGTTTTATGGTTTGTGTCTCTCTCTATCTTTCCCCCTATGTTCATCCATTTTGTTCCTTAAATTCCATATAAGTGTGAAATCATATGCTATCCCTATCAAAATACCACCAACATTTTTCACAGAGCTAGAAGAAACAATCCTAAAATTTGTATGGAATCACAAAAGACCCCAAATAGCCAAGGCTATCTTGAAAAAGAAACAAAACAAAACAAAACAAAACTGGAGGCATCACAATTCTGGACTTCAAGTTATATTACAAAGCTGTAGTCACCAACAGTATGATACTGGTACAAAAACTGACACAAAGGGGCGCCTGGGTGGCTCAGTTGGTTAAGCGACTGCCTTCGGCTCAGGTCATGATCCTGGAATCCCGGGATCGAGTCCCGCATCGGGCTCCGTGCTCGGCAGGGAGTCTGCTTCTCCCTCTGACCCTCCTCCCTCTCATGCTCTCTGTCTCTCATTCTCTCTGTCTCAAATAAATAACTAAAATCTTTAAAAAAAAAAAAAAAAAACTGACACAAAGATCAATGGAACAGAATAGAAAACTCAGAAATGGACCCATAACT
The DNA here is from genome assembly GCF_054177405.1 of Leptonychotes weddellii. Lineage (NCBI taxonomy): Eukaryota > Metazoa > Chordata > Mammalia > Carnivora > Phocidae > Leptonychotes > Leptonychotes weddellii. The sequence continues at coordinate 68,030,924 of NC_138379.1, forward strand.
ACATGGTCAACTAATCTACGACAAAACAGGAAAGAATATTCAATGGGAAAAAGATAGACTCTTCAACAAGTGGTGTTGGGAAAACTGGACAGCAACACACAGAAGAATGAAACTAGATCACTTTCTTACACCATACACAAAACTAAATTAAAAATGTATGACGACCTAAAGGTGAGACAGAAAAAACCATCAAAATCCTAGAGGAAGACACAGTTTGCCTTTGACATTAGTTGTGGCAACTTTTTACTAGACATGTCTCTTGAGGCAAGGGAAACAAAAGCAAAAATGAAGTATTGGGACTTCAAGATAAAAAGCTTCTGCACAGTGAAGGAAACAATCAACAAAACTAAAAGGCAACCTACAGAATGGAAGAAGATATTTGCAAATGACATATCTCATAAAAGGTTAGTATCTAAAATCTATGAAGCATTTATCAAACCCAACACTCAAAAACCAAATAATCCAGTTAAAAAATGGTCAGAAGACATGAATAGACATTTTTCCAAAGAAGACATCCAGATGGCTAACAGACACATGAAAAGATGCTCAACATCACTCATTATTAGGGAAATACAAATCAAAACTACAATGAGGTATCACCTCATACCTGTTAGAATGGCTAAAATTAATAACACAGGAAGCAACAGGTATTGGTGAGGATGTGGAGAAAGGGGAACCCTCTTACACTGTTGGTGGGAATATAAATTGGTGCAGCCACTGTGGAAAAGAGTATGGAGGTTCCTCAAAAATTAAAAGTAGAACTACCCTATAACCCAGCAATTGCACTACTAGGTATTTACCCAAAGGTTACAAACATACTGATTTGAAGGAGTACATGCACCCTGATGATATAGCCACATTATCAACAATAGCCAAATTATGGAAAGAGCCCAAATGTCTATCGACTGATGAAAGGATAAAGAAGAAGTGGTATATATATAAAATGGAATATTATTAAGCCATAAAAAAGAGTGAAATCTTGCCATTTGCAACAATGTGAATGGAGCTAAAGTGTATTATGCTAAGGAAAATAAGTCAGTCAGATAAAGACAAATACTGTATTTACAAATTTTTGATGCTGTATTATGTCCTATTTGTTTGATCTGTGTAAAAATCATGGGGCCGGACTACCAGGTTAGTGTTTCCCAGCCGGCCAATGGATGCATTAGAATTAAGTAATTACTGATACTCTGTTGATATTTTTGAATGTCTAGCGATAGAGTACCAGAAGACTCTTTTAAAAAACAAATGAGTATTTTATGCAAAGAATGCATTGCATATTAAAAGGTTTCCCTTTGTCCCTGGAAAGCTGTGCAATCCTGCCTAAAATGTCCTTTTGGGTGAGGTTGGGCATATAGACAGAATAATCTCTTCAGGGCAACCCTCTGGGGACAGACTGGATGATAAGCAGCTGCACCACGTCCAGTCAGTCTGACACATTCGACAGAGCTAAGGTCTCTGGAAAGCTGACACTGTGGCTCTGAAGTTTCTCCTTAAAGTGAAGGGGAGACCCAGTGGAATAGCAAGGTTGGGATTTCAGTGAAAGCACCACCCTGACTTTGGCTTTGGGGACATCATGACCACACTACTAAACCAGTGAATCTATGTGGCCATGTTTGACCACTTTTTGGAGTTATGCAGATTAATTTGAATGCCAGCAGGATAATAGAATAGTTCCAGTTACTCAAAGTCTGCCATAATAACAATGTAATGCCTCCCCTTCTAGTGCTTATTGGGTGGTGGATACCAATAAGAATAAGCAAGTAAAAGGGACTCCGTGCCTTAGTCCGTTAAGTGTCTGTCTTCAGCTGGGGTCATGATCCCAGGGTCCTGGGGTCTAGTCCCACATCAGGCTCCTTGCTCAGTGGGGAGTCTTCTTCTCTCTCTGCCTGCCACTCCCCCTGCTTGTGCTATCTCTCTCTCTCTCTGACAAATAAATAAATAAATAAAATCTTAAAAAAAAAAAAAAAAGAATAAGCAAGTAAGAAAGTCAGAAAAGATGAATGCAAAACAGTGATCCTGGCTCCAGGAAGGTAATTCATAAAACATATAGTATATATGTCATAATATATATATATATATATATATAGTAGAGAGTATAGTCTAATCCCTTATAGAGCTGACTTCTTTCAGATTTTCCCATTGCATGAATTACTCAATAGGATTAAACTAAGAACTTTTAGATTTCTATTAACATATTCAATCTGTGAAGTTACTATTAATATTCTTAGGAAAAATTTACTAAATTGTTAAGTCATTATGTCAGAAAAAACAATAATAAAGCTATTAAAACCCCTTAACATCATAATAGATAGCCTATACATATGTGTGTGTGTGTGTATATATGTATATATGTATATTATTAAGCCATAAAAAAGAGTGAAATCTTTCACAAATATAATTTGCTTAGAGGATCTGTTTAATCAGTGTCAGCTAACCTCTTCTAAATAATTTTGGTTTTTGAGGCAAAGGAGGATACAAATGGAAGCTACCAAGAATAAACTATTTTTCCCTGTAGAAAATTCTCCCCTCTTCTCTATCTGGATATTAGTTTGGTTCTCCTGAGTAACTCAGTGTTTCCAAAAATTTGTTCCATAGAATATCAGTTCTACAAGGTGATCTTTTTTTTAAATTTTAATTCCAGTATAGTTAACATATAGTGTTATATTAACGTCAGGTATACAATATAGTGATTCAAAATTCTGTACATTACTGTACATTATAGTGATTCACAATTCTGGGCATTACTCAGTGCTCATCATGATAAGTGTACTCTTTAATCTCCATCACCCATTTCACCAATCCCCCCACCCACCTCCCCTCTGGCAACCATTAGTTCTTCTCTATAGTTAAGAGTCTGTTTTTTGGTTTATCTCTCTCTCTCTCTTTTTTTTTCTTTTCTCTTTTGTTTCACTTCTTAAATTGTACATATTAGTGAAATCATAAGGTATTTGTCTTTCTCTGACTGGCTTATTTTGCTTAATATTATACTCTTTAGCTCCATTCATGTTGTGAAAATGCAAGATTTCATTCTTTTTTTATGGCTGAATAATACTCCATTTTATATATATATATATATATACCATGTCTTCATTTTTCCTTCTTTTTATGTGTATGTGAACTTATTTCTTTAACAAATATATATATATTATTAAGTTTCTTATTTTAATTCCAGTGTAGTTAACATCAGTTTCAGGTGTACAATATGGTGACTCAACAATACTATACATTACTTAGTGGTCATTATGAGAAATGTACTCTTTAATCCCCATCATGCGTTATACCCATCCCCCCACCCACCTCCCTTCTGGTAACCATCAGTTTGTTCTCTATAGTAAGTGTCTGTTTCTTGGTTTGTCTTTCTCTTCTTTTTCCTTTACTCATTTTTTAAAAATTCCATGTATGAGTGAAATCATATGGTATTTGTCCTTCTGACTTATTTCACTTAACATTATACTCTTTAGCTCCATCCATGTTGTTGCAAATGGCAAGATTTCATTCTGAGTAACATTCCATTATGTGTGTGTGTATGTGTGTATTTTACATTCATTCATTTATTGATGGGCTGATTCCATAATTTAGCTGTTGTAAATAATGCCACAATGAACACAGGGGTGTATATATCTTTTTGAATTAGTGTTTTCATATTTTTTGGGTAAATACCCAGTGGTGGAATGACTGGATGATAGAGTAACTCTATTTTTAATTTTTTGGGGAACCTCCATACTGTCCATAGTGATTGCACCAATTTGCATTCCTACCAACAACACATGAAAGTTCCTTTTTCTCCACATCCTTGTCAACACTTGTTGTTTCTTGCATTTTTGATTTTAGCCATTCTGACATGCTATCTCATTATGGTTTTGATTTGCATTTCCTCGATGATTAGTGATGTCAAGCATCTTTTCATGTGTCTGTTGGCCATCTGTGTGTCTTATCTGGACAAATGTCTATTCATGTCTTCTGCTCATTTTTAAATTGGATTATTTGTTTTTGGGGTGGTGAATAGTATAAGTTCTTTACATATTTTGGACACTAATCCTTTATCAAATATGTCATTTGCAAATATCTTCTCCCATTCAGCAGGTTGCCTTTTAGTTTTGTTGATTGTTTCCTTCACTGTGCAGAAACTTTCTATTTTGATGAAGTCTCAGTAGTTTATTTTTGCTTTTATTTACCTTGCTTCCAGACACATATCCAGAAATATGTTCCTATGTCTGATGTTAGAACTCTCTTTTAAGATTTTTATGGTTTTAGTGTCACACTTAGGTCCTTAATCCATTTTGAGTTTATTTTGTGTATGGTGTAAGAAAGTGGTCCAGTGTCATTCTTTTGCATGTAGCTGTCCAGTTTTCTTAGCACCATTTGTTGAAGAGACTAGACTGTCTTTTTCCCATTGCATATTGTTGCCTCTTTTGTCAAAGATTAATTGACCATAAAAGTGTGGGTTTATTTCTGGGCTCTCTATCCTGCTGGATTGATCTCTGTGTCTATTTCTGTGCCAGTACCATACTGTTTTGATTACTACAGCTTTGTAGTATATCTTGAAATCTGGGATTGTGACACCTCCAGTTTGTTCTTTTTCAAGATTGCTTTGGCTATTTGGGGTCTCTTGTGGTTCCATACCAATTTTAGGATTATTTGTTCTACTTCTGTGAAAAATGCTGTGATATTTTCATAGGGATTGAATTAGGGACTTCATAAGGATTGCATTTCTGTAGATCTCTTTGGGTAGTATGGAGATTTTAACAATATTTATTGTCCCAATCCATGATCATGTAATATCTTTCCATTTGTTTGTGTCATCTTCAATTTCTTTCATCAATGTTTTATAGTTTTCAGAGTACACGTCTTTCACCTCCTTGATTAAGTTTTTCCTAGGTATTTTATCCTTTTTGATGCAATCGTAAATGGAATTGATTTCTTAATTTCTCTTTCTGCTACTGCATTATTAGTGTATAGAAATGAAACAGTCTCTGTATATTGATTTTGTATCCCGTGACCTTACTGAATTCATTTATCAGTTCTAGCGGTTTTATGGTGTTGTATTTAGGGTTTTCTCTATATAGTATTATGCCATCTGCAAATAGTGAAAGTTTTATTTCTTCCTTACCAATTTAGATGCCTTTTATTTCTTTTTGTTGTCTGATTGCTGTGGCGAGGACTCCCACTATTATGTTGAATAAGAGTGATGAAAGTGGACATTCTTGTCTTGTTCCTGATCTTACAGGAAAAGCTCTCCATTTTCACCATGATTTATCCATTGATGTAAGGTGGATGGTTAACGTTCTCTCCTATTATTGATTACTATTGATTACTTCCTTTATGTTTGTTATTAGTTGTTTTATGTATTTGGGTGCTCCCATGATGGGTGCATAAACATTTACAATTATTACATCTTCTTGTTGGATTGTTTCCTTTATGATATATAGTGTCTTTCTATTTCTGTTGCTATAGTATTTGTTTTAAAGTCTATTTTGTCTTAGATAAGTATGGCTACCCTGGCTTTCTTTTTACTTCCAGTTGCATGATAAATATTTTCCACCCCTTCACTTTTAATCTGCATTGTCTTTGCTTTTGAAATGAGCCTCTTGTAGGTAGCATATACATAGGTCTTGCTTTTTATCCATTCTGTCACACTTTGTCTTTTGATTGGTGCATTTGGTTCATTTACATTCAGAGTAATTATTGATAAGTATGTAATTATTATTATTTTGTTATTGGTTTTATGGTTGTAATTCTTCTCTGTTTCTTTCTTCTCTTGCTCTTTTCTCTCCTGGTTTGTTGGCTTTCTTTAGTGATATGCTTGAATTACTTTCCTTTTATTTTTTCCATTTCTATTACTGGATTTTGGTTTGTGGTTACCATCCAGTTTGTATATAACATCTTCTACATATAGCAGTTTATAGTAAGTTGATAGTCACTTAAGTTTGAACCCATTCTTTACTCCTCTTCCCTCCAATATTTTATGTATATGGTGTCATACTTTACATTTACTTTGTAAATTCCTTGACTGATTTTTATAGATATACTTCATTTTACTGTTTTTGTGATGCCTACTTTTCGTACTCCTACTTATGATCTTTCCTCTCCAATCAAAAAGTTTTCTTTAACATTTCTTGAAGACTGATTTAGTGGTCATGAATTCCTTTAACTTTTGTCTGTCTTGGAAACTCTTTATCTCTCCTTCTATTCTGAATGGTAGCCTTGCTGAATAGAATACTCTTGGTTGCAGATTTCTTTTCTTTTAGCACTTTAAATATATCATGCCACTTTCTTCCGGTCTGCAAAGTGTCTGTTGAAAAATCAGCTGGTAGCTTTATGGGATTTCCCTTGTATGTAACTGTTTTCTTTTCTCTTGCTGCTTTTAAAATTCTCTCTTTATCATTACCTTTTGCCATTTTAATTACTATGTGTCTTGGTGTGGACTGCCTTGGGCTGTCTGTGCCTCCTGAATCTGGATACTTGTTTCCTTCTCCAATTTGGGAATTTTTTAGCTATTATTTCTTTGAATACAGTTTCTGCCCCCTTTGTCTCTCTTCTCCTTCTGGGATCTCTATAATATAAATGTTATTTAGCTTTTATGGTGTTGCTGAGTTCCCTAAGTCTATTTTCATTTTTTATTATTATTTTTTCTCTCTCCTGTTCAGCTTGATTGCTTTTCATTACTCTATCTTCCAGGTCACTGATCCATTCTTTTGCTTCTCCTTGTCTACTATTTATCTCATCTAGTGTATTTTTAATTTCAGTTATTGAGTTCTTATCTCTGATTGGTTCTTCTTAATGCTTTCTAAGTCTTTGTTGATGGTCTCACTGTCGTCCTTCACTCTTCTCAAGTCCAGTGAGTATCTTTATGACCATGACTTTAAATTTTCTATCAGGCGTATTACTTATTTCCTTTTTTTTTTTTAGCTTTCTTGCTGTGATTTTGTCCTGTTCTTTATTTGGAACATATTCCTGTCCCCTCATTTTGTCTAACTCTGTGTCTGTTTCTATGTGTTAGGAAATCAGCTATATCTCTTGCTCTTGAAAGTGGTAGCCTTCTGAAGAAGAGGTCCTGTAGTGCCTTATAGTGCAATGTCCCCTGTTCACCGGAACTTGGTGCTTCATGGGTGTCTGTGTGTGTTGTGTGTGCCCTACTATTGTGGCTAGTCTGGAGCCGCCTTGGGCTTGAGTTGAGTCAGACCAGGTGTTTACCAGAAATGAAGTAGCACCAAAACTACAGGGCACTTTCACCATGTTGTCCCCTGAGAAGCTTTCATTGGTGGGTAGGGCCTGCATTCAGACCAGATGTCTGCCCCCAGCCCACTCCTGGGGCTACAGTGGGGCTGGTGTTTGTGGTTATCTCCCCCTACCCCAGGGGTGGGAGTGCCTTTGGAGTGGTTCTAGGCCCCTGTTGGAGCTGCTTGTACACTGCCAGGCTATGGCACTGCTTTGGATGGGCTCTTGCCATAGGCATATTGGAGGTAGCAGGTCTGCAAGAGAACGTGGATGCAGGTTGCATGGTGTTAGCATGGTTTGTGCCAGTCTGTTGTGGGAGGGGGACCTGGAACTGCTTTTGAAAACTCTTGCCACAGGGATGGCGGGGGCAAATCCCCAGGAGAGTGTGTGGATGTTGTGTATGGTATTAGCAAATTTTGCATGGGTCTATTGTGGGAGGAGACCTTGGGGGGTGGGGAGGCCTGGCTGGAGGGTATGCATCTGCAAGGGAACATGAGGGTGGGGTGTGCAGTTGCCAAGCTAGGTGGAGAGCGTTTGCATTACAACTAGTTCCTGCTGTCTGTGTCTAGCCTGGAGGATGGGGGAAGGAAATGGTATCTGTCAGTTCCTTTGTTCCTGAAGAAGTCTCCCAAAGATCCTTGCTTCTCCAGCACACAATCTGAGATTAGTATATAAATCACCTTCCTATAAATCCCAGGCATTTTTCAAATTGATATTTCTATGCTGTATCTCCGAGAGACTGTTTATTGTGCTGTCTCTTCAATGGTGGAGAGTCAGCTTCCTCTCACCCCCCTGGCTCTGGGAGTGTTGAGTCCACTGATTTTTAAAGTTCCAAGTGTTAGGTCATGCTGATTATAAGAATTATGAAATTAGGCCCCTCTGATTTTCAAAGCCAAATGTTATGGGGATTCTGCCTTCCCCATGTGGGTTCCCCAGACCTGGGTGCCTGGTGTGAAGGTCTGTTTCTCTCCCCTCTTCACACCTGCAGTGTCCCTACCCCCTGTGGACAGTCCTATGGGTCCATTTAGCTCCTAACTCTGTTTCCACCCTTCTTACTCTCTTCTATGTGGCCTCTCCTCTACACTTAGCTGTGGAGAGTCTATTCTGCTGGTCTTTGGGTCATTTTCTGGATTATTTATATTGATGTGGGTATTATCTAATTGTACACGTGGGACAAGGTGAGCTTAAGATCTTCCTACTCTGCCATTTTCCCTCTCCACAAGGTGATCTTTAAAAATTTTTCATTAATCAAATAAGTTTGAGAAATGCTGCATATTATAGCCCTGTCTTGGAAATTTACAACCACCTTAAAAATATTGTATATTAAAGAAATCTGTTTGTTTAGTAGCTCATTTCCAAAACTTATGCAATGAGACAATATTAAAAATATTTCCAGATGTTTTTCCATACCTTTAAATATTGTTGCTCCAGGGTCTCCATCTTTTGAAGCAATGAGTTTTGGTGCTTCAGGAGAAAGGTGAAGAGAACTGGAATGATAAAAGCATTTCTCCATTCTGACTGTCAAGTAACATTTGCTTTTGCCCCTACAAAGGCAATAGTTTTGAGCAGCAGGATTATTGAAAGTTGAGATTACTAAATGCCACAGGTAGAGAGATCTAAAGAAATGATGTGAAATAGTCCTTGCCTTAAGGATGAAAACCTGAGTCTCCTAGATGGGCGAGTATGGGAAGAAGAGAATTGAAGGGAAGAGGAACATGTGTGCAATGGCTTCACCTTTAGATCAAGATCTTGTGGCAGAGAATTGCTAGGTAAATCTTTGGAGAGGAAAAGTCAAAACAAAGGGTCTTTTGCACACTTTGTGGGTCACAACTCTGGGAGAACATCACTATACTAACTGCACCAACTGGAGGGGGGGCATTAGAGTAAAAATGGTGGTGTGGAGCATTTGGGCAGATATTGAGTCTAAGTTAGCAATTTTGAACCTCTTTTAGTTCTCAAATGGCATAGAAATGTCCCAGATGTTTTTACAAGACCTATGGGAGAAGATAAAAAATAGCTGGATAGGCCCATAGGCCTACTGCTGAAGATGAGTGAAGCAAGCCATGGTACCTAGCGACCCACCTGAGAGGCCATGGGAGGATACTAGCCAGGAAGAGGTCTAATCAAAAACACAGAACTGGTTTCAGAGTTATCTTTACTACTAATTAGAGTGAGGTGAGGCTGAGTCAGCAAAGGAAGACCCCTGGGTCCTGACTAAACCAAGAGACCAGGTCTAGTGTTTACCGACTGTAGACACCAGTGGTTGTTAACAGGCTACCGGTGACCAGGCAGACAAGAAACATCTCTGAGGAGATCAGAGAATGCAGAAGACAGCAAGACAACCTTCTCTTGTTCATTGCCATTAGGCATGTAAAGAGTGATGTGCTGGTAAATGTTTAACCAGCTCTCTCCTCCCAAAAAAAAGTCCTGACTTACAGCATGTGACAACTCCATGGTATAAATATACAATGCCTGACTTTAAGCTATCAGCATGATATCACTGAGCACAGAGTTGGGAAAAGATGTGTATAACTGTCTCAGACTTCATGTAAATCCCACTCTTACACATAACCTATATCTGGATGCCAAGTTAAGAAGGGATGGGGAGGAAAAAAAAGTCTGAAAGAACATTTATCTGAAGAGACTCAGTTACATCCGGTTAATAGGAAAGTTAATGTTCTTTTCATCCATGTTCCTCCCCACGTACTTAGTTAAGTGGAAGATTATTTAAAGATACTAGAAAAAATCTACATCATTTTGCACATTCAAATGTTAATTTTTTAACTCATCCTATTATTTGAGTACAGAGCTTTTTTCCCCCTTTGGATTACCATTTTGTGAATTTCTACTCTTTGTTCATCCTTCACTAATTCTTCTTCCTATAAACTTGGGCTCAGTCTCAAAATTTGGTCACAAAGCTCAGGTTATCTTTCCCCGTGGGTCTCTACTATGAGATATATAAAAATTATTTATATAATATTATATATATCATTATATATGTTTGTAAATTTGTGAGTCTGTATCTCCAGTGTGACACCATCTCTAATGCTCAGCCAAATCATGTTGTATACATTTCCTTTTGGTTCTCTGTTATCCAGTGAAACCAATATATTCATAACCAAAGCTAGGATTTTTAACACTCTGAATCAGTCTCCACTTTCCCAACTCAATTTTTCCACTGTACTTGGAATCATCCGTGTTCCTTCCTTTCACACTCACTTACTTCTAAGCAATGTGTCTTTCACATTTTACCCTTATTTTCCATTCCCATTGCCACAGCCTTAGTTCAAACATTCATGACCTCATACCTAAATAATCATGATAGTTTCTGTGTATAATTTTTATTTTATTTTAAAGATATATTTTTGTAAATAATTAAAATTGTTTATAAAAAAATAGAAAATATAGTTAAGCAAAAACAAATAAACCAAAAATAACCCTGAAATCTCATTGCCCAGAGATGACAATATTTGTTCAACCTTTTGGTTAGTCTTACTTCAGGTATTATGAGTGTGTATGTGTGTGTGTGTGTGTGTGTATGAGCAATAGAGAGGGAATATCAATCATATATAAAATATGATCTACATACAATAACACTATCATTCATTCAGGTACTATGGTAAGGACTCTGCATATATCATCTACTTAAATATTCACAAAATTTTATGAGGTAAATATGATTATCTTCATTTTACAGATAAATAAACTGGAGCTTAGAGTCTCACAATGTAACATAGCTAGTTAAGTGGAGGAACCTAGGAAGACTGATGGATCCCAAAGTCTATGCCTTTACCCCATAACAGAACCATGAGATCATGTGGTACACACTCTTATTAACCACCTTTTTAATTTAATAATATAATGCAACTATTTTTATATTAAACATGTATTTTATAAGCATGGAATCATAGTATGCATATATCTAGCTAAAAATTTAATTTAATAATATAATATAAATATTTTTCATGTAAAATATACATTTAAAAATTTTAACATAATATTCCATTGGATAGCTGTACCTTTCTTCATTTATCAAATTTCTCTTTGACAGATATTTGTTTCCAAATTTTTACTATGAGAAACAAATTTAAATAAATGCTTGTGTACATACATCTTTATGGGTGATGGAATTATATTTTATGCTTATGTGAAATTTTAAATATTGAACACATATATACAATCCACATACATAGTGTGGGATGGTGCCAAAGTGGAAAGAAAATGAGGGTAAGCCATGTCTATGGGCCTGATTGGGGGAGCCAGGGTCCAGGTCTCATGCTGCTGTACTACAGCATGGACCAAGAGGAGTGTGAGAATTCTAAATTCAATTTGGATTTTAGGTCCCTATGCAGTTATATTTTTAAGAGTTTTAAGAAAGAAGAAGAAAGAAAACAATTCAAGCCTAGTGGTTGCCTAATCTATGCTTGAACAGTTTAAAAACAGGGAGCTTATTAGTTTTCCAGAACTCCCAACTTTGTTCCTGTCTGCCCTTAACATATTTGGGGCCCAGGTCAAGAAGCCCATGTACCATATGCTTAAATATTTAAAATAAATTCTTCAAGCTAAAAAAAAGTTGTTTTTTTTTTTTTTCCCTACTCTTGGCACCATCCCATCCTATGAGATACCACACAGGTATGTGTGTAGACATTTCAGCCCACAGGTGTGAAGTCTGCATATTTCCCTCTGGACCCCAGGCTTAGATGCACACACTGGCATATAAGAAAGGAAACTCTTAGAAAAGCTGTGGGGATACATATAAGGATGAGGACCTAAAATGATGTGTCAGGAGGCAGAACTTGACCCTGTAAGTAGTGGAGAATTACTGAAAGTTTTTGAGCATGGAAATGACATAGTTAATTAGATCTGTATTTTAGGCAGCCAGCTTCAGTAGCAAAATTGAAGGTGAATTGTAGGTGGTTGTAGACCAGCAAAGAAACTGAATATTTCTTCAAATTTTGTGCCTTTAAACTTTTCCTCACAATGTTCCCTCACAGTACTGGGATGGAAATTATTAGTTCCCAGGCAGTCTGTAATAAACTGTGGAAAGAGAAATGGTGACTTTAATATTGGCTCCTAGGTCTACCCTTATATAGCATATATGGCAGAGGATGCATAGCAATATCAATGAAGACACCTGCCTTCAGAAAGATGTCCAGGGGCCCCTGAGTGCCTCAGTCCTGAAGCATCTGCCTCTGGCTCAGGTCATGATCCCAGGGTCCTGGGATCGAGCCCCACATTGGGCTCCCTGCTCAGGGGGAAGCCTGCTTCTCCCTCTCCCACTCCCCCCTGCTTGTGTTCCCTCTCTCACTATGTCTCTCTCTGTCAAATAAATAAAATCTTAAAAAAAACCCAAAACCTTAAAAAAAAAAAAAAAGAAACATGTCCAGGCTTCTTATTGTAGAACCCATACAATGTCTTAAAAGATTTTTGGTTTTAAGGAGTCTTGCCAAATATGTTCATTGGCAAATGTGTGTGTGTGTGTGTGTGTGTGTGTGTGTGTGTGTGTGTGAGAGAGAGAGAGAGAGAGAGACATTGAGTATACAGATATTGAAAATGTGAACCCTGTTTGTTGTTTACAGTACTTAGAGAGGGGCAGGGAGTGAACAGTCCCCTGTATATCTCTGTGTCCTGAAGGAGTTGATAGAAAGCAGAGAGAAAGATATAGTTAGTTCCTTTGAGATCTAAATTGGGAATCTGAAGAGCATTGGAAAACAAAAATCTGTGTACATACGGGGAAAATGAAGTATCTAATGATTATATTGTATTACTCTGGAATAATTTTGGACTTTAAAAAGTGCATATTATTTATAAGGAATACTATAATTATAAACTTTCAATGAAATACATTATTTCCTGGACTATCTGTAGTAGCCCCTTTGAGGCCATCTGTGGAAGGTCAAATTATTGATCTAATTTTGGTTTGTTGGTCACAGTACAGAGATGAGGGTTGGTGGTAGACATCACTGCTATCAAATATGCATAGTCACATGCTGTGAGAAAATGTCTTGGCATTTAAGGGTGAAGTTTAGATATTGCATATAAAGCTTTTCAATTTAAAAAAGGCATATGATTGAGATTTGTTGTCTTATTTACTTACTTTGTGAAATTGAATGCAGAGCTATTGAAGATTTAGGTATTCTTCAAACTCTATTCTTATACTTTATAACCTAAGCAACACCATTTCCTTTCTTCCTTGCTCTAATTGTCCAGTCCTTCACTCTGCCTCACATTTTTTCCTGCTGACCTCTCCCTCATGCCTCTCTGCCCTCTATGTTTGTCATGTTTCCTGCCTGCTCACAAAGGAAGACCAATAAAGCAGAAAGCTGACCGTCAAGAGACTTGGGTTTTTATAATTTCAGCTCTGTCACTAACAGCTGCATAACTTTGGGCAAGTCCTTTACCTTCCCTACTCTAAGTTTTCTTTATTACTACAATGTGGAGTAGGAAATAGATGATCTCCATGGTACTCTTCAACTCTGACATTTGTGTCTCTAACAAACATGGAATGTAATTATTATAATCACAGTAGTGAGAGAGGTAAGTAAAGGTAAACTGGCCCAAAATATGAAGTGCATTTGTGGTAATACTACAGGGACATCATGAATGCTGTAGAACTCTCCATGAGAATAAGTTTTCTTATATTTTTATGAGTTTTTTTTCTTCCCATCACCTCCAAAACTGTCATGTAGCAATTTGCTCATTTTATTCTTTAATCACTATGCAGTACTATATTCAGATTTAAGAATGCTCTTACCACAAATGATATATGCTAACAGTTCTTGTGGAAGAATAGTCTGAGATCTAGTTGATATTGCAATTACTAAATCCCCATGGACAAGGTCCAAGAGAGATTTACTCTATACCAGATTCTGTTCTACATAAAATAATGAGTCAAAAGCAGTTACCCCAAAATCTAACATTTAGCAGGGCATATATTACTGCAAAGAAAATTGAGATTTGGAAGCTGAGACCTGGGTTTCAGTCCTGGATTCAACAATTCATAGTTAGTCCCCAAGTCCAGTTGGGTCCAATTGACTCAAAATCTTAACATTGCATTTGCTGTCTTCCTAGAAAATATTCTTGCAAGAAAGTGTGATGTAATTTCTAGCCAAGAAATACAGTAATAGCAGTATTCATGAAAAGCAAGAGGTATTTTAGAAAGTTATTAAGCAAAACTTCATAGAATAATTGGATTTGTGATCAAGGGAATTATATTTGACAAATACAACTGCTGTTTAAAGTTAGATTCAGGGGTGCCTGGGTAGCTAAGTTAGTTAAGGATCTGCCTTTGGCTCAGGTCATGATCCCAGAGTCCTGGGATTGAGCCCTGCCGTGTTGGGCTTCCTGCTCAGCGGGGAGTCTGCTTCTCCCTCTCCATCTGCCCCTCCCCTGCTTATGTTCTGTCTTGCTCTCTGTCTCTCTCAAATAAAATAAATAAAATCTTAAAAAAAAGTTAGATTCAGGCAAGAATGCCTGGGAGCAGCAATAAAGTCTGAAGTTATTTGAGGGACGTTAAGAGAGGAGTAACGAGAATAGTAGTAGAGTATATGACTTTGAGGGGGTAGCAAAAATTTTTTGTGGACACATTTGATAGGAAATTGAAAATAAAGTCTGTAGGTACAGGTTTAGGTGTGACTTGTGCAGAAATTATAAATGAAGCCTTATTAGGAGATCTCCAAGACAGAAGGTATGGAGTACAGATTTTTAGATGGTGGGAATGAGAATTTCTTGGAATTGTTGACCCTGATCTTAGAGATCCTGATTCAGTGGGTTTAGGATGGGGCCTAGAAATACATATATTCCACTATCATCCCCCAAATTCTGATGTAAGTAGTCTGTGTCCTACACTTTAGGACAGTGGTTATCAAACTTTAACATGCATCAGAATTACCTGGAGGGTTTATTAAGGCACAGATTGCTGGGCCTCACCCCCAAGGTTTCTGACGTAGCAAATTGTGGGGCCCGGAATTTTACCATTCTAACAAGGCAAATAGTGATGCTGTTAGTTTGGTGACCACACTTTGAGAACACATTCCTTAGGACACTGATTTTCAGTGACATAGAGGCACTAGAATAGATCAAGAACAGACTTCTGGAGGATAATCACATTCAGCGGCAGCAGAAAGCGGAAGAACCAGTGAAGAAACTAGAGAAGCAATAAAAAATGTAAAAGAAGAATTAGTATGGTGACATCAATGAAGAGGATTAAACGTGTTTAAACAAGGTTTGTGGGTTTTTTTTTTTGTATTATAAGAAGCAAAAAGAAAAAAAAAAAGTCACCTGTTATCACTCCCAGAGTGAAATAAGGATAGTAATATTACTCTTATAGACTTGTTAAATAATTGAAATACAATGTCTAAACTGTTATTAAAGTCTTTAGTAAGCACTTAATATATATCATTAGTATTATTATTTTATTGACAAGAGTCACAAAATTAGTAAGTAGTAGAGACGGGGCTTTTTGTCACTATTTCAAGTTCTGAAAGCAAAGAGGACTTAAAGGAGAAAGAGCTATCAATGATACTTAGGGTTGGTCCCCAATCACAAATTGAAGTAAGACAAAGAAAAGAAGCCATTGGATTTGATGTTAATTAGGGATAGAATAATTAGGGCAGAATCAGATTGTAAGAGGAATTGGAGATCGAATGTACGCAACAAGTGTGTATTCATTTGAAAAACTTGGCAATAAAAGAAAGATGAGAAAAGATGGTAGAGAAAGCAGCAGGTTTAAGCCTTTTTGTCTTTCCTGGGTTGGAGAAAAATGGTGCATCTTCATAAATCCAGAGAAAAGTACCACAGGAGTAAGCTGACTGGAAGATGCAAATGAACAAGGGAATAATAAAGGGAGCTGCGGTCTGGAGCAGGATAAAGTAAGGAAGATCAGTCACAAGAGGGGTGAGCCTTTGAAATGGGGGCTATCGACTTGATAGGATGTCAAAAAAAGGATAAGTGAAGATCAGAGGTTTGTTGAAATAAAGAGAGGGGAGAAAACTTCAATAGCTTATTCCATTGAGAAGTCCTTGCTTTCTTGCCTTTCTCTGGCACACCTGCCCTGCAAAATCCCATTACATGTTTGCTCAGCTCCTATACATGTCTGTTGAGTACAGCAAAATAACTAAAACCTTTTCAGAATAAAGGTAGTCAGCCCCATATATTGTCCTATTTTTTTCTGCTAAGCTCCTCTCACATTTTTTAAATTGTCTGGAGTCTCCTTGGGGCTCCTCTTCCACTACATCTCCCTCATACTCTCAGCCGGTATCTGTCCTTCTCTTTCAAGGTCTTAAATCTTGATCCTTTCATTTGACAGTGTATAGAATAATTAATCGGTTCCCTGTCTTTCTCCAAAAGTGAACACTGAGGTTGTTTTTAGTATGATCATGAACTCACGGATTTAAAAATTACGTTTTAATCTACTGACATTATTATTCTTTTTGATGTTCAAATTATTCCATCCCTGACCAGTAGGAAATGCTTCAGATTAGACTTTTATCTTGCTGGTACAAGCCCAGTAATCACTAGTAGTTGTTTTGTTCTCCAGTGTTAGAAACTTTCTAGGTCCATGTTGTACATATCTTGTATGAGTCCAGGATCAGCCATTTACCCAAGAAGTTTTATTTTTATTTTTAAGTTTTTTTGGAGATCACAAGCTGGGAATTACAGGATGTTCAGAACCGCAGAGTTTTGTTTGTTTGTTTTGAATTCTACTTTGAAGCATTCTCCTTTGGTTTCCAATATACCTCTCTTCTCAAAATTTTCCCTAACTTACCTGGATGTTTCTTCCAAGTCTTTGTAAGTGTTGATTTCTGCCACAATCTCAATATAGACACTCTCTCTGTGTGATTATACCTATTCCTCTAGAATAAACTGTACCCATGTGCCCATATCTCTCAATCTGAGCTACTAATAGGGGGTCTCTCTTATAAACTCTATATTCCTCATCACATTTCTTAGTTATAATTGCTATCTGCAGTTTTTCCCATCTATCTGGAATTTATTACAAATGTTTATTAAATTGTAGAATGAATAAGTGGATAAAGCTTAATAAATTAATATGTTTCTTCCTCAATTTCTTGATAGAGGAATTAGATCAAGTATTGGGAATGAAAGGAGGGGTAAGTCTTTATCTTACCCTTGAAGGTAGGGAATAGTTAGCATAATTATTGTAGTTACAGTGCTGGGAAATTCAGTAAAGAAAATCTAGAAATGATTTGGCAAGCCATTTGAGTCTTGTGTAAATATTAAACTTTCGTGTTGACAATAACAAGAACACATACTATTTAGAGGTTAAAGCCTAAGCAGTAGAGATATATGTGGAGAAATTCTACTAATTTGCCTGTGTTCCTAAAAGTGTACTGAGTTCATTTTTACATCTCTGTAATGTGAGATTTGGAAACTTGTGAAAAGAAATTAAAAAACACTCTGTTTTCGGGCGCCTGGGTGGCTCAGATGGTTGGGCGTCTGCCTTCGGCTCAGGTCATGATCCCGGGGTCCTGGGATCGAGTCCCACGTCGGGCTCCCTGCTCCTTGGGAGCCTGCTTCTCCCTCTGCCTCTCTCTCTCTCTCTGTCTCTCATGAATAAATAAATAAAATCTTTAAAACAAAAAAAACACTCTGTTTTCACATATGGGTGATAGTATGTTGATAATGTAATTATTTGGTTTTCCTCGACTAACTACACAAAAGAGTTTGTTTGGATTTTTCCAGCACTTAATGATCTTGTTCTTACTGTCGTTTGGCCTTTATTGTTTCTGATGAGAAATTAGTGGGTATGCAAATTGTTGTCCCCTAAATGTAATCTATAATTTTTTCTCTAGATACTTTCATATATTCTCTTTAGTTTTGATTTTTTTAAAAAATTCAGCAGTTTGTCTATGATGCGTCTAAGCATATGGTTTTTTTCTTTGTACTTATTCTACTTGGGGTTCAATGAAGTTCCTGAATTTATAAATGTATATCATTTACAAAATTTGAGAATTTTAAAGCTATTAGTTCTTCAAATATTTTTCTCTGCCCTTTTCTTTCTTCTTCTGGGACTTCAATTACTCATATGTTAGATCCTTTGTTATTTTCCCACAGATCCCTGTTCATTTGGTTTCATTCTTTTTTTCTCCTTCTTATTAAGATTGGATACTTTTTACTGGGTGAAGAGAGACATGGCCTTGTTATCACAGATTGATGGTGAAAGTCCTGACTCCATTAGACCCCCTCTGACACCACTCCAATAAGGAGGGGAAGAGGTGCCTTGTTTCCTCTGGGTGGGTGTGGAAGATCAGACTCCTCACATTGTCACTATTGTAATTGGTGTGCCTTCTTATCTCCATCTTCCAGGGTCTTCTTATATGTCTTTTATATATAATATCCAAAGTTTTTAACTGTACTTAGTGGAAAGAATAGGGAAATATACATGTACTTCATTTTTGTGGAAGCTGAAGTCTAAGAATTTTCTAATTCAGTTTTTGAATAGGTAGTACATTTACATGGTATGAATCCCATCAAAATATAATAAATTACATAGTGAAAAGACCCTCTTTCTTGTTCATCTTCTGCCATATTTCTACTCTGCTCTTACCCACAGTTTCTTTTCAGATTTTCTTTATGCATATTTAAGAAAAAGATAAAGATTATTTTACTCTTCCTTTTTGCATAAAAGGTGGCTTAATATATACACTGTACTGATCCTTCTTTCCTTCTCTCCATTTAGCTATATATTTTAGAGACTTTTTCATGTCAAGGACATAAAGAGCTTTTTTGTTCTTTTTTATAGTTTCATAGATTTCCATTGTATGTATAAAAGACAGCATTTTAGTGGTATTTTCTGAACTGCATTGATAAATTGTGAATTTTCTCAGGACTATTAATTTATTTTATAATATATAACCTATTAGTGTTTATTCTTAGTTAAACTGTCAGATGTTTGGGGAAACTTGGAGCTAGATCGTGTGTTTTTCTTTCTAGAATTGTTTATATGTAATATGTTTATTTTTAAGATAAAGAACATTTGTCATTTTCTTTTTTGTATATTGTATTTTCCAGATGATCTCAGGGATTCCATGATTCTGACATCTTAGGAGAGAAAGAAAAATGCCAAGTTTAATTATGAAAGTTACAGAAGTGTTTAGTGTTTTTAATTACAAGAAACAGCTATGCAAGAAGCTTTGAGATATTCTCCTTCCACTTGCAGAAAATGCCGGTAAAGATATGCTTTCTCTAGATTGTTGCCCTAATACATCTCTCTTCCCTGTTCCAAGGGCATGTATCATGGAGCCTGCAGTCAAGTGTACTCCATCTAAACCAATACTGTGAATTGTCAGAGATTTTTGGCAAAAAAATGTTTTACAAGATTTGCTAGCCCTCATGAAGTAATTCCACCTAACCTGATGATAAGAAATTGGAAGCTTTTGGTTAAAACAGAGAAAACAGTTCACTTGCCACAGATAAGAAAATTGCAAAGAAACAAAAAGATGTTTCAAGAGAATTTTGTTTGTTTTTGTTTTTGATTTTTTCCTTTTTTTTTTTTCAGAGAAGAAGAGCTCTGTTTCTAATTTCCTTGGCATTATTCTCATAGCCTTTATCATGATTTCTGTATGTGAGGCTTACCACCTGATGCAAGAAGGAAGGAATAATGATTGTAGTGTTTCCTTCTATTTGTACATGTAGCCATAAGGAGTTAATGGTGTAACTGAAGGTAGCTGCATCAGAGTATAAGAATTTGGTTTATTTTAATGCATCAAAGTGTTAGGTCCAATGGCCAGGACAGGGTATGGCACAAAGTAGCCATTCAGTGAAACATTCATAAATAAATAATGTCAAGGAAATTAAGCAAGCTGCTTTGAGAGTCTCAACTTGTTAGATGTGTCAAGGCACTTGAGGCCGACATGACATATATCCTTTCTTCACTTTTTGTTTTTATTAATGAGATCAAGATTTTTGCTGAGGGAAAGTGATCCTATCCCATCTCAGGGTTAAATCATAATTAGCCTAAGCTAGTACCTTGCCAGTGTTTGTCTTAGTGATGGGCATGTGATACAATTTTGGCCAGTAAAATATAAAAATATAAATATATAAATACATAAAAATATAAAAAGGAGTTTTATTTATGATTTAATTTTTTATAAAAGCTTTCCTCACATAAAAGAAAATGCCATTAGAAAGAACCAGGCTTTTCCACTCCTGGAAATGGTGCAGCTATTTTGTCTGAGCTTGACTGAGGAAAAGCCATTCTCTGAGTATGGCAAAGTTGAAAATAGGAAGAATTCAAGTCTCTGATATGCTATCAAGCCCAGAATTTACCAACTCTGGAGCCCTGTTATGTAACAAATAATAATGAATTCCCCATATTGTTTAAGTTACTGTGATTTGAGTTTTCTTATATTTGCAACCAAAAGCATCCTGACACGATAATCTTCATACACTACATTTTGAAAATAAGAGCACTGATAATTCACTGGTAAGAGTGTACATATTCAAACACACATTGATCATGCAGGTTTGAACAAATAGCAGTAAGAAACTATATTTAGGGGTCCCCCTGGGTGGCTCAGTCAGTTAAGCATCTGACTTTGGCTCAGGTCATGATCTTGGGGTTCTGGGATTGAGCCCCACATTGGGCTTGGTGCTCAGTGGGAAGTCTGCCTGTCCATCTCCCTTTCCCTCTGCCCCGCCCCCCCACTCATACTCTCCCTCTCTTTCTCAAGTAAATAAATAAAATCTTAAAAAAATATATAAATGAGATCTAAGCATGTTTGTAGACTGAGAGGAAGTAAAGAGAAAGAGATTGGAGATCAAAGAATCATCAGAACAATTAAAGAAACAACGGCCCAAAAGAGCTAGGAAGAAATGGACATGATGATAAAAACGGTGAGTTTAGTTTTGGGAACAATGACTATGAACGAATCCTTTTCTTTAAGACAGGAGGGAAGAAAAAGATCATGTGAGAAGAATAAAAGGAATTTTGTATGGAAAGGAGAGTGTGATTATAGAGGAGTTTTGAGGTGGAGCAACAAGAAGTCAAAGTAGTTCATGTGAATAGTGTCCCATCTCCTGAGGACAACTCTTCATACTCATGGGACTGTTTTGGTCTAGCAGTTGTGGGGATATAACTGCGAGTCAGTGGGTGATGACTGACAGCATCATGAAGCATGTATAAGGGCTCATTTGGGATCAGATAGCGTGAATTCATACAAGACCTCTTAGCACAATTTCAAAAACATTTTCAGGGTTTAGCTGCCTGATAGAGCCCCTAAAGGAAGACTAGGGGAAAATCAAGAAAGGGATCTGACAGTAGTCTCCTTACCTCCCATTTCTTATGTTCTGCATCCCCTCTACATAATGTCTGTTTCTCAACTCATTCACATTTTTCAGGCTTAGCAGCAGCTATGTATCTACAAGCAGAGTGCTGACCATTATAGCATATCTGTGAAAGAAATGGAGAAGCTGAGAGGTAGTAGGTGAGCCAGGACAGTACCAGATAAAGAATCTTCTACAACCCACCCACATTAATGGCTGCTGTTTTCTGAATGGAATTGCTGTTTCAATTCTTTTGGTTTTTCTTCCCTCTGCACCTTTGTTCATGCCTCTACCAGAATTTCCTTCCTTTTACCATCTGAATATACAACAGTTAAGATACACCTCGAATGCTCCCTCTTAGACGACTTCTCTGGTCACTTCACCTGGAATAGATCTCTCTCATTTCTGTCTCTGGTAAATGCAAAACTTTTATGGACTTCATCATGTTTTATGTTATTTCACTGGTTGTCTACCATTCTCATTTAGTTTGGTGGTCCTTGGGCATAACAACCATATTTGAAATTTCTTTGTGTCTTAGAACAAACACTGTCATTAGTAAATGCTCAATAATATTTGATTAAAAAAATACAAAATAAACAATGGAGTGTTACCAAATGATAACTATCTTTGAGAGGAAATGGCATGGTAAAACACATATGAGTCCAAAGTTAGGCAGCCCTGAATTTAAATCACAGTTTGTAATCACACTACTAGCTGTGTGATCTTAGACTAGCTACATAATCTCTCTGTGCTTACATTTCCTTGATCATAAAATGGGGATAATAACTATTTTTCAGACTTTTTAGGAAAATTAGAAATGGTGTAGTCACCTAGCAAAAAGCTTGGCATATAGCAAATACTCAATAAGTATTTTATAATAGTATAATACTCAGTAGCTATTTTATAAAAGTAGCTTTTTATAAAAGTATATTTTTTATAAAAGTATAATACTCAGTAGCTATTTTTATTTGCTTTGTCTTCTGTACTTCTATCTACAATTTAAGTAACAGAGTTGCAAAGACCCAAATATACACTATATGGCTTAAATAGTAATGAGAGGAGGCCAGAAACAAGCTATTGACATATTTTAAACTGAACTGGAAGAAACCCAAAACACTCTGTTTATAATCTGGACTTGGATCCAGTAAGC
Organism: Leptonychotes weddellii; assembly: GCF_054177405.1. Taxonomy (NCBI): domain Eukaryota; kingdom Metazoa; phylum Chordata; class Mammalia; order Carnivora; family Phocidae; genus Leptonychotes; species Leptonychotes weddellii. The sequence continues at coordinate 68,053,581 of NC_138379.1, forward strand.
AACTGACCACAGCTGCTGGATGGATGTACCATAAGGACGTCAGGTGCTCACTGCTCAGTGCTAGTGTTTATCCAGGGGTCTACACTAACCACTCAAAAAATGTCTTCATGTACAGATGGTCTGGGCTTCATTTCACTCAGTTTGTATGGTTGACAGTAGCCAATTTGTGTCAGGGAATAATCTTACCCTAACACGGTGGAGGGATCAATTCACCAAGTATTGTCTCTTTCTCATTACTAATGACTGTAAGTACATGAAGTAATCTTTCTATTAAGCAAATATCTTCTACACTAAAAATAAAGCTCATGGTTAATCTGGAAGAATTCTTTGCCCAGGAGCTCTGGCATTAGTGAATGTCTTGTTGGGAGAGCAGCAGAGAACTAAGGCCTGCCACCCAAAGTGAAAACAGACCACAGTACAATAGCAACCACCGGGATAATTGGATGTCTGTATTTAGGGAATCACAAGGTTGCCAAGGAGAAATGCACTGTGATGGGCTGTTTAGAATAGAGCAAGTATTTTAGGAAGAGTAAAAAATATCTAATTCTATTTTGCCAGACATCATTTGTAAATATAGTTCTATCCAGGGATGAAATATTATATGCAAACAAGTATGCCAATAACTCTTTTCAACAAACACTTGTCTGAACTTGGCTAAGAAACTTAACATTGTCAAGGGAGTTGTTGCAAATGATGTGCTTCTATTTGCTAATATCAAACAGTCCTGAGCTGGCTAAAGCATACTCTCCTCAGAGCCACTTTCTTGGAAGGTATATGGATAGAGATGTGGGTGCAACAGGTTCTGTCATCAGATGACTGGAGCTGGTAGTAATAACCTGGTAATACAGGTGTAGCAGATGCTGATAGTGCTTTAGGTGTCTCTGAAAAGTCGCCCTCTAGGCTCCCCGCTCCCTGGGCTCATGTCCTGGCAGTTCCTTTTACATATTCTCAGCTACCTATTGTATCTACGGTAGACCATGCTCCTGCTTTCCCCTCTAGCTTCTCTCTGCATGTTTTCTCTGCCCAAACACACCTTCTGAACTTTTCCTCCTGGGTAATTCCTAGTTTTCCTTTAGGTCTCAACTTTGACATACCTCACTTTAGAAAGTAGTTCCTGAACACATCCTAAGATGCCTCTCCTCTGTTCTCCCATACTGCCTGGTATTTCCTTAAACATAGCACATGTCACATTAAATATGATGATTACCTGTTTGTCTTTCTTCCGTTAGTATAAAACTCATTAGATCTCTATGTTGGATCTTGTTCATAGTTAAATTTTCAGTGCCCGGCAAATTGCACTGAATAAGAGATTAATAATTGTTTAACATATGAACGAATAAATAAGTATACCCCAGACAGCCTAAGAATCCAAAAATTGATAAGATGTGTCAACATGATACTAGAGAAAGTAGTCATAATAGAGATGAAGCAAGGTGATTTTGTGGAAATGTTTTACTTTTTAAAAATAATTTATCTTAATTTATGGAACTATTTTGAGAATGATACAAAGAACTTTTGTGTACTGGTCCACTCAAGAGTAAATTGTTGACAGGTACCTCATCACCTCCAAATACTTTATTGTGTATTTCAAAAACAAAAACAAAACAACCAAAGGCATTTTCTAACATAACACAATACAGAGAACTGGAAAATTAATTCGGATTACTGTTTTAATTCTCAGGCCCCATTCAAGTTTCACCAATTATCCAATAGTGTCCTTTACAGAAAATGGTCTAGTCCAGAATCACAGGTTGCATTTAGTCATCATGGTTCCTTAGTCACCTACAATCCAGAGCGGCTTTTCAGTCTTTCCTTGATTTCCGTGATCTTGATACTTCCAAAGATTTACAGGTTAGTTTTCTTGTTGTTGTTGTTGTTTTTTCTTTGAGGGTGGGGATTGGTAAAGTATCCTCCATTCTGCATGTGTGAGATGTTTTCATGATTAAGATTGGATTAGATTGACAGGAATATCACAGAAACAATGTTGAATTTTTACATTTGTGTTTTATCAGCTGCCACATGATTTTAATTTGTCCCTTTATTGGTGGTGTTAGTGTTCATCACTTCACCAAGGTAGTGCCTGCCAGGCTTCACTAGTGTAACATTACTTCTTTCTCCACTCCCTGCCCCTGTAATTAAGAACTTTTAGGAGAGGTATTCTGAGACTCTGTAATATCTCATAATAGCTGGTACCACATAGTGAAAAGAGGTCCGTGTATGAGGAACTGAGGCCTCTAGCCAACAGCCATACTAGTGAGTCATCTTCAGAATGACTCTTTTATCCAGTTGAGCCTTCGGATGGCTGCAGCACCAGCCATAAGCTTGACAACAATATCATGAGAAACCCTGAGCCCGAACCACCCAGGTAAACTGCTCCCAAGTTTCTAACCCCTAGAAACTGGCAGAGGTAAATACATATCTGTTCCATTAAGCCACTAAGTTTTGGGGTAATTTTTATGCAGCTATTGATAACAAATACAATATGTAAGCAGGGTGACTAAATCATCTTGTTTTTTGCCTAATGTTTGTTCTGCGTTTAGTACTGAAAGTCCCATAATTAGGAAATCCCTCAGTCCTGGGCAAACTAGGGCAATTGATCATTCTAGACGTTAGTCACAATATAAAGTGTATGCACCTTGCAGAGTCGTGAATTAATGCACATAGCGGAGAGCAACAGCTTAATAACCACTGTCGTTGATATCATCTTTAACATGAAGTAGTTAAAACAGATGATTCTTAAACTTCTTCTCAGCCCCAAATTAAGTCTTGTGACTTAAGCTTTTGGGCGGCAGCTATAAAAATAATTCCAAAAACTGGCAGGCTGAAGCTAGTCAGTATATTTTAATGCAAGTACTAAGGTTGTATCACTGCAATAAGAGGATGTCTTGAATCAGTTCATGGCTCACAAAAGAGTCTCTGAAACCATGGGGTTTTTAATCTAACTCCTGCTTGGCTGAAAAAGTTTTAGGTCCTCGTCTTAGTGTTTGATCCTTTCTTTCTCTCTTGTCTGTGTGGAATTTTTCTTTTTTGTTTTCTTTTTTCTTTTTTTTTTTTTAAGATTTTATTTATTTATTTGAGAGAGAGAGAATGAGAGAGAGAGCACATGAGAGGGGGGAGGGTAAGAGGGAGAAGCAGACTCTCTGCTGAACAGGGAGCCCGATGCGGGACTCGATCCAGGGACTCCAGGATCATGACCTGAGCTGAAGGCAGTCGCTTAACCAACTGAGCCACCCAGGCGCCCCTGGAATTTTTCAAAAAACACAAGTTAACAATCCCAACAATCTGTCATTTAAACAAAAGAAGATTTATTATTTTTATCCAAAGAACAAATTATTACCTAGTTCAGCAAAGTGTAAAATTCCCCCCCTTTTTAAATCCTGATATATGTTGTCTGTGTGGGGCTCCATATGCACTTTAGTATGGAAAATGAATCTTATTTTCTCGTAGAAATACCAGGAACTTGAAAAATAGATAGTGGCTGAGGGTTCCAGGGGAGAGCAGAGGGCACCTGTGAAATCTGAGGAATCTGAGCATGAGCACAGTGGGTCCTTGGAGAAAAAGTATTATATGAGGGACAAAGAAGATGGAGAACCTTATGAGGAGCCTGTTGAATCATAATTAATGTGGAGGGAGTGGAGTTGTGACAAAGTCATTTTCACTAAAGGTGAAACCTGGGGCAATGAGATGATGCTGTGCCTGGTCCAGTGTTTCCAGTCTAACATCCGACAGTGGTTCTGCAAAGCCTTGAGGAGCAGAGATAACCATCACAGTAGCAAGGGAGGTGCCAGAGTTCCAATTTGGACTAAAACTTTACTGGAATTCATGTTTGTATTGTACTGAGTCCTTGTGGGGTACTATGTGATGCTTGGGGACTTTAGGGCAGGCACTAGAGCATAAAAATGGATCTTCTGATGTGGTTGTTTAAAAACACATCAATACATCCTCCAACACTACTCCATGCAAAAGGTACAACTTAATTTCTCTTATCCTGGGTGTGGCTGTCCTTAGTAATTTGCTTCTTGTGACTAAAACATGGTGGAAATGATGCTGTGTGACTTTTGGGACAGCACCATAATAGACATTGTGACCTTCTCCTCATTCTGTCTCGTAGATCACTAGTTCTTGAGTCATGAGGATACTCACACAGCCTTACAGAACTAAGGAACTAAGCAAGGAACTAAGCCTAGTTGCCAATAGTTAGCAAGGCATTGAACTGAGGCATCCTGCCAACAGCCACATGGATAAGCCACCCTGGATGTCCATCCTCCAGTCCAGTCAAGCCTTCGGACGACTGCAGCTCTGATCAACATCTTGACTGCAACCTCATGAGAGGTCCAGAGGCAGAAACGTGCAGCTAAGCAACTCTCAAATTCCCGACCCAGAAAAACTATGAAGTAACAAATGGTTACAGTTTTTGTAACCACTAAATTTTAGAGTAATTTGTTATACAGCAATAGGTAGTTAATGTATCTGCCAGCCCAGAGATGAAATCTTAGGCTTGTTTTAACAAAATTTGGTGAAATAAAGGAATATGACTCTGTTTACCCTTTGGGCAGTATGTTGCAAATCGCATGGATCTGGTACAGTAAGAATACTAAATACAATGGGAGATGATAACATACATCCCGGTTTATGGGCCCTGTAGGAGACTAGGACCTTTCCAGGCATTTCCTTTTCTGCCTTACTCCATGATCACTGAGAGTCTGGTCTCCGGAGACTAGTATTCTGATGGCAGTAAATCCTGGAGCCATCATCTAGTTTCAGGACCCCTGACTATATTCAGTTGTAACAAACCAATATGAAAAAGTCTATGGAGAAAAGCAAGAACAGAGAGAATGCAGACAAGTTTGAGCAGAGAGAATGAGGTCAGGACCTTAGTTTTCAGGAGGACCCACTCTATTTTCTACGCTTGGATTCTGTGAGATCCCACTATATTCTTCCAATTGCTCCATTTATATCTGAACTAATTTGAATGGTTTCCTCTTCCTTGCAACCAAATGATTCCTAATTATGATAGGTATGTACTCATTGCCCTGGTGGGATGGTTGGAGCTTAAGTAGGTGTGGGCCAGGGCAGTCCCAGGGCTCTCCATGCAAAGGCCTTGTGGCCTGGGAGGACAACTGAAGTGGAAGTAAGTGCCAGCCTGGGGGTCTTGGGGCTCTCCATGCAGGGGACAGTTGAAGCTAAAGTGGTGGAAAGCGGGGGGTCCCAGAGTGCTTCATGTAGAGGGTGCCCTAGTAGGGCAGCTGGAGACCAGGGCAGCTGGAGTCCAGAGTGATGGGCTCTGGGTCCCAGGACTATCTATGTAGGGGTCACCCTAGTAGGGTGGCTGGAGGTGGGGTGAGGGCTTGGAGTTTCTGGGGCACCCCATGCAGTGGGGCACCATGGTGGGTCTGCTAGAGCCAAAGGGGTGTGGGCCTAGAATGTTCTGGGGTGATTTGCACCTGTGTCACCTTGGAAAGGCACCTAGCTATGGTAAGCACTGACCAGAACAGGGATGTCTCAGTGTGTGCCCTGCTGAGGCTGCCTTGGTGGGAAGACTTGGAGGGAAGGCTTGGACTGGTGTGGGCTAAGGGCCTGGGGCTTACTCAGATGGTAGGCCTCCGGGGTGCCTGAACCCTGCTCTGGCCTGCACTATCAAGGTGGAAGGGAAACGTAAACTGTGGCACTCTCTAGCCCCTCTGACCCAGAGAGTTCTCACATCTCCCCCATTGTTTGGCCCTATTATAGGGCTATTTCTTTTATATTCTAGTTGCTCTTTTAAACCACAGCTTTTTTTGTTTTTCTGTGCCCCAAGGCAGATGAATGTATTCCTGGTCCCTCACTACTACCCCTCCCTAATACAGTTCATAATGTAGGGGTAGGGGTTTCCTTCCTTACCATGTCTCTGTTTCTATTGCCATTCTCTATGTGGCCTCTCTCTTTTTTGTTGTGCAAAAACTGTTCAGTCATGCCTCAGTTCTTCATTGTGTGGAGTTGCTCTATAAATAGTTAGAGATATAGTATGTCAATGGAGAAGGTGAATTCAGGGTCTTTCTACTTCACTGTCTTGGACTGGAACTCTGTATCAAATGATCCCTGCAAGACAGAATCCAGAGCCTTGTTGCTGATCCCTTATTTCTACTCTATAACAACATCTGTGGGACAGAAACAAAAGCCCTTGGGCTCATGGCTAGTTCTTACAGCACAAGATTGGATGGTGTACATGGATCTATTCTTTTTTTTTTTTTTTAAGATTTTATTTACTTATTTAAGAGAGAGCATGAACATGTGGGGGGGGGGGTGGGCAGGGGAGAGGGAGAAGCTGACTCCCTGCTGAGCAGGGAGCCCATCATGGGGCTCGATCCCAGGACCTGGACATCATGACCTGAGCAGAAGTCAGAGGCTTAAGCCACTGAGCCACCCAGGAGTCCCCACATGGATCTATTCTTAACTCAAGAACTATTCTTAAAGCAAGCTAACCCCTAACAAGCAAGTCATTCCTGGGGAGCTTCAGGTTGTAAGTCCAAGGTGAAGAACACTCGTGTAATAGCTGAGTTTAAAGAAAGTGGAAATATGCTCTTTTCTTGAGTAAAATGTGTTCTAAACTATCTTATATTCTGTAGAAAATAAATTATTTCAATCAAAAATGATTCAAAAGCTAGTAAGATATTTCTGAATAATCAAAATATCCCTGGGGTTTCTCATCTAAATTTCAACAAATGGTAAATACTTGAGACAAGATAATATAAAGTACTCATAATATAAAGTACCCGTAAAGTATCCAATAACTTAATCTACAATTAAAAATAAAATGCATGAAAACAAAAAATCAAATTCTTTAGTCCCAGAATAAAAAGCCTGTGAATAGTTTCCCTGGGAACTGAAAGCCCTGCGTGCCTCTGAAATGTGCTGCATTGATTCCTAGCTGTTAGGTGGTGGAATGTCATTTTGCAAATGCGAAGTATATTAGACAAACATTTACTGGTGATCTTCCAGAAAAAAGCACCCCTTACTGTTCAAAAATAAGGAGTCATTTTGCAGGGTGAAAAGATTGCCTGTGCCACCCACATTCCAAAACATGCTGTTGATTTCACAAAGGTTTTGTTTACTGTTTCAGTTGTGACCTGATTCAGGCCCCTGAGGATTGCCTGTTGGCAAATCTGATTGCAAATTTAATTTTAGTTCGGAGATGATTTAAATAAAAGTGAATTGTTCAGGTTGTCAGCGCTATGAAAACATATAGGAGGAAACACACACACAGACAATATTCCAATAGGAAGACATTACCGCATTTTGGCAAAGTTTATTTAAAAGTAATTTTTCTGCTCAAGACTCAAAATAATTTCACAGCACGCCCAGTGAACATTTTTTTTTTTAATCCGACATGGAAAATTTAGAGATCAGAGCAGAGATGGGAAGAAACAAAAAAAACAATCAAATGATTTTTTTCTAAAAATGTTAAGGAATCTCTTTGGAGGCTCTAAATGAAGCAGTTTCATTTCCCATCAAATTTGGAATGCTGAGTAGATGTATTAGCCTTGCACTTTTGGAGAACTTGGTGGGATGGAAGAACACAGTGGCATTTGGGGTTTGGCAAAACCTCTCAAATTATTTTTCAAACACTTTTGGTTTGGCAAAGGCAGAGTGGATTTTGCCAAATGTCTTTTTCCCTACTTTGGAACTCAAGTGTACTTCAAGGAAAATTTAATCCATATGCTTCTGATTTACTTATTCTTAAGTCATCAAATTATTGTCTTGAAACAATTGATTAATGCTCAAGAAAGTCTTTTGATCTATTTAATGAAATTGTTATAAAACCTCCTTGCACTCCATTCCTTCTCCTTTGCCCTGAATGTTGAAGTCCTGTGATGTCAGCATTAAATCAAGCCAAAGTTTTGGACAATTTACATTTTGTTTCCTATTTAGAGCCCAGTGAGTATGCAGTGGTTATAAGATTAACTAAAAATATAGCCTATTGTTACTGGATAATATGATTACAGGGTTATACAATTTTTAAAAAATCTTTTCCTCAGTACAAGAGTTCCCTTTTCCATCCTTCTGAGCAATCAATCACCCACCTTCCATATAAACACACAGCAGGAAATGGTCCCGTACATTGTTGGATAACTCTAAATGTAGGTTTTTCTTTAATTTGTGATTAAAGTTCACAGTAAGTAAAGCAGTTATTATCCAGGGAGATCATGCAATAGTTACCTGGGAAATGTCAGCCTTCCTTGGTGTCACCTCTCTAGGCTTATGGTTAGGCTCTCTGCTGGTATGGGAGTCATAGAGGCACTGCAAAGCCTCAGTGCTATGAAGAGATGTCATTTCTGCATCCAAATCTACTTCTTATTTCTATCATTTCTAGCTCAAAGATACAAAGCCTAGCCCCAACCTTGTCTAGCCAAAGGACTCACTCATCCCCTAGCATTTACTGAGTACTACCCTGGTTAGCCAAAGAAAAGGACTGAAGCCAGAAAGAGAGGCACAAATCAAATGGATATTGAATGCATATATCAAGTTATGTTATGTTCTGAGCTTAAATGGTAAGGTGGAAGTGCTTTCTGGTGATGTCAGGCCAAGCAGAGGCAGGGAATGGCCATAGTTATAATGAATCCCTTGGATAGAAGAGGTATCAAGATTATGATTACTACATGTCCTCAACTGGCCCAGAAGCTCCTAGGAAGCTGTAAACCCCTTGGACTATTTGACAATGACCTCACCCACAGGAAAGTGACTTTTGTATAGGAACATAACTAAGAGTTGTAAGGAGACTGACTTGGGGTGTGAACAGTGACCTAATTTAGGGGCTGGCACAAGGCAGGGGGTGAATGGATAATCTGGGCAAAGAACACCAGGACATGAAGCTGATTCACCTCCTGGTTGTGCAGAAGAGGTAGCTCCAGTTTTGCTTATGCTTGCCCTGAGCATACAGTTCTTAAATAAAGCTGTCCTCATGCTTATATTCGAGAGTTTCCTATTATTTTCTATAACACCCAGATGTCTGGGCCAAACACTATGCAGTAGGGTCTTGGTGATAAAAACTATGTGCTAGGTGTGTATATTTTTATAATTTTCCTTAGAACATTCAAGAAAGCAGATGATATAATAAGTTCTATGATAGGACAGAGTATAAAGGGTGCTTCTAGCAGAAGCAACCGATATTTAAATGAGCAAGGAATGTTTCCCAGAGGAGGGGCCAGCTGTTTTCCATCTGGAAAGACAGCTAGGAGTCATTCCAGTAAGGAAATGGAGGGGGAAAGAGAGGAAGGGTATTCCTGCCAGAGGTATCACCGTGGGCCTGGGTATAGAGATAAGTTAGCAGGGCTTGTTCAAGAAATTACAGTTTATTGTAGAGTATGAGGGAAGGGTGATGAAAATGAGGAAGAGAGATGATTTAAGGGTCAGCTCAAAATGGCTTTTGTATTTCATGCTAAGGAATTTGGCCTTTATAGTGTAGGCAATGGGGGATCATTAAAGATTCCAAACTGGGGAGTTACATGATCAGGTTTGCATTTTAGAAATATCATTTTGGTAAGTCAAACAGAGAAAGACATGTATCATATGATCTCATTGATATGAGGAATTCTTAATCGCAGGAAACAAACTGAGTGTTGTTGGAGTGGGGGGTGGGGTG
>NC_138379.1:68063299-68080923 GCF_054177405.1 Leptonychotes weddellii
CGATGGACTCTGAAAAACAAACTGAGGGTTCTAGAGGGGAGGGGGGTGGGAGGATGGGTTGGCCTGGTGGTGGGTATTGAGGAGGGCACGTTCTGCATGGAGCACTGGGTGTTATGCACGAACAATGAATCATGGAACACTTCATCTAGAACTAATGATGTAATGTATGGGGATTAACATAAGAATAAAAAAAAAAAAAAGAAATATCATTTTGGTACGGAGGGGCAGTCTAGAGGCAATGAGGTCAGTTCGGAAGCTATTTCCACAATTCAGTAAAAGTGTTTTAAGACCCTAAAGATCAGGGAGTATAAACTTGAGAGCAAATTTACAAGACTTGATTACTGAGTAGATGTAAGTGATAAGGGACAGAGAAAGGCCAAAAGTAACCCTTGGGTTTCTGTAACTGAGTCAGAGATGGTGCCATTTACTGTAATGGGGAATTCAGTAAAAATATAGAAGTAGAAGATAGTAAGTTCAATTGTGGACATCCTAGGTCTATGGCACATCCAAATGCAAACATCCAGATATAGGTCTATAGTTCAGAAAACCGACATATACATCAGGGAATTGTAGAAGTATGGGAGACTTTTGTGGTCATTGAAGCAAATATCCTCTTTCTGGAAGAATATGTATGGTGGAAAGAGGACTAAAGATAGAATCCAGTGTTTCTTGCCTGGTGTAACACGGTGCTGGTTTCCATGAAATGGCAATCTCCTCAAATTTAGGAAGCTGATTGGGAGTAGCAGTGTCCAGAGTCCCTGGGAAGATTGCCTCCAGATGTGGTAGCCATTCAGTGGAATGCCTGGGCATACTGTTTCTAATAGTTTGTGTTGCAGTCCTTGAAGTTGGCTAACATAAGGGTCTACTATCACTTTCATTGCTGCAAATCTCAGAATATAGTCAAGGATATAATCTACCACCTCAACACCTACTTCTCCCCTCCCCCCCTTTTTTTAAATTGGAAATGGCCAGCTGTGGAGTTGCTGGGGGAAATGATGGTCCAGGTTTCCAAGAAGCCCTGGGGGTGGCCAGTGGAGTAAGATGGAAGCTGGGAGGGTGGTAGGAAGGCCAGGCAGGGTAGGTGTTCTTCAGGTGGTGATCCTACATCTCTGACTTCACATACAATCAACAGGTTTGTCAGTTTGTGGTCAGTGCAGGATCCAGACTACCTGTGATACTGCAAATACTTCAGATGAGAATGTCACCATTTTGAAATCCTTGATATGAAAAAGTTCAATGAGATTAGAAATTCATATTTTTCTTTTTACAAGAAATGTCAACATTATATTTGCCAATGAAAGAAAAGGAAGAGCTATTAGATTCTGGAAATGTAACTTAACTGTTGTAAACATTTGAATGGTTGTCAAAATTAAGAAAATATTTTTAAAAATATTTTTATCGTCTACATGTGACAACAAAGATTTTTCTTGATGGTGACTATAGAGTCTTTTTTTTTTTTTTAAAGATTTTATTTATTTATTTGAGAGAGAGAGAATGAGAGAGAGCACATGAGAAGGGTTAGGGTCAGAGGGAGAAGCAGACTCCCTGCCGAGCAGGGAGCCTGATGTGGGACTCGATCCAGGGACTCACGGATCATGACCTGAGCCGAAGGCAGTTGCCCAACCAACTGAGCCACCCAGGCACCCGTGACTATAGAGTCTTGACAAGAAATTGTGAGTAACCATTTCAAAATTTAAAGAATGAAATATTTGGAATTTTAAACAAATTCAGTATTTAACACCTTTTCTAACTCTTTTTATTCTTCTCATAAATTACACAATATAAAGAGAAGGCAATTACTTTTTCACTAATACCATTTAGACATTTCCAAACAATGTTCAGTTTATCCCAGTATGTTATATATATAGTCTTATTATCCACATAGTTGATGAGGTAAAAAAGTTTAGAAGGCACTGACCTGGGAACACCAACATTTAAGGGTGAGTAGAAAAAGAGTAACCCCTGAAGGAAGTTGAAAAAGATTGACCAGAGAGTGGGTATCAAATAAGGGGAGAGTAACATCACTGAAGTCAAGGGAGTAAAAGGGTGTGGTTAACAGTGTCATAAAGCATGGAGAGATTGCATAAGATGAATATGACAATCCCTCTCTACTTAGCAAAGAGGAGATGAATGATGTTCTCAATGAGGACAGTGTCAGTGGTGTTCCCAGGACGGAATGTGGTTCGCAACAGGTTAAGGAGTGAAGGGAAGTTAGGATGTGGAGGTGATAAAATAAGTATACATCTATTCTTTCAAGAAGCTCTACTTTGAAGGAGTGAAAGAGATTGCAACTAGAGGGAGAACCATATATGATAAAAATTATAATGCTTTCCTCACAGAACTGAAAAAGAATACATTCATGAGCTGACATAATAGAAAGAGAGTGTTTTTAGTTATAGGAAGAGAGGGGAGATAAGTAATGGAGCAGTCTCTGAGGAGGTAGGAAGAGAGAAGATCAGAGTACAGGGAAATGTGCTAGCCTCAAATACAAGGGACACCCTTTTCTTGGAGCTTGTAGGGACAGAGATGAGTGTGAGGTTCTGATACTATCATATGGCAATGTGGCTACAAATAGTTGAAGGCATACAAACCACACAGTTTTGATTTTCCTTAGTCTAATAGGAGGTCAAATTAATCTAGGAGAAGGGAACTTAAGAAGAGTGGTTAAGTTTGAAGTTTGGTGAAACGGTTTGAAGACCTTGGTTTTATAGTGGCTCTAACCTGAACAGATGAGTGATTTTCTCCAGACATATTTAGCAGGTGTAAGAGTGGAGAAGACAGATAGTTGGGTTGATCCAAGACTGGAAGTTTACAGAGTAGTCTTAGTGCAGAAGTGAGGTGGTTTGGAGGGAGAGAGCACTATAAGAATATCTGAAGAGACAGACCATAGGACTTGCATAACAAAGGATGGAAGGGAAGCTCTTGAGATCTCTAAGGTAAAAGTGGGACTAGGACTGAACTAGGTGTCAGAGTTGTCAAAGAATGAAGGGGGAGAAGACAACATTTTGTGCAGTGTTAGAAGGTGCTTAGGAGATTTTATTTACAATGAAATCATTCTGTAGATACAAGAGAAAGGCTTGGGGGATTAAAGGACAATGGAAAGAAAATTCAGGAGAAAGAAAGCACAGGGTAATGAGAGGCGAGAAGAGATGATTTCAGAAGTTTGTATTTTAGGTAGAATTATAGGGGTTCTACAATGCAATAATAGGAGGAATCCATGAAGTCAACAGGGCTTGATGTCCCGGAGGGATGAAATCTGAGCTGCAGTTGGTGAAAGGCAGCTGACAATGGACTCAGGGTTCTCGACAAAATATGGTGAGGAAATGTTTAGCCCCCTAAGATGTGGAGCTGGAAATGATGAAGTTGAGGAGAATTCAGCTTTGAGGCAACACTCTTCAGTGGGTTACGCATGCTTCAAGTTCTCCAGGATGCCCTCTCTGACACCTACAGATAGTAAGCAAACATTTTGTCAGGACAGAGACCAGGCAAAAAAAAAATATGACATAGAAATTGCTTGGTTGGGAAGTAGTTCTGTGTCATCTCAGCTTTACCTTTAAGGAAGTGTTCTGGACAGGAGGCTCATGAATCACAGTCAGCAGGTCAGGCCAGAGCTCCATACAACACTGGGAATATTGCCACATGCAAACCCAGTGAAATTCTGAGTGCAGCTTTTTGCCTCCAGGTCAGTCCAACTAAAACACAATTTTGGCTCAAAAGAAAAAGACATGTTACCAAGCAACTTTGCCACTTGAAATGAAATGTGAAAAACATCCTCAGAACAAAGGTAGGGCTTGATTCACCCTTTTTTCCTAAGGGAATTTAGGTTTTAATTAAATTTTATTTCTGTCCTAAATCTGATGTAATAGAGACATTATATGATTTTAAATTATTTACAGGTGTGCTGTTACATGTATCATTCATTTTGCCGCAAGTATCCAAGGTGTTTAGAAGAGGAGGAAGTGCTCATTTGTTGGGGAGTGCTATTTGAAATATTTTTTTCAGAAATAGGTTAAGCCATAATGGCAATATGAAACATTTTTAAAATCTGCCAGGTGTAAGTATAACAAAACATAAGGATAACATCTGTTTTTAATGATATACCTTTAAAATATTTTTTATATAGAAATGGAATTTTGTTTTTGTCGGATGCTTTTCTTATTTTTTTTTCTAACTGTTAAGACAGCACTGAGAAAATAATGGGGAGAAGAAATGGAAAGAAATAAAGTATTAGTGTGATACTATGTATTTACATAATAGCTCTACCAAACACTTAATTTCATCCTCTTGACCCTGCCCAGTCTCCTACTCATCACTATTCTGGTCCCTTTTCTTACATTTCAGAGGACAGAGAATATATCTGGTATTTCATGGTAATCTTTTCCTACACACTGTGAAAGATATATCAGTATTTCCCCCTGGGAAAATGCTTGTATACACTCCTGCACACACACACCCACACAGACACAATTTTAGGAGATTCATGCCTTCTGCTTCTATTCACTCCTTTGAATCCCATCCTTAAGCTCCCAAATTAATTTCCCTTACTCTTTTAAATGAACATTGAGTACAGAATGCCATTTATCATCTGGGGCTGTATTTACAATCTTTACCTGGCATTAAAAAAAAAAAAAGGTTTCAATCGCGTTTGATAAGCTACACGGCAAGAAAGCATACCATTTTAATTAAGGATGGTTAGGGAAGGAGGCAGGAGTCTTGGGCAGTAGACTGTTAGGTGAGCGTGGAGGTGAGGTGAAGGCTGTTGGAGCAAAAGCTGGGTAATTATAGATTGAAGTTTACCAATTGTTTTCTCTTAGATCGTAGCCAACTGACTAGAAAGACTGAAAAAGGATTCTTTGGTTAAAGAAAGGATCCCTAAATTTCTGAAGTTGGACACTGCTGATTGTAGGAAAAGATTGGATAATCTCAGAAACCAAAGAAACTTCTGAAGAGTGATGTGGGTAAAAGAAGTGCTTACAGAGTAACGCACAGAGGTGCCAGTGAGAGGACTATTGTCCTCAGCGTTTCTCAGCTGAAGCTCGGCCCCCTCGTGGCTTTATACAGCGAGGCAAGGCTCTCAAAGCAGCGGGCCCAGAACAGTCACTGCCTGTGTTGCTCCCGCCGGACAGTCATTCGTTCCCTGACCCTCTCCTGTACGTGCTGCGTTTGTGGGACATTTCCACACAGAGTTTCAGGTCAGTAACTGTCGTTGTCATAGAAAGCTCTGGCCTGCTTTCTTTGCAGCCTGTCTCAGCAGAAGCTGAAGCTGGTGTGCTCAACTCTTGCCAGAAATGAATTCCCCAAATAGATGCCTAAAATAAAACTGCCTATGAAAAGCTAGTTTATACATGAAGACAGAGACATAGCTTTAGCTACAATTGTATTTAAAGGGAAAAAATAAACAATCGAAGAAATCATCAAATAACACTCTCCCCTTCTTTCTTCCCGACCCAGCTTTCCTTCCCTTTTGTGCTCAGCTCACAATCTCTTTGTGTACAGTTTATTTTACCAAAGAAGCTGTTTGATCAACTTGGAATATATCAGCTCAAAACAAATCTATTTAATCAAAAGAGGAGTGTCAGGAATCCTTTGTCTTTAATCTGAAAAAATGGGGGCTAGGATGATGTTTACCATGAGGACAGAAAAAAGACATCATAATTTTGATGTCTTCCATCACTTTTCACTTGGGTTCCATTTAAAACAAGGTCAGACCCTGATCCCCACACCAGCTGAAGGCCAAAAATCACTCCAGATTTGTTTTGTTTTGTTTTGTTTTGATGCTTCCCAAATACAACCATGGTATGTCAGCTTAAGACAAAAGAGGGTCAGACCTTCCTACAGGTCCTTTCCCTCTAGAAGATTTTGAGGGAGAAATCTATTTTGTGACTCTATACATAGTTAGGGGGCACATGATACTGATCTACCAAAGCAGACAATCTTAAAGCTGGGAGGAAAATAGCTATAAATGCTCCACCTCAATATGTTGGATTATTTCATCCTCTGTCATGATACAAATATCTATGACATTAGAGAGAGAAGCTTGGTCTGAGATACTATACTCATCAAATATGTGCTCATTGTTTTTGAATCACAGATTGATAAAATATGATCTAAATTGTTAGTAATCAGGATTTAGTTTTCTTTTGGCTTACTTTTTTCCCATCTGGTTTTGGTTTTGTGGTTGCCTTTCCAGTTCTGAGCAAATGTAATAAAAAAGATTAAGAAAATAAAAACACAATATGATTTGTGAATCTCGTCCTTTCCAACCCTCTAAATAAATAGATATTTTAGGAAATTGAGACTGAGTATGATATGACACTAGAGACTCATGTTTTAAATACCCAAGCCAGACATAAAATGAACACGTTTCATTCCTAAATGCCATGTTCAATGGAGAAAACGGATTATTTCACCCCACCCTGATACTCTTTAACAATGACACTGATAGCAAGAAAGAAAAAAGACACACAGAGAGAGAAATCCAGCAATGAAAAAAAGCACAAAAATGTATTGGTTAGCATGGCCAAGAGATTGGAGCAAAGTTCTTGGGGTAACCATCAATTCTCTTATCTCAGAGGGCCCTCGTATTCTCCTGCGTCAGATCTCATCTACACAATGAAAGCAAACTCTCTGTGCATCTTGGTCGCCTCTAACTTGAGTTCATGGAATCTATTGCAGGTCTATTGGTCATGAAATGAAAGCAGTAATAGTACTAATGATAGTTCACATATACTCCGTGCCAAGTGTGGTATCACATACGTTAAAGGCATTATCTTTGGTCCTCCCAGCAATCTTCTCTGGTAGCCTGCATTATTATTACTATAGGTTTATTGAGGGGGAAATAGAAGCTTAGAGAGGCTAAAAGACTTACCTTAGGTCATAGCATTAGCAAGACTGTGAAACAGGATTAGAAACCACATTTGTATGTCAGCACTTATCTTTGAACCTAGATCTCTATAGTCAGAGACAGGAACCTACCGGAAAAAGAAAACTACCAGGAGAGTTTGGAGCTCTCTTTCCTTCTGATTCCCAGTTTGTGCTGCACATGTCCTATCAGCACACTAATTATTACGGTCCATCTCATCTGCCTTCTTGTCTTTCTGTTCTGCTAGACTGGAGCTTCTCAACAGTGAATACAGAACACTGATAATGCCGACACATAGAAGGAACTTTAAGCATTGCTGTTGGGTAACAAATGCTAAACATGATTACACGCTGGGATTTATAATAATTAAGACCAGTTTTGCCTAGCTAATTTTGCATTCTTTTCCAGATATTCAATAGTTTTGTTTGTAATTGCATACCAACTTTTAAAATGTAGGCAGGGGCAGTTGAAAATACAATTTGATGCATAATTGCCATTATTATACTTGGCATTTGCAAATTTAATTCTAAAGATTTTTTATTTATCTATCTGAGAGAATGGGAGACAGAGAGCATGAGAAGGAGAGGATCAGAGGGAAAGCAGACTCCCCGCTGAGCGGGGAGTCCGATGCAGGACTCGATCCCAGGACTCCAGGATCATGACCTGAACTGAAGGCAGTTGCTTAACCAACTGAGCCACCCAGGCGCGCCGGCAAATTTAATTCTAATTACAGAATTAGCTATTGCATTGTATTGAAAGAAAAAGTGTTTTAATTTAACATTTTAATAGGAAATTTATGCATATTTACTAACTTCATTATAAAACTATCATCAAGTATTTTTGAATATCTATACCACAAAGCACAATTAGCTTTTTTGATGGAAGATTTAGTCTTATTTTAATAGAGGCTTATTTCCCTCACAGCATTGCTTCATACTTAGCTCAGTCCTCAGATGCCCTCTAGTGGTGATAAATAGTAAGTAAATAATAAAATAAATGGAATTAAAAAAAAAAAGATTTATCCAGTAGCGGCTTTTTCACAATCAGTAATCATATCTGCTCTGATTATTATATAGATCAAATATAATGAAAAAAAGAATATTTTCTTTGTCTTTCCTTTCAAATGTAGCATCCTTTTAAAATGTCTCATAGTATAAAAAATAATGGTAAAAGAATATAGACCAACATAGTTATACTAAATAAAGTATAGGGAATAATTAAACAAATGTATGTGTACCTGAGACCTTGCTTAAGAAATAGAAAAGGAAGTAGAAAGATGGAAGTAGAAAATAAAAAAACTTAGTTTTTTGCTTGATTTAAAAGGCCATTGTCTAGGGCGCCCTGGTGGCTCAGTCAGTTAAGCTTCTGACTCCATCTCAGCTCAGGTCTTGGTCTAAGGGTCATGAGTTCAAGCTGAGTGTAAAAAAAAAAAAAAGAAACGAAAAGAAGGCCATTGTTTTTCCTGATGTCATACTACTTCCCAAGAAGCAGAATAAGAAAACTCATCTTCATGTGAATAGAATCAACCTTCAATTTCATGAACAAATAAGCTCTAGCCAGCTGATCAAACCAGTAGTCTTTGCTGAGAAAAAAACTTTCATTTTGCTTTGTACATACAGAGCACTCAATAAATAATTATTTATTTATTTTGTACTCAGTAAACAATCTTCTGCTAATAATCTTGATTGAGTCTTTTAAAAGATATGCTGGGGAAATATGAATTTCTATCATGGAAGAAAATTAATATTATTTATCTGCTTTCAAATTAAATTATTTCAAAATCATTCCCAGAGGAAATTGTTCATTCATATTCTTTTTTTTTTTTTAAGATTTTATTTATTTATTTGCTAGAGAGAGAGACAGTGAGAGTACAAGCAGGGGGAGTGGCAGGCAGAGGGAGAAGCAGGCTCCCTGCCGAGCAAGGAGCCCGATGTGGGACTTGATCTCAGGACCCTGGGATCATGACCTGAGCCGAAGGCAGACGCTTAACTGACTGAGCCGCCCAGGCATCCCTGTTTCATTCATATTCTAAAAATATGAATTTTTAACTATTTTAAAAGTCTACTTGCTTAAGACTCTTGCAATATTGATATCAGGATCACTTCTCACAACTCTATCAATTTAGACTACTTATGATTCAGAAATATTTATTAGTGTTTAACATATTGGAAATTGATACCAACTCTGCTATCTTAAATTTGAATAGGACCAAACTATATTTCAGGGGTCAACACTCAAACTGTGTCTGATGGCAGTTTCCACTCTGTAAATAGAGAAAGTAGTTTTGAAATACTTAGAAACATACAAATGCAATTCAACATGCTTTTCCCACAAGATGTCACTATGGTACGTATGAAATACAGTCATAGATGTATTTATCTGTCTGTGGCCTTATTTTTAAAAAACAATAAAAACGATCTATACATAGGCACATGATCCTGAAATGAAGCACACATAGGAGTTAAGTGAATTCATAGATAGCTAATCTCTACTACATATATATGAAAGCAAACCTATTTGTTTGGATTTGGATGTATATTGAAATCTTAATTATATGAATCCAAAGGGAAGTATAAAACTGATTATCTAAAATATACATGTGTGTGTGTGTATACACATTTGGTTGTATTCAAGATTATTTCTTCTTAGACAAATACCCTAAAAGTACATGGCATGTCACTTATACCAAGACTCTTCTCACCAAGTATGTGATATATTCATGGGTGGTTTCAGATTGAGTTTGTATATTTAATGTGCATGTGTGATGGTTAAAGGGTGAATATTGAGTGATTTCTGAGTGATGAACAACTGGCAAATTCACATCTCTCTTTGTTTTTGCTTTAAGTGATTTTGAGTTTAAGAGACAAGAAGTCGTTCAGAGCAGAGTTCAAAATCCAGCTCAGCCACCTGTATGACCTCTGGCAAGTTGATTGACCTCCCTGAGCCTGTTTTTTTTTTAATTTATAAAATGGGGATAGTAACATCTCACTGTGGTTGCTTTGAGAGTAAATTGAGACAATGCATGTAAAGCACCTAGCACAGAAGAGATTACTTAATAAATAATAATAGTTACTATTAATTTCAAGAGGAAATGTTAATTAGAATCAGATTTTCTTTTTAAAGGTTTTATTTATTTATTTGACAGAGACAGACACAGCGAGAGAGGGAACACAAGCAGGGGGAGTGAGAGAGGGAGAAGCAGGCTCCCCGCTGAGCAGGGAGCCCCATGCGGGGCTTGATCCCAGGACCCTGGGATCATGACCTGAGCCGAAGGCAGACGCTTAACGACCCAGCCACCCAGGAGCCCTAGAATCAGATTTTATGCTTGATCACAGGCCTTAGCATATAAAAGGCCCGAGTTTGGCTCACAGATGTGGAATTCTTATGTAATAAAATTCAAGCACATCTATAAAAATTAGAACACTTGTAATAACTGATATTCCATGATGGCCTCTAATGAAGATTTTGTTTGCTAAACTCAACTATTTGCTTGAAGAGTAAACAGAGGTTTGGCTTTGCTTTTTGGAATGATTCTCTTATGCTGGTGACAGTAGCTGAAATTTGTCCTAAATCAGGCAGCTGTTCAGAGTTAAACATCATTTAGTTAATTGTTAGGCAAACTGTGGGATTTCTTTTTGTCCTCTTGTGTTAGTCCTGCCATGTAGCCTTGTATTATGCTATTGCTAAGTGTTCAATAACTCCCCAAGGCTCTGAGGACAAAGTGCAAGCATGGCAGACATCTGCAGCTTGCCAGTTAATGGAGTCAGCCTCAGATGCTGAGGCCCAGCTATTCTCACCACTGGCTCGTCAGCTGTACTGTACAAATGAAGGATCTGAATGCCTGAAGGCTGAAATGGCTTGCCCAAAGTAATACTGTTCCTAAATGAGCTAAGACTAGAAATCAAGTGTCACATTGGCACCATTGCTGGATGAGAAGGACTCCTACTTCCAGAAGAACCAGGATTATCTTCTTCAATCCAAGTGCTGTTTTGTTTTTTAAAGATTTACTTATTTATTTTGGTGGGGTGGGGGGCAGAGGGAGAAGGGGGGAAAGTCTCAAGCAGACTTCATGCTCAGCACGGAGCTAGACCAATCGGGGCTGGATCTCAGGACTCTGAGATCATGACTTAAGCTGAAATCAAGAGTAGGTTGCTTAACTGACTGTGCCACCCAGGTGCCCCAAGGTCTTGGTTAAAGACCTAGACCAGGCTGGGACAATGAAGAACAGCATTCTCACTCATCCAAAGCAGTCAATTTATACCAAGCAGTATGAAGGTGTTTCAAGGGCTTTAAGAAATACATCTTTTTGTTAGATATCTTTATATATATATATATATTAAATTTCTAAGTTTTAAAACAGGGACACTAATTACAATAAATAATACGATATTGTTAATTATTTCAATAAGGTAAATTGACCTGTTGGCCACTCTGAGGTTCAGAGTCCTACCTGCAGATGGTGACTCCGAGTTGTGCTAGAAGCAGCCTGGGTTATGTTGCAGTAAATTTTTGCTACTCAAAAGTGTAGTCTGCAGGTCAGCAGCCTCCAAAACACCTGGGGGCTTGTCTGAAATGTAGAATCCCAAGCCCTACCCAGATCTTTTGAATTGGAAGCTGCATTTTAACCAGGTTCCTAAGTGACCGGTACAGACACTAAGATTTGAGAAGCACCATCCTAAGCACTATATGAAAGAGCCTCATGGAAGCAGTATTCTGTTTAGATTCCTTTCTAATGCTCTGGCTGGCTTGACCAAGGGAAAAACAGGTAAAGTCCTTGGCATAGTTATTGACACTTCTTTGTAACTCCACAAGTGATAATTTCCTTCTTCCTTCTTGAAATTTTATTGACTCTAGGTTGTCTGGCAAGGAATTAGTTAAAAAAAAAACTGGACAAAAATGTTTGATTTTCTCCCTTTTTTTAATCATAAAAAGGAACATTTATTTATTAGAGGACATTTGAATGACATATGCATAAAGAAAAAAACAAACTATTTGTCAATACAGAGGGACAGCCACTCTTCTTACCATCTTGGTGTATTGTCTTCCAGATATATATAAATTTATTTAATAAATATTTTATTCAATAAAATATATGAATGTATTTAAAATATTGAATAAGTAATGCATTCATATGGTTCAAAAAATATGAAAAGGTATATAATAAAAGTATTTTGCCCATTTCTGTACCCCATCTGCTCCACTCCCAACCTCAAAAGGTAACTACTCCTATTAATTTTTTTATGTATCCTTCAGGAGATATTTTTATGTATAATCAAATAAATATGAATATGTGTACTTTCTCCATTTTAACAGAAACGATAGCTTTATTTTGCATAGTTTTCCACCTTACACATATGTTTTTATAACGAATGTCCACAGTTACGATACATTTTGTAATTCACTTTATTTACCATAAACATTTCCATGTTTTTACAGAGTTTTCATAAATATCATTTGAAATGACCATTTGGAATAATTTACTTAACCAGGAGAGGTTACTGTTGCATATTTTGTCTGCCTCCTTTTTCCCGCCTCAGGTACAGACACCTTTGTGATAAAATTCTTTATGTATAGTTTCTCCCACCTAGTGGGTGCTGGGGAGAGCTTGGATAGGCATATAACTAACTGCTGCTAAGATCCTAGAGACACTCAAGTCTTGGTTGTTCAATTCTTTTTCAGTATAGTGGAATACTCTGTAACCTACTAATATGATAATACCATTTTCTTAAAATATAAAGAGGAATGTAAGCTTGCAGCAAATAAGTCTTTTTTTTTTTTTAAAGATTTTATTTATTTGACAGAGAGAGAGAGAGAGCTAGAGGGGGAACACAAGCAGGGGGAGTGGGAAAGGGAGAAGCAGGCTTCCCGCCGAGCAGGGAGCCTGATGTGGGGCTCAATCCCAGGACCCTGGGATCATGACCTGAGCCAAAAGCAGATGCTTAACGACTGAGCCACCCAGGCGCCCCACAGCAAATAAGTCTTAACTAACAATGGCGAAGAGAAGAGGACACTTCCATCCAGCAAATGGTTAATTCATATTCCGTAGAAAAGGAATGGGATTACTTAATGAGTCAAGTAGACATGAAAAACAAAACCCACCTAAAACTGAGAAAATGGCAAAGGAACATCCATAGGAAATGAACACCACAGGGGAGTCAGTTCTTGCTATAGGAGGGAAAAAATATTAGAAAAAGAAGTGTTTCATTGAAAAGATGTCTTAAATTCTGGAGAACTCAATTGGCTGAGGAAACACCTTTCATCTCTGAAGCAACAGGCTTGGAAAGTATCTAACAGAAATTGTTCTTGGTTAAAAACTTTGAGACAGATTCACTAAACAGAGCAAACACATAGTGCCGTAGCTTATCTCTAGGCAAGTTCTAGAGCAGGAGACAGCTGACCATTGCAGTGTAAGGAGATGAGAAAGGATTGGATTCAGTTTGAGTTGTAGAGATACATAGAGAAAACATGATTTTGGAAATGTTGGGGAGTGCCCATTCTTCTGATGGAATGGTTAAGGGTAGCGAGAGCCAGTGGAGAGAGGGAGTGGACGTAATGTCTTCCAATCCCATAGCATATTAAATTCAGCCTCAGAGAGCCAGTCAACCAGGGATTAGAGGAAAATTGAAGACTTAATTATTTGTGATAGATTGCAAAGGGAAGGGGTTTCAGAAAAGACCTAGAGATTGGAGGGGCATATGTATGTATACCTACTGACTAGCATGCTGAAATAGCAGAGATTTGTCAGATGCAATCATAAAGAAATTATAACTGTGTTCTCTCGCTCTCTCACATGGTCCTTAGGAAATCTGAAACTTTGACCCATTGTAAATTGGAGTTCACTTATTCCCAAAATGTTTCCAGAGACTGTCCTGCTATAGGTAAATCCAATCAGCATCTCACTCCTTAGATTTCTCTGTCATGACTAGGATATCAATACACCAAGTCTACCAAACTCTAGGAGACATTTAGTTCCAGAAGTCATTCTTCACTGGGATGAGGGAAAAGAAGTACCTGATCCCTCCCATGGCTAGTGAAGGTTCTTACAAAATCTTTTGTCATCTCCCCTCTTGGCCAAATGCTCCCAACTCCTTTTATAGGATGGAGGTGAGTAGTTAGCTAAGGGAAGTAAAACTGATTCTTGACCAGTCTTGACTGTTTTGCATTCATAGTTTGAAGGTCTTGTGGTATGATCAAAATATAACTTCTAGTTATTTTTGATAATTGATAGGCATGTGCATATTAACTACTTTACATCCAAATTCACATCAGTTTTAGAGTTGCTTTTTGATGTCTAAAATATTGAAAAACTTGTGTGATATGTTATTCTATTAACAATACAGCCTAGAAAGGCCTTTAATTTCCTTGAATTTTATTTTTATGTCCAAGAGGTTATATGTTCTTGAAGATTTAAACTTTCAGGTTGGAAGTGTATTTTATTTTCCAGAAGAAAAAATCTATACTATTTTCTAGAGGAAGAAGGAAATGCAATACCACAATGAGGAAACAATTTATGTTGGGAGATTGAGTATATATGTGTAAGTTACTGGATGTCTGTGAGATAAATCTGTGTGGGAAAATGTCATTTTGGGATTACGTTTTTATGTTATGAAAGAGTAGGATGGAAGAGAAATGAATAATTGACCCTTGCATTTTCAGATTTCACTGCTTTCTCCTGCAAGTAGATAACATGCATAAATACTAAATGCACACCCTAAAGCTGCTTCTTGAGAGAAGTGGATTATATTCTCAAGGGACATATCCAAAGAACATCACTCAAATCACTTATTTATTCTTCATCCCCTATGCATGTTTCAGTGCACTTCCACACTATTATCATGTACAGGTTTACATAGCTCTCTGTATTTGCCCTTTTGCTGTTTCATCACTGGAGATGAGAAAACCCCTATACAATTCAGCTTGAGTAAATTAGTAAATTTACAGGTTGGAGTATTACTTGTCTAATATTAAATAACTTTTTGGTTTTTAGAAGAGACACTATGAATTTCCTCTAATATTCAGTCTTTCTCAGGGTAGTTTTAAAAATTAAATTTACACAAAATTGGTCCAAACAGCCTAAGTTTCCTCAGAGGACACCAAGGTATATGCAGTATTGAAGTACCCCAAGTATCTTATGGGCAGTGGAGAAAGCTAGACAGGGAGAACATAAGGGGGCTTATTCCTGAACAAATATGAAACTAGCCCTGTCTTTGAGGGCTTGCAGCAGTAGCTAGGGTAACTTTAGGGATCTCATGTGAGCAGGCAGAGGATATGAATAAAAAGTGTTTACTTATTAATGCTAATATGCTCTCACTTTTCCCTATGGATGGAAATGAGTGTGGAGTAGGAACTGAGGATATTTAGGATATGCATCTATGAGGTTTCTTTTCCTTTGGGTCCTCATCCTCTACCACGATCACTTACTTTTTTTTTTTATAAAGGTTTTATTTATTTGTCAGAGAGAGGGAGAGAGAGACAGAGAGCAAGCACAAGCAGGGGGGTGGCAGGCAGAAGGAGAAGCAGGCTCCCCGCATAGCAAGAAGCCCAATGCAGGACTTGATCCCAGGACCTTGGGATCATGATCTGAGCCGAAGGCAGCCACCTAACCAACTGAGCCACTCAGGCATCCTGGATCACTTACTTTTAAAAATATGTCCAGATCTGGAAGTTTATCAGGACCTAATGGTATTATGTAAATAAATAAGCAAGATGAGACTAGCACATGAAGCCCCAGAAAAATAAACCAAGTCTTGCTTTATCATGAAAAGTGGGAGAAAAAACAAATATCCCTTTGGGATTCTAGAAAACAGGGACAATGTCCTCAGAAGTGGCCATTCAATACTTTTTGCTTACTAAAAGAATGACTTAATCAAACGGCACACGGCAGAGTCTGATAAGACGTTAACCCTGTTTCTGAAGTATAACATCAATTTCTCAGAGCATGAGCTCCTCCTGGAGGGCAGAGCCCACCTTGCATGACTTTTAGCCTATCCTTCCCCTCACTATCTCTGGTAATCTCCCTACTACCTTCAAGTAATAGGAAGGATTATATACCCACTTTGAGGTTAATAAATGATTGTCTATGATGATCGTATTAGAGTCATTTATTTGTAATATCATAAATGTCTGCAAAATACTGTTGGTGCCATTTTGCTTTTGAATTTTAAGAATTACATAAGACATATATGTGCAATTTAGAAAAGAGTAGAAAACAGATACATTAAAAAGAAGATTATTCACTATGGCACTAATTAGAGATAGCAAGATAGGTATCTCTTTGTACAGAAATGGGATCTCACTGTACATATTGTTAGTGTCTTGTTTTTTTCCTTTGTGACAAACTGTGAATATCTTTTTTGTGACATGATTTAGGAAGTGATTTATTAACGTAATGCCTATCTCTTTTGCTCTACTCTAACCAAGATTAATCTACTACAGATTTTTTTTAAACTAAAGTTGGTAGTTCCCTTCCTGTTCCTAATGAATCATTACCATTCATTATGCTTCTGGGATCCAGCAAACAGTGTCACTTCTGCATGTGATATAGAAAAGAAATGGGTTCACCTAAAGGGGGAAGTTAAGTTTAAAAATCCAGCTAAAAGTGCATAAAAGAGTAGCAAAGCCTCAAGGGAGAGCTGGGTTTCAGCAAGAGTGTGAAGCATTATGGAGAATGTGGCACAGACATCATCTTCCCCTTGCCCCACCATCTCCCCATTCCTCCTTCCCATCTTCCCCCTGACTCCTAGTACAGGTACAGAGGGAGGCCTGGAGTTTGCACTCTCCTCATGTGGAGACGGATACTAGGAGAGGGAAAGAGGCAGCCCCTCCTATCAGTGACATTCATTCAAAGAGATTTTTGGGGTTGCAACAAATTTGTGACTGTGGTCCTAACACTAAGCTCAAAATCAGAACCACTCTGGTGTAAGTTTATGAAATCAGAGCCAGGGTGCCCGGGGGAGACCTGGACTGCATCAAGCACTGCAGTGCTGGAGGCAGAGATGTTCCTCAGGTACCTCTGGCCAGGGACTTTGTTTTCTCCCTCCAACTCTCGTGAGGATGGGACCTCATTGATCAGACTTTGCATCAGTAAACAGAGAATCTGATTTATTTTTAGAGTGTGCATTTCCATGGTTTCCAGTGGGTTCATGGGTTATGCAATCATCATCACTATCTAATTTCAGAACATTTTCATCACTCCAGAAACACCCAAGAGCTAGCACTCTCCATTCCTTTCTCTTCCCATCTGATCTCATTTCTGTTTCCATGGATTTACCTTTTCCAGGAAGGGGGAATGGGGAGATGGTGGGGCAGGCGGAAGATGATATTTGTGCCACATTCTCCATAATGCCTCACACTCCTGCTGAAACCCAGCTCTACCCTGAGGTTTTGCTACTTTTTTATGTACTTTTAGCTGGATTTTTAAACTTAACTTCCCTTTTTAGGTGAACCCATTTCTTTTCTATATCACCTGCTGAAGTGACACTGTTTGCTGGATCCCAGAGGCATAATAAATGGTAGTGATTCATTAGGAACAGGAAGGGAACTACCAATTTTAGTTAAAAAAAATCCGTAGTAGATTAATCTTGGTTAGAGTACAGCATAAGAGATAGGCATTACATTAATAGATCACTTCTTTTTTTTTTTTATTCTTATGTTAATCCCCATACATTACATCATTAGTTCTAGATGAAGTGTTCCATGATTCATTGTTTGTGCATAACACCCAGTGCTCCATGCAGAACGTGCCCTCCTCAATACCCACCAC
>NC_138379.1:68081423-68105763 GCF_054177405.1 Leptonychotes weddellii
ACCCCCCTCCCCTCTAAAACCCTCAGTTTGTTTCTCAGAGTCCATCGTCTCTCATGGTTCGTCTCCCCCGAGCAGTCTTATTGGGGTGTAATTCAACATAACCATACAATTCACTTATCTTTAGTTAATTTTGTCTATGGTGTGAAGTAGGGTTACAACTTTATTCTTTTGCATGTGGTTATCCAGTGGTCCAAGAATCACTTGTTGAAAAGACTATTCTTTACCCATTGTATGGTCTGGGTGCCCTTGTTGAAAGTAAGTTGGCCACAGGTATGTGGGCTTATTTCTAGATTCTCAGTTCTTAGACATTGATTTAATGTCTCTACTTGGTGCAGTATCACGTTGTGTTGATTACCACTGCTTTGTATTGAGTACTGAAATGGAAAAGTGTGAGTCTAAATACTTAGTTCTCCTTTTTCAAGATTGTTTTGGTTGTCTGGGTCCCTTGCAATTCCATATGAATTTTAGCATCAGCATGTCAGTTATCATAAAGAAGTCAGCTGGGCTTCTCACAGGGATCGCATTGAATCTGCACATCATTTTGGACAGTATTGCCATCTTAACAGTGTTAGGTCTTCTAATTCAAGAACATGAAGTATTTTCCTTTTATTTAAACTTTGTTCAATTCCTTAAGCAGTGTTTTGTACTTTTCAAGTTATAAATTTTGTACTTAAAAATTATTCCTCAGTATTTCATTCTTTTGAAACTATTATAAATGGAATTAATTTCATTTTCAGATTGTTCATTCCAAGTATATAGAAATAAAGTTGACTTTTGTGTCTTGATTTTGTATCCTGCAGCATTGCTGAACTTGTTTATCAGTTCTAATAGTTTTGGTAGTGGATTCCCTAAGATTTTCAGTGCTTAATTTCTTAGGAGACAGGAATGAATCATACCATTATAAGAGCCTTTATATCCCAGTTCTTCTGCTCATTTTGAGCAACAGTCCTAGAATTACTGCATCAGTTGCTTCAGAGTTCTTCCCCTCACTCTCATGCTAGCCCCCAGCTCCTTTTCTTACTTTTTTCTGCCATTCACAGTATCACTGGTAACTGTGGGGCTCTAAGACTTGAAACTTGGTGATTAATGAATGGGCTGGGGAATTATGAATGTTTTTTTCCTTTGCTGTCTTGTAGTTGATTTTGCTAAATGATTATCTATAAGTGTAGTATCAATGTTTATATTTGGTCGGATTATTGGAGTGACAAATAGTAATTTGATTCTAAAACCCTTGGGAATAATAAAGTGCTATATCAGCTTATAGTGATGATAAAAAAGATTTAATATTTTTGGGTTGCCTGGGTGGCTCGGTTGGTTAAGCATCTGTCATGATCCTGGGGTCCTTATTTATTTATTTGAGAGAGAGCACTAGCGTGAGCACACTGGCTAGAGGAGGGGGAAGAGGGAGAAGCACACTCCCCATGGAGCAGGGAGCCTGATGCAGGACTCCATCCCAGGACCCCAGGATCATGATCTGAGCTGAAGGCAGACGCTTAACCGACTGAGCCACGCAGGCGCCCCCAAAGTGATTTAATATTAAAGCCCAATTTGTCTTTTCAGTAGTTTTTAGTAGTTGTTACTATTATTTTAAAAGGTCAGGTTTACCTTAAGGTAAGCTGAGACAGTAGTCTTTCCACACTGCTCCACTCACTCAGGCAGATTGAACAAAGAAAATGACATGTAGGAAATGCAATTCTTAAAGATTTTCAGGCTGTCCTATTAAGTTACCTTAATTT
Organism: Leptonychotes weddellii; assembly: GCF_054177405.1. Lineage (NCBI taxonomy): Eukaryota > Metazoa > Chordata > Mammalia > Carnivora > Phocidae > Leptonychotes > Leptonychotes weddellii. Next base: position 68,083,160 of record NC_138379.1, read on the forward strand.
AACATCCTGGAATTTGTTGAGGATAAAATGAACTAGCAGAGCTTCAAACCTAAAAAAGTTTTACTTTACTGCCATCTAGAGGCAGTTATTTCGTACATGCCGTCTTTTTTTTAAACTTTCACAAAAGTTGCTTCCAAACTGGATGTAGAACGAAGGAAAAGGTGGGTTGTTCTTTGTAGGTAATTTCTCTGTACTTCTCTCAAAATTGTTCTTTCCCTAGTAGGTGCTCAGCATGCATTGTCTGCTACTGAGTGAATCTGAATTCTGTTATAAGATGCCAGTAGATTTATTTATTTAGGCAGATCTTGGGGAATTTGATGTTTTACAGGAAGACTTACTACAGATATTCTTAAAGCTCTTCTTTATAAGTTTAATTAAATCCTGTATACTGAGCATCTTCCTTTTATGATATCTAGTTAATAACAAGACAGTTTAACTGAGGATCAGTTATAGACATTAAAACTGAAATAATCCTTCAAACAACTTCATAAACTATTATTTGGATATTTCAAAGACTAGTGTTGTCTGTATATTTCAGAAGTATTTTCTTATTTGTTTCTGAAAACTTCTAAATCTGTATATCCAAATCTCAATTAATTAAAAGGTATAGTTCTTTTTAATGAGACCACAATATGTGCAGACTATGTATCTTAAATTACTGGATAATTCAATAGATATATTGTAGCATCATTTTAGTAAAGGATAATCTATTGAGTAGTTTTGATAATAATAATTATCAGTGGATGTAAAATTGACAGTGTAAAATAATTCTAAATTTGGAAAACAATGTATTTTGACATACCAGGAATTGTTGAATAAGAGAAGGAAAGTCTTTAAAATGTAACAATTTAAAACCAACTTGAAAGTATGTGTTTTCTGACATGAACATAACTTTGTAAGAAGTTGACTCACTATAGAGGAAAAGCATTAGGTCGTTGTCTTCAGATAGAACCAGTATTTATCTGTTGGAAATCATAACACACATACCATTTGGTGCTTAGCTGAATCCACCTATTTTCCCAGACAGAGAAAATTTTGGGAGATTTATTCACTTATAAAAATTTCAAATTGTGTTTCTTCCTTAGTTTAAAATAGTAGCTTACAGACATAATACACTATTTGAATTAAAAAAAAAATAGCCATTTCTGGAAAGTATTTTCTAACTTTATTGTAGGAAGAGATCAAATTGGTACACAAGTTTGTAATAAAAATGCCAATGAATTAAATGAAAAAAATAATTATTTTTCAGTTATAATTTATATAAACAACTGTGTCCTGTAAGTTCATGGAGATCCATTCTTGCTTTATGAATAAGACCATAATAAATATGCACATATGAGTTTGGGATTAGAAGGCTAATAGACATTGTGGTTTCCTAAAGAGAATTTTATTCCAACTCTTTATGTGAAAAATCTGTATCCAGTTCCAAGTTTTTGCTCAGCTCTTTCCTGTTCTTAGTTCTTCCCACTATTTGCTAAAAGGTTGTCTATTTAATACCTGAATCAGTACTGCCACCTTGTGATACTTTTCTTAATTTTATCTGGCCAAATTCTTACTCCTTCCCTTGGGTACTCCTTATCTCTAATTTACTGGTTTAGTCTTCCTCACATCTACACATGTTTTATCTCTCTGTTTGGATTAGAATCTCTTCTGGTGTAGCACCCATGTCACTTTGGGTCTTTATCCCTATTAATGGTCTCTCCTGGGTATTATTTCTTCAATGCATTTGAATAGCAGAATAGTTAATATTAACAACTGTCCCTAAGGAAGTAAAAATTAGCTTTTGTGGTTTATTTCACATTCATAACTCAGGTGTCTGCTTTGCCAAACAAAGGGGTTGAAAATTTATTAGCTTGAGGATTTAGAATGAGATATAATTTCCCACTTTATTATGTTTGATGATCATTCTTTTTTAAAACACATTTTCATGGTTTCTTTCATTTCTCTATTTTTGCAGCTTTTGTCATTCCTTCAGGGTTTATTTACTTTTTACCATGAGGGATACGAACTCGCCCAGGAATTTGCACCATATAAGCAACAGCTTCAGTTCAACTTGCAGAACGTAAGACTATACCTATTCTCACTGCTTCTCCTTAGTGAATCAGATGGTGACAGAGAAACTATAACCAAGCGAAACCTTGGAGTGTTTTAAAAATTTATCTAATTTAGAAAAGTCATTTAAAAAATTTATTAAAACACTTTTTTCTATGCTGGTTGAAAGTATACCAAGAAGGAGCTAATCATATGTTAGAAAAACTTATGCTAGCAAGTTTTATAAAAATAAATATTACAGAGGTATAGATAATAGATACTTCGAAGGTTGGGAACTTTTGCCTTTATCCAATGTTCTCATTATTTTGCTGGGTTACCTTAGGCAAGTCTTATTTTCTGAAAGGGTAACATTTCTATATTTGTGAAATGAAAAGGTTGTATTTGAGCACTGAAGGAATGAAAAGGTTGTATTTGAGCACTGAAGGAATGTCCTTTTCCTCTCTGAAATTGTATATAATATATATGATATTTTTTATTTTCTAATAATTTAAATGTGGTTTTTAAGCATTCATAGTAACTGCTTTAAAGCTTAATTGAGAATTATTTGTAAACATCCTATCTGTTTCTGTTAGGGTTTATTTTGTAAAGTTATCTAATCCTTTTTGTATCTGATTTCATAGTTATACAAATTCAGATTTGCAGATGCTAAGCATCACTTACATTACACACACACACACACACAAACACACAACTTACCCAATCCATTCCTGCATTATCAAACCTGACAAATAAGAAAGTTCTATTTGTTGAGAATTTTGTATAAATGAAGTTATTTTTGAATAACCAGTGCTCAATGGCCAAAATAATCTAGTGCTCAACGGCCAAAGTAAATTAACTGGAAAGCCTTCACTTAATTTTCTATAAAAAGCTTGTCTTTCACTGCTTCTCTGATTCTTGCCATTGTGGAGATGTTCAGTAAATGGAACTAGGGGGTTGGAGTGTCCCATAAGAAATAGGCAGTTGGATTTATTCTACTTGTGTTTTGGGTTTTAGCTTTTTATTTAATCTAGATTTTCTAGCAGAATTGGTTTCACATGTAAGTCATTCAATTGTTTTTCAATATGGAATGCATTTGGACCTTTTTAGTAAATATTAAAAGGGAAAATTATAAAGGCCAAAATATTTTTATGATTTATTTCCATATGAATTATAATTATATTAAGATTCCTGAAGTTCGAGAACAAGAGAGGAATGTAAGGAATTGGAAAATTTATGATCCTTATGTTTAAAAGAATTGGGGGAAAAAAAAGCTTAAGAAGTAGCAAAAGTGGCAATTAGGAAAATTTTCCTAACTTACTTCGGGATTCAGTTCTTTTATTATGGGCCATAACAAATTTTAGAGTTGGGTGGTGGTGATTTTTGTTTCCAAACGTATTGCTTGCTTTCAAACAAATTGTTGAAATAATGTGGCTGGAATGCAAAAGAGATCGAGAAAAGCCTTATGCTTTCTATATCTTACCTTAAGTAAACTTGCTGTAATGTGAGTAAACTATTTTTTGTAATAGAAGTTAGAACTAGCAAACCCATTCATTTTTATGAGTTAATTTATACACTAAACTCATGATAACTATTTCTGGAAACCAAACTAAATGATATTTCTTCTAAAAGGTTTTAAGAATATGGGTGTTGAACTTTTTTTTTTTGCTAAGTGCCACATAAAAGTATGTGAATTTATTTTGTCTTTACCCCCCAAAAGAAATACGCAAACAATGAATCACGGAACACTACATCAAAAACTAATGATGTAATGTATGGTGATTAAGATAACATAATAAAATTAAAAAATAAAAAAAAAAACAATTCACAGAGAAAAAAAAGAAAGAAATATAAGTCCCTATATATCTGCTTTTTTACGTTAGGTATTAGTGAATATAAAACTCTATTTCATAAATATTATGTTTATAAATGTTATGATTTGTCCCCTAAGTAATAATGTTAGAGTAGGAAATAGGAATAAAGTATACACATACGCATACCACAGAAGGTGGTGTTTCACTGTGCACGTTCATGTTTCACTAAAGCAATTCAAAATCAGACCATAGGACTCAATGTGTAAGATCCCGGATGTAGTGAGTAGTGCTGAGAGAATCAAGGTTATCCTTTTGCACCACTTGCCGTTTTGAAACTTTAGACTGGAAGTTCCTCAAAACTGGTAGGAAACAATGAATGAAATTGTTGTTTCTATTTACTTAAGACAAGGAATAATTTTGAAAGTACTCGACAAGAGGTAGAGCGGTTGATGCAAAGAATGAAATCTGCCAACCAAGATTACAGACCACCCAGCCAGTGGACAATGGAAGGCTACCTTTATGTCCAGGAGAAACGTGAGTCACAAAGACATAACTTAATGAGTCTTATGATTAACATTTGACTTGGTTAGTGTTTTTTCCTTCAAATAGGAAGACTGCAATTCCTTACAGCTTTATCATATTTAGTCTGCTCTCCCACTACCTCCATCAAAGTGAGGAAGCTTTTCCACATTTCGCCATCAGGATCTCCAAGTTGGCATATTATTGAACTTGGAACTTACAACCTTCACTGATGATACGGTAACATGAGTTCAGTTTTAGAATTTCATTGTAATAGCTAATCTCAATTTGAACTTTCATGGAAAATTGAAATTCAAAGCCTTTATCAGTATGAATCATCCTGGTGACTATGATAATACTTTCTCTTCCTGCAGCATTATTTCATTAAATTCTGTGCTTCATCCCATTTTCAGGAATAAAACTGGCAACTATGTAATGTCAAATTGGCACTTTTTACTTCCTGAGGTTAGGAAATAAGCATCAGAAGTGATAGGGCACTATTATAATTGCTCACGCTAAGAAAGTTTTCTCACAAAAATTAATAAAAAGCCATTCAAACTTGTATAAATAGGATTCTTTCTGCATGGTACTTGCATTGAGTGGAACCAGTCTGACTAAATTAACTATTTCAAACCAGATATGCTCTAATGCACAGTCTCATCCTGTTTTGGTAAAGGAATAGTTGTTTTTATTTCCAATCCATTATGGATCTGTGTCTTTGTAAAACTCAAAATCATATGCTTGGATTTTGCAGTAATGCCAAAACATTGTAAAAGTTTTGAAATGCTTATTTTTACTTTCTGTACTATTCTCATATATTGGGACTCAAAAAACACATACAGTAGCACTGCTCTGAGGTCTCCATATCTGTAGATGATAGATTAATGAAGTTGTTTTGGTTAGTTAGTAAGATGTTATAGTTTAAAGGGTTGAGATGGGAAAGCTAGAGATACTGGTTTGGCTGTGAAAGTTTTTGACATTAATGCAATATGATTACTAAAATGCCAGCACATTTTATGTTTTGACATGCTCAGGTGATGCTCATTTGTTGGATAGTGTACAAGCAAATAATGATTTGATCCAACAGACTCAGCAAATATTTATTACTGTATGGATTAGATGATAGAGGGCTGCTGGCTCAGGAGATCTGGGTTTCAGGATTTTTCTCTCTCATCATTATTGACTTTGACCAGTCTGCTGGTTTTGGATGTTAAAATAAATCTAATGACCTGCCTAGCTATTCTGTAATTAGACCATAATAAATCACTTTCACCACAATTTCATGAAAAAAAAAAAACAACCCTAATTCATTGGTCACAAACAGGGTATATAGATTTAACTCAGGACACTTAGAAAATTTTTAAATACTTGTTTTGAGTAACTCTTTCAGACTTGAAAACCTCAGTGTAAGGATACATTGAGAGGAGCTTACATTTTGATCAATAAAATATTTTGCTGAGCAGAAAAATGTGTTGATTAAGAGGCTTGTTCAGGGGCACCTGGGTGGCTCAGTCGTTAGGTGTCTGCCTTTGGCTCAGGTCATGGTCCCAGGATCCTGGGATCGAGCCCCGCATCGGGCTCCCTGCTCGGCAGGAAGCCTGCTTCTCCCTCTCCCACTCCCCCTGCTTGTGTTCCCTCTCTCCCTGTGTCTCTCTCTGTCAAATAAATAAAATCTTTAAAAAAAATAAAGAAAAAGAGGCTTGTTCAAACATGCTTGTGGTAGAGGAGGTGCCATCCTCTTGCTTAAAGATTTTTTTTAATTCATTAAGACTCAGTAATTTTATTTCTTGATTTTTTTTTAATCCCCCAGTGTTACATAGTTGCTGAAGTCCTTGTGGGTACACAATATTTTGTTCTAAAGAAAAAAGCTTTGGATTGCCTAGAAAATTCTTTTGTACTTTAATCTTCAAGTATATCATGTTTATTTGGTACTTGGGAGTCCATCCATTGGATAGTGCTGTAGTTTACTTACTCATTCTACAGCTGTTGGACATTTGGGTCAGAATATAAGCACAGGCCCTTTAATAATTTGGGTACTGCATGGGTGCACAAAACGCAGTATTTTATGCACCTATCTGATGTTGGTATCTTGTGTTTTAAGATACATGACTTCTCTGGGTCAGTCTGAGCTGATTATAAAGCCTTGTGTGACACTGACCTTTTCTTTGAAATTTGCTATCCTTCTAAGTGATACCACCTGCCTTCCTAGGCTAAAGACTGGAGGTAAATCCTTTACTCCTTAACTCCAGTGTCTCCCTGTAACCTGGGGCCAACTCTCTCCATTTTATCTCCTTGATAACCTTTGAACCCACACCTTCTCGCATCTCCACAGTCTTTCCTTGGCCTCATAATTGCTTTCTTTCTGCCTGTAGGCTTGCCTGTCTGTAATCCATCCTCTGCAGAGCTTCTGACACATCCCTCCACCATGCTGGCTTGTTGTGCCCCTCCTGTGATGGCCCCCTTAGTGATGTGTGGCCTTTGAGACTTGAACAGTTGGGACTCTCTCTTTAACATCTTCTCCTTTGATGTTGCCCTCCTACTCCTAAGATAATTTCATCTCAATTTTCTCTATATCCACCTGCATTGTTTTTACAGCTTTAGTGAGGTACAGTTGGCATACAATGAATTGTAAATATTTAAAATTATAATTTGTTAAGTTTTGCCATATATATATGACCTATGAAACCATCACCACTATGAACACATTCATCACCTTCAAAAGTGCTCTTATGCCCTAGTATAATCCTTCTCTTCTTTTCTTATTCATCATCTCCCCACTTCCCATTGCCTAGAGATTTAAAAAGAAAAATGAATGGATTTATATCCCTTTGGAATTATCTTTATATGAGGGACATATATCTGAAGCCCCTTTCCCCTTGGTCTTTGAAAGTATAAGAAAATCATACCAGCTCACTAAAACATATTGATTAACTGTTGCTATCACTGCATTAATAAGTTCTATGGGGAATAGAAGATGAGATAAAGAATTTGGCTCCAGGGTCTTTATTCTGTAGTGGAAGGCATAAAATATACTCGTGCAATTAGTAACCAGCGATCAATAGTAAAAGCAGAACTATAAATTGATAAATGGAGATGGATGTGATGGGGTAATAGCAGATCATTGCAGTTTGGACACAGAGCTCCACTTTATCTGGATATGTGGTTTTTGTGTTACCCACTTCTAGGCATACATTAAATTGTATTCTAGGGGAGACTGGGTGGTTCATTCGTTAAGCTTCTGCCTTCAGCTCAGGTCACGAGCCCAGGATCCTGGGATTGAGCCCCACATCGGGCTCCCTGCTCTGCGGGAAGCCTGCTTCTGCCTCTACCAGTCCCCCTGCCTGTGTTCCCTCTCTTGCTGTGTCTCTCTCTGTCAAATAAATAAATAAAATCTTAAAAAAAAATAAGTTGCATTCTAATAGATTTCATTTTATTTATTTATTTATTATTTAAATTTTAGTTAACATATAGTGCGATATTGGTTTCAGGAGTAGAATTCAGTGATTCATCATTAACATACAACACCCAGTGCTCATCATGACAAGGGCCCTCCTTAATACCCATTGCCCATCTAGCCCCTCCTCTACCCACCTACCTCTGTCAACCCTCAGTTCTCTATCCTAAGAGTCTCTTATGGTTTGTTTCCCTTTCTCCTCCCCCTCCTTCCCATATGTCCATCTGTTTTCTTTCTTAAATTCCACATATGAGTGAGATCATAGGGTATTTGTTTTTCTCTGACTGGCTTATTTCACTTAGCATAATGCACTCTAGCTCTAGCCACATCTCAGCAAATGGCAAGATTTTATTTTTTGATGGCTGAGTAGTATTCCATATATATATATATAATCTTCTTTATCCATTCATCAATTGATGGACACTTTGGCTGTTTCCATAGTTTGGCTATTGTTCATAATGCTGCTGTAAACATCAGGGTTCATGTACCCCTTTGAATCTGTATTCTTTTATCTTTGGGTAAATACCTAGTAGTGCAGTTGCTGGATCATAGGGTAGTTATAATAGACTTCATTTTAAACAGGAAGAGCATGGAAGAGTTGGAATTCCATGTCTGCAACCTGTTACTGGGTAATTCTGGACAAACAGTTCTCTGAGGTCAGTATCCTCATTTATAAAAGAAAGGTATTCATACCTGTCTAGTCATGATGTTGCAAGAATAGAGGTGATATATGTAAAATGTCTCTATTGTCAGTAGTGGTGAATAATATTTACCACGAACATTTATGTTCCATGCAATTTATATTTATCTCATTAGAGTCTTAAAACAACTGTTGAGAAGTATTATTCCTCTAAAAAGAACAACTCCAATCACATGCCTATTGATGGAGAAAGTAGTACCATCTCCAGCTCTTAGGATATGTTTTCTTTTATGTAAAATGCTCTTTATAATGTCTGACTTAACCTGCCTTCTCAGTGCAGTAAGTGGCACATGAATCTCATATAATGTCTGACTTAAAAAGTTTCTAGATAAAATGTGGACACTTAGTAGGTATTTAGTGAATGTTATTTCCTCCCATTCCACAAATATCATCTCAGCAACCTCCGGTGATTACTGGGTAAGATAATTAAACTTACTTTATTTTTAAAGATTTGTTTATTTTAGAGAGAGGGAGAGCATGCTGGGGGAGGGGAAGGGGCTGAGGAAGAGGAGAGAGAGAATCTCAAGCAGATTCCATGTGGAGCATGGAACCTGATGTGGGGCTTGGTCCCAGGACCCTGAGATCACTACGAGCTGTCCAGGAGTCCCACGCTTAACCGACTACACCACCCAGGAGCCCCTAAACTTCTTTTATTTTGCAGCTTTAGAGATAAAATAAATTGTTATTTTCCCACGCTTTTTTGTAAGGACCTCAGAATTTCTTGTCTAGGAACATCTGCCCTGGCCTCGTGTCAAGCAACTTTAAAGGAAGTGGCATGTGTGTACCACAAACCTGAAGATTAAATGTGTGAGGTTCTGAATTTAAGATGGAGGCAAGAAAAAAACAACTTAGATCTAAAATGTCATCAGAGCATTGCAGCAGCTTTATTTAAAAATTTTTGCTTAAGTTCAATTAGCCAACATATAGTAGTACATCATTAGTTTTTGATACAATGTTCAGTGATTCATTAGTTGCATATAACACCCAGTGCTAATTGAATTTAAATAAAAAAATAAAAATTATTGCTAATATTCCTTTATAAATTTCTTCCTAAGTAATGAAGTCACTATAAGGATTTTCATCCAACCACTTTCCACTCATCAGCTCTAAGCCTTTTAAGTGTTTTATACTGCATGTAACAGAATTAATCAACAAGTATGCTTAAGTATTATAGTATCAAATGGCCCTAAAACAGAATTGAAGTTTATTATAATAATCCTTTGTGATTACAAAGTTATAGCTGTACCCTATAATTTTGAGATCTGGGATTAAGTATTTTAAAGCTAAATATGACACCAAGGGCACTGATATTAGAGAAAAAAAATTCAAATGCCTCATGAAACACTTTTCTCAAGTAGTACATTTTTACATTACAGTCTCTTGCTTTTTAAATATATGGTTATGAAACCAAGCCAGCAATACTATTGTACATAATTGTTGCTAGAAGGATGCAGGTGTTAAGCAGGATGGGACCCTAGATGGAGAAGTTGTGTAGAAAACAAACTCCATTTTCTTTTTTTTTTTTTTTTAAGATTTTATTTATTTATCTGACAGAGAGACACAACTAGAGAGGGAACACAAGAAGGAGGAGTGGGAGAGGGAGAAGCAGGCTTCCCGCCGAGCAGAGAGCCCGATGCGGGGCTCGATCCCAGGACCCTGGGATCATGACCTGAGCCGAAGGCAGACGCTTAATGACTGAGCCACCCAGGCACCCCACAAACTCCATTTTCAACCCACTCAGCCCACAGTGGCATATAGATGCAGGATAATTGGCTTCCCTGTGGGAAGACTAAGGGTTTACCTTGGTCATGGAAAAATTGAACTTACTATGCATCCCTATTCCCTGGTGAAGCAGCAGCATCTAATTCCTTAAGGAGAATATAGGAAAACTATGTGGTATGCTATGGGAAAGAGTTGCACAGTATTTATAGGGGGAAATGAGCACTATACATATATAGCTTTATTTTAAAATGGGAAGTAAAAGTTACTTTCACTTTAAGGAGTTATTTGAGTTCACTTATTTTCAGACTAGTGGTAAGAGGAAATAACTCCAAGGTCAGTGAAGTCTAGAAAGATGAATGATTCATTTCTTCATTCATTTGTCAAGAATTGATTGACCGACAGCTAATGTCTGGCCCTGTTTTAAGGATTAAGAATATATTAGTGAGCAGAGCATCACATGTTCCTGCTCTCATAGAGCCTTAGAGTCTAGTGGCAGAAACAGACAATAAATAGAATTCATAAAATTTATCCTATTTTAGACAGTGGTAAATGCTAAGAAGAAAATAAAGAAAGAAAGAGGAAATATCAAGGTGAGGGTGCTGAGATGTTAGATACCTCTGTAGGAAAGGCCATATCGTAAAGGTGTCATTTAGGAAAAGACCTGGAGAAGTGACAAAGCAAGCCATGCAGATATCTGAAGGAAAAATAGTCCTGGCTAGGGGAACAGGATGTACAAATGCCCTGGGGCAGAAGTGCGTTCCCTGGGTTCAAGGATCAGCAAGGGGGGTAGTGTAACTAGAACAATGTGGATGAGGCAGAAGGTAGTAAGATGTGAGGTGAGATCAGTAATGAGGGGCCAGAGCATGTGGGCATTGTGTATAGTAATGGGCTCTTTGGTTTTTACCTGGAGTGAAGTGGGAAACCACTGGAGGTTTTGAACAAAGAGGATGAAATGAACTGGTTAAATTTTTAGTAGAGTATTTCTGACAGTTTTGAGAATAAAGGACAAAGGATAGAGGTAAGGAGATCAGTTATAGGCTGTTTCTCGTTCTTGCTACCTCTTGGGAATGTAAGGTATGCCACTTTTACTGAGGAGATAACTGAAATTCATATCTAGAGTGACTCCTGAGTTACAGGGGAGTGCTGGTGCTACAGGCAAGTAGAGTCAAGTTGCTTGATTCCCAGACATGGTACCCCATACAACTCTCCCTTTACACTGGCCTTTCTCACAGTAAATATTCTAAACTAGCGTGGCCTGTGGAGACATTCACTTGTGTATCATAGCATCAAAAACTGTACAAACATAGTTCCAAATCATTTATTAACAATCTGTAATGTTTGTTTCCTTACATCAGGACCACTTGGTTTTACATGGATTAAACATTATTGTACATATGATAAGGGAAGTAAAACATTTACAATGAGTGTTTCAGAAATGAAATCCAGTGGGAAAATGGTGAGTTTTCTTCTTCTTTTTTTAGAATCTGAACTTGTTAGATAAGTAATGGAAGTAAAATAAATAAATAAATAAATAAAATAAAATCGTATTTTCTTGCTTTTCTTTTTTTTTAATTTTATTTTATTATGTTATGTTAGTCACCATACATTACATCATTAGTTTTTGATATAGTGTTCCATGAGTCATTGTTTGCATATAACATCCAGTGCTCCATTCAATACGTGCCCTCTTTAATACCCATCACCAGGCTAACCCATCCCCCCACCCCCCTTCCCTCTAAAATCCTCAGTTTGATTCTCAGAGTCCATAGTCTCTCATGTAAACAGTTTTTAAAAATTGAAAAGTCAAAAAAGTTTCTCTAACTTCAGTGATCTTGATGACTTAAAAAGAGCAGCCAGGATTTTCCTTTACCTTACCATGGAATGTTTATAAACAGTTAAGTTAAATGTTAGCTGTTAGATGTGTCCTCTCACATCCCTGGCACAGAGTTGTTTATGCTGTTAGTTGGCTGGCACCTTAGTAGAGACTCCTGGTGGCTGGACCAGGCTCAAGGACTCTGCATCTTTCCTCCAGGTCACCTCTGTGGGAGGTTGCCTTTTGCCTCTGCATGCCACTTCCTCTTCTACACTGTGTACTGTTTACTGAAATACTGGCCAGCATTCAGAAGAAATCAGTTGATACCCATTTACTCCAAAAGTAAATTGGTCACTGGATGTCTTGCATGGCTAGTGAACAGTATAGAACAAAGTGTATGTTGTATAAGGAAATGCTACAGAGTACAACACCTTTATTGTATATAGTGTATAATCTTTTTGTGAATTATGATATGAATATGGCAAGTGACTGAACTTAAGGATCAGGTAATTGGGGCCATCATCTAAGAATCCTAGAACTGAGAGTTATCCTAAAGATTATTTAGTCCAGCCTTATTTTAACAGATTAGAAAATCAAGGTGGTAGAAAGTAAGTGACTCACCCAGGTAATTTTTGGTATAGATCAGAGCAGAGGTAAATGCTGATCTAACTTAGATATATACTCAAATACATCAGCTGAAACTTATTGTGCTTGGGCATTCGATAGAGTCTAGTAATTCAAATGGAGAGACATAATATAAAGGAGAACATACCCGAGCAAAAGAAACCTTCAGTTCCTACCATCATGAGAAATTAAGTCCTATAATCATGCCTAGTGTGTACTACAAAGGTTTCATAATAAAAGATGTTGCCTAAAAGTCAGCTTTTGATGGTCAGTGAGCTATTAGCAAATAGACCCAAGCCAAAGTTCTGTTAATAAATCTATGATCTTAGTAACCAAAGATAGTAGAATTAACCAGACATTGGGTAAATATTCCCCTTAAGGTGACTGGTATCTCAGGTATAGAAGAGAATTCTTATGACTCGAGCTTATGTTGGATCCTCTCCAAAGAGATACAGTTGACTCGCAGAGTAGCAATTGGTTACCAGCAAAGCAGTCATGCGGTGTGTATGATAGCAATACATTTATAACAAGTAAATACTAGAAATGTATTATTTTGGTAGCTCTCCTGAGACTTTGAGCCAATTACCATTTAATGCTATAAGGCCCTAATGCACAAACACACATGCACATGTGTATACATACTTGCTCTCATGCACTCACACATACACACACACACACACAAATGAACAATACTAATCTCTTAGCAACCTAGGGCATTTTGATGCCAAAGCAACAGTGTTGTATCCTGACAAGCTCTGTATATCTAATTGTGACATTATGGTAACTATGATTTCACACTTTTTCTAAATCTGAAGTCCTAAAGAATGTACATTTTAGTGCAATTTAACATAAGTAAATATGTTTAAGACTACTAGATAGGCATGCTACAGAATTCTTTAATTAAAATGTGTATGTGATTAATTTATGAATTGCATTATAATTGAGCAGTTAACATTAGGCAAAAAGTCTGTAGTCAGAGGACAAGATGTGATTATGACCTTCATACGTAACCTGTACTTGACATTTAAGTGCAGCAACCTTAGTTGGCATATTTAATATTTTCCAGTTGCCCTTGTTGTCATGTCAACAATGTGTTCTCCTTCTTGTTTCAGAATGGCCTTGTTACCGGTTCACCAGAAATGTTTAAATTGAAATCTTGTATCCGACGAAAGACAGATTCAATTGACAAACGATTCTGCTTTGACATAGAAGTAGTTGAAAGGTTTGAGGTTTTCTTTTCACTTCATATTTTTTAATAAGCTAAATTATTTGTTTCTATGTTTAGATATAAATATGAAACAGCATACAAGTACTTGTTTTTCAGTCTTTAAAAACAGTGTGCATGTTTGTTTCATTCTTTTATGTATTTATTCAACAAATATATATTGCACGATGCTTTCAAGAAATAAATCAGAGAAAGGATGCTAGCGAAAAGCAACATCACTCAAAGAAGAATTCGGGGAATCAACATAAATGACTACATTAGGGGATGTGTGGTGGATTTGAGTTCCCATCACTATGAATGATTCTGACAATATTGTTTACCACTCCTGGATAAGCTTTTTTGTGGACTTTTGAAGCCTGGTGGCCTTTGCTTCCAAGGAGTAATAAGACACAGCTGGAAATGCCATAAGTTTCCTTCAGCCAGTGAAATTCAGTGCCTGCTCTGTGCAGAGCACCATTCTGGACATTTCTTAGCCACAGAATATTGGGAGAGACATAAATATTGTGCATGCGAGTTTATAACCTAGTGGGGATTTTTAGCTATCCTTTTTTTTTCTTGTATCAATATAAGAACGGAAACTAAATAAGAATGGGTATACTTCTTGATCTCTCTTCTATGCCATGATCTATTTTTCTTCCCCTGAATTACTACCATACTTTTCTGAATAGTCTAGCTTTGTGTGTGTGCACTATATAAAATGTGTACTGTATATACTCTTATATACTATAGTTTACCTATATGTAGCTTGTAACTATTTAGTAGGGCAAGGCCCCTGTTTTTTATGCTTCTTTAAAATTGTGTTAAATATTTTGGCACCGTGTTCTTAGATTTTATGGATCCACTTACTACATTTCCCCTTCTTTCCAAAAAAATCCTTTGGGATTTTTGACTGGAGTAGCATTAAAATTATTAATTAATTGATGGAGAGTTGAACTCTCTTTGAAGATTTTATATTGTTTTAAGATTTATTCTTGAGTGTTTTCATTTTATTGCAATTTTGAATAGAATTCATTAGTATATTTTTTCCAAATGGTTGAGACTCCTGTATTGAAAGGCTATTAATCTTTTTAATATATTAATCTATATCCAGCATAGTTGTTGAGCTCCTTACTGATTTTAATAGTTTTGTGGTAGGAACTTCTGGATTTTCTATCTAGACAGATGCCAACATGCTAGTGATTTTTCTTTATTTCAGCACTTTTTAGTTCTGTAACCCTGGGACACACTGTCAAATTGTGCTTTGGTTGTCTCATCTGTAAAATAAGGATAATAAGTACCCACCTCAAAGGGTTCCTATAAGGATTAAATTAGGTTAAAAAATGAGACACATTTATAACATAGTGCCTGGCACATCATAAACAGCCAAAAAAAATTATCATCTTATTATTTTTGTTGATGCTGGCTTGGATTCTCCAAGATCAAATGATCTTGATCTTCATATACATTTTTCCTTTTCCTATCATTCCAGTGATCTGTTTTCCTGTTTACACAAGAGATAATATGCCTTTATCACAGTTTTAAGTCATAACACTTTTCAATCATACAGTATTTAACTGAAATTTCCTCCTCAGTGTACCTGTTCACAGAGTCCTCTAATGTCCTGTTTAAATATATTTTCTGGACAATCTGTACAGTTAACTAGGTTAATTTAACTATTTCTGAATTTCATGTCTTTTTCTATCTTACATTGCTTTCTTCCTTCCCTTTGCTCACTCTTTCTCTCTTGAAGTACATCCTCAACTATTTCAGAATGGGTACATGGGAAAGAATGGTTTTTAAATGAATTAATTTTAATATTGTGATCATGGTATAAACACTTTGGTTTAGTGTCTTTTTAGTAACTAATTATGGTATGAAACTTTTCATATTACTATATATTCTTTGTAATTATTTTTGGTGACTAGATTGTACCACATTGGGGTCATAATAGTAATCGTTCTCGTACTGTAGAACATTTAGGTGGTTCTGAACTTTGGTGAATGTAACTTTGTCATCTTTTTTGGTCATTTCAGAGGAAATAGTTTGAAACTAGCCTCCTTCAGGCAGTTACACCTAAACCAATGATGTTACTACCTGCAACCATTGGAATTAAAAAATATTTGTTTGTGTGTATGTATATGTGTATGTGTCCCCCCAGTGATTTTTCTGAAAGGTAGCTATAAATCAGTCTTTTTCTTTTCATTCTTTAAATTATTTTTTTCTTCTCTTTTCTTTTTCCTTTTTCTCTCTTTTCATTTTTTTTCTTTCCTGCTTTTTCTTCAAGTTTTACCTTTACCTTTAAGAACACAAAAAATAATAAATGTGTAAAGACATAACAGGAATAAATTGAATATATAAAATATTTGTTTTTAACAGACATGGAATCATCACATTGCAGGCATTCTCAGAAGCTAATCGGAAACTCTGGCTTGAAGCCATGGATGGTAAAGAACCGGTAAGAATATTGACACATTCTATAATTTAGGTTTTATTGTTCTAATTAGAAAGTACATCTGAAATTTTTTTATGTCTGTAATATATTTGGAAATACTAATGTAGCAATCAGAGTAGAGACTCTTACTGTTTTTCTAGTGTTGTCTCACTCACTGTATAACTTTCTAATTTGTTTCACAGGGGGACTTCCAGATTTAAACCTAAAATTACTTTTTTTTTTATTATGTTAAGTTAGCCACCATACAGTACATCATTAGTTTTTGATGTAGTGTTCAATGATTCATTAGTTGTGTATAACACTCAGTGGTTCATCAGATCACGCACCCTCCTTAATGCCCATCACCCAGCTACCCCATCCCACTACTCTCCTCCCTCTGAAACCCTCAGATTGTTTCCTGGAGTCCATAGTCTCTCATGGTTTTTCTCCCTCTCTGATTTCCCCCCCTTCAGTTTTCCCTTCCTTTACCCTGTTGTCCTCCATGCTATTCCTTACATTACACATATGAGTGAAATCCTAAGATTACTTTTTAACAAATTACTTATCACTAACTTGGCTGTGCTGATTGGATTATTTTATTCAGTTAATAATTGAATCCCCACTCTTTGCAAGGCCTGTGGTAGGCTTCATGATCAGTGTGATGAGCAAACGTTCTAGAGAACTAATCCTGTGGTCTATATCATTATTTAAAAGTCTCATGTGGTTGGGCGCCTGGGTGGCTCAGTCAGTTAAGCATCTGACTCTTGATTTCGGCTCAGGTCATTATCTCAGGGTCTTGAGATTGAGCCCCGCATCTGCCTCTGCACTCAGCAGGGAGTCTGCTTGAGATTTTTTTTTTTTTCTTTCCCTCTGCCCCTCCCTCCAAAATAAATAAATAAATCTTTAAAAAAATAAGTCTCATTTGGTCAAACTGCCTTGTGGCTTGACATTTTCCCTTCCATCCATATCTCCACCGTTTTAATAGTTATTTCAATGTGGGCATGATAATTTACTTAAAATTATTAGGGAGGCTTATGTAAAGAAGGGAATAAATCATTGATCATTGTCTGTTTTCTTTGTGAAGAACACTGCATTGGATGGTTGGAGGTATGAGCACACAGAGAAAAATAGGAGGCCCTGTTCTGTCCCTTGAGAACTATCCTTTTGTTGGCAAAGAATCTGCAAACAACCTTGTGCAAAGTACCAATGCAACAACACACATATAAAGTGTGGTCCCTAGACTTTGAGGCCATCCCTCAAACTGTTAACCAGTCCACAATAAACTGAGTGCAGAAATTATGATTAAGCATTTGAAAAATTTTAAAGCAATTTGGAGAAGTCATTTTTTTCTATTGAGTTTAATAATAAAAAATTTGGACTCTGCATCTATTCTTTATGTTTATTATGTTTTATTTTATTATAACTTATAAAAATATCTGCCAATTAAAAGTTGAAAATTAAAACAAAATGATTTGACTCTTTGCCATTAATAGTTGTGAGGTAAGCCCTGACCTAGAGCAGATTGAGAAGATGGTGTGAGAGCTCAGGTACTAGTTAGGGCTCTACATGCTGAGAACAAGACACTAAGGAGATAATTTGAGGAAGGAGTAATCTGGTAAAATTCATGAGATCCTGAAGAAAGGATACATTCTGTGCATGATGTCAGGTACTAGAATGAGATATATAAATCAGATGAAAAGGGTAGAACCTTGCTCAGGGCTAGACAGACAGCCATGATGGAAAGAAGTGGGAAACAAGGTAGGTTGACAGGGTAGGGACTTGGCCCTATGGATGCACCAATTGTAGGACCTTGAAATCAAGATACTCCCTTTGTGTATCATTGTACCGACATAACCCTGCTTCTGTGCAGGGTCATTAACTGATTAGACTTCCTTTGTTTTTTAGATTTACACCCTGCCTGCCATTATTAGCAAGAAAGAAGAAAGTAAGTTGTTTTAATAATTATTTAAAATTTTATCACAGATTTTTTAATCCAAAGGTTTTATGTGGTATTAAGAGTTAATTCTGGAAAAATAGTAGTAGCATATCATTGACCTGACAGTTAAACAAATTTAAAATTTTTATTCCAAGGAGTTGCTCAAGTCAAAGCCACTAGCTACTGGTGTTATAGTAACCAAAATTAATTTTTATTTGTTTTATGTTTGTTTACTTATAGGTATGCACCTTGCTTTATCCCAGGAAGAGATTTGAAGCAGTTGATATATAGTTTGATTTTTTAAATGTTTTTAATGGCAGTAGGGAGTTTCTTTATTTTAGTTTCCCTGTTCCAGGGACAAGACTGAAGACATGAATACTTTGTGCTGGTTTTAGGAGATTGTGCCCGAGAGTGTGATGTATAAAAACATTGTCATAACACATGGGATATATAGGAAAACCTCTTGTCTCACTGTAGGACTACTGAATCCTTAGTATTAAAGCATTCTTAATAAACACATTTTCTGTGTTTTCCATCTCATTCTAAATCCTCTTTAATCATCTGCCACCTTCTTGCCACCTTTTACTGTTGGTTATTTTAAGGTATTTTCTTTATCATATACTCTACGTGGTCAGATTATTTGACATATAAAAGTTATTTTGTGTATTTGTTTCTAAGGTTAGGTGTATATCTTCTAAAGCAATTACAAGTTTTATTTAACTCAATTGACTCTCTCTCATGATGTCTAAATTTATTTTTAAAATAGGATTAACAATAACCCTGACTTTTAAATTGCTAATACAATGCAACTTAAAATGAAGTAAAGATAAAAACTAGGAAAGCACTCATTTGAAAGTCATAAATATTGAGTGTATGAAAAAGCCTATTATTTTAACTGAATGAAATGCTTCTTAGCAATTAATTTCAGAAATTATCAAAAGAAAAAACATGATTTAAAATACTCTTAATGTTGAAGACCTTAAAAATTATTTCCAGTTTTTATTCTTGCATTTCTTTATTGCAAATCAAGGAAAGTGATTAATATAAAATCTTCCATTGCCCATTTGTATCTAATCACAAAAATAATAACCAACAGATAAGCACCAAATGTTCATTCTAAACAATTACCTAAAGAGCAATATATTATATAAGTTGCATTTGAGTAGAGTTTGAAATGTGTTTCCTAATATTGGTTTCATTTTTCATATATAGTGTGTAGTTCTTTCAACTTCAAATGAACCTGCTCAAGGATGAATCCTTAGAAAACAACTGAACCTATATATGGTATTGAGTAAGGCTTTAAATGGGGACATGGTGAAGTCAGTGAGAATATATTTGATCTTTAATGCACTTCTGGGAAGTAGAGTTTCTATCATAACTACGAAATTTGAATAAGAAAGTTATCACATGTACACTTCTTCATGCCATAAAGACTCTTCTAGAAATGTGCTTTCTCGTGGCCTTAGCCACCTGAAACATCACTATACCACCATTTGTAATTACAAAATGGTGTGTTTTATTTTTATTATTTTATCTTAAGCTTTATTTTTTTTCAGCCTATCTTTATGTACAGATTTTATTTTATGAATGATTGTCCTAATTTTTTAAAATGTCATTTTAGTAGTAAATCTTATTCTCCCAAATGCAGCACCATAATAAGACAAGTTTCTGATTCTGGCTAATATAATCTTTCTAAACCGGTGGTATCTTCTGTAATCTAGTAAATTGGCTTATAAATGCTGAGATTAATATCCCTTTAAGTATTCTAAACATTCTAAATAAATTATATACAAAATTGTTTAGTGATATCAAAAGGTCTTACTATGTGGGCATAAAGCTTACTTATCCAAAATCACACTTATTTTGGTTGCTTTTCCACATTCTTGGAAATTCAAATTTGCTCACCCAAGGAGAATCACTACTCTGTTGAAAAGACAAGACTATGGCATGTGCCATCAATAAAAAGAAACTCTGACTAATGGAGGCACAGGATTGAATGTACCTTCCAGAAATTAGCTCCCTGCAAGCAGTGGGGTGGACATTTTTTTATTGCCGACTTATGTGAGCAAGGTTTTCTAAACATTACTCAATCCAATATGCATTGAAGTCCCTTTCCCTGAAATGACCTAACTCTCAGAATAGTCGATGGACTTTCCAGGTCCTCAGAATTTAATATTTTTGCATGTAATTTTAAATGTTTTACTACATCAAGTCCTAAAATGTATTAGTGGAACTTTGAATCTCTTCCTCAGACTGTAATCTTCTTATCTCTTTTATCCTGTGTCTTATCAATATACCACTATTTTACTAGTGATTTGGTAACTTATAGGGTATACATGAACACTCAGCAGTATTCCAGACTCAAGCATATGGTTCACCTGAGAGCAGCGTCATGTTTTCTTCCTAGTGACATGTCTGGAATTTTATTTGTTTCAGTTCAAAATTATATTCCAGTGATGATGAAGTTCTCAGACCTCTTTTTTAAGTCTTGAATTAATCATGTAAACTCATCATGTTAAGAGTGCACAGCAGCTTTTATCTTTATGTTCACCCCTTCTACCATTTTTCTATATATCATCCTGGTTTTTGAGATCTCTGTGTTCCTTTTTGACATTTGACTCCTCTCAAAAGTGAGGAATTATATCAATTTCCATTTGTAACTTCTCTGTCATTTTGTATTTGAAACCAGTACTAGTCTTGATTCATTTGCCACCTTGAGGAGTGCATCTTTATAGCCTTGTGTAATGCCGATAGATTCTGTTTATCTTAAAATACTCTAGTTATCTATCCTTTGGAGACTCACTTTTTCATGGGATATGTTTGTATTTTTTGAACTGATGAAGCTAATAATGAAGCATAGGATTGTAAAATATAGAACTCAGATAAAGATTTGTTTTGACCGTCAACCATTAAAAGTGTTCATAATGTCTATGCTTTCTTTAAAAAACCTAAAGGTAATAGAGTAAAAACTATCTAGCATCCTAAAATAGGCCATATTGTGTATATGCAGAGAATATATGCCATGAAATGAAGAGTTAAACTCTTCTGTGACTGTAGAGTAATGAGACTGTCTTTATAAACCTAACAAAAGTCTCAGTACTTTGTGGTTACTCTTACTTTACTGTTTTCAGAGTATAGATGCTGCAAATGAGACTAACATAAAATTCAATAAAGATGATAAGTTTGACACTTCTTAATGAAAAAAGCACTAAGTGTAAAAATTAAAGAATTGGTCAACAAATGCTTTTCTGGTTGTAAAATATGCTTACTACTACAGTATTCTTTTCTTGAAATTCTAAGACTTTGGGACTTCATTAACTTTGAGAATAGCGATGTCTACCATCAATTTTAAACAAATACTATTCAGTTAAGAGTAGAACTAAACTATCCCTCAAGCTGTGCCATATCGGGGGCACCTAGGTGGCTCAGTGGTTAAGTGTCTGCCTTTGGCTCAGGTCATGATCCCGGGGTCCTGGGATTGAGCCCCGCGTCGGGCTCCCTGCTCAGCGGGAAGCCTGCTTCTCCTTCTCCCTCTGCCTGCTTGTGTGCTCTCTATTTCTCTGTCAAATAAATAAATAAGATCTTAAAAAAAAAGAGTAACATATCAGTAGTGCTCCATAATTTGAGCCCATCTTCAAAGAAATTAATTTTCCTTTTTGTTGTTTTATTAAGTTTTTTATTTTAATTCCAGTAAAATATATTTTATCCCCCCTCCCATCTCCCCTCTGGTAACCATCAGTTTGTTCTCTACAGTTAATAAGAGTCTGTTTTTTGGTTTGTCTCTCTCTTTTTTTTCCCTTTGTTTGTTTGTTTTGATTCTTAAACTCCACATATGAGTGAAATCATATGGTATTTGTCTTTCTCTGGCTGACTTATTTCATTTAGCATTGTACTAACTCCATCCATGTTGTTGCCAATGTCAAGATTTCATTCTTTCTTATGGTTTAGTAATATTCCATTGTGTATATATATACCACAACTTCTTTATCCATTCATCTATTGATGGACACTTGGGCTGCTTCTGTAGTTTGGCTATTGTAAATAATGCTGCAATAAACATAGGGGGGGTGTATATATTCTTTCAAATTAGTGTTTTTGTATTTTGGGGGGTAAATACCCAGTAGTGCAATTCCTGGATCATAGGGTAGTTCTATTTTTAATTATTTGAGGAATCTCCATACCCTTCCACAGTGGCTGCACCACGTTGCATTCCCACCAACAGTGCATGAGGGTTCCTTTTCTCCACATCCTCAGCAACAGCTATTCTTTCTTGTATGTTTTATTTTAGTCATTCTGACAGGGGTGAGGTGATATCCCATTGTGGTTTTGATTTGCACTTATTTCCCTGATGATGAGTGA
>NC_138379.1:68106263-68124988 GCF_054177405.1 Leptonychotes weddellii
CACTCCAGCAACCCTCAGTTTGTTTCCTGAGATTAAGAATTCCTCATATCAGTGAGGTCATATGATACATGTCTTTCTCTGATTGACTTATTTTGCTCAGCATAATACCCTCCAGTTCCATCCACGTCGTTGCAAATAAGCCAGTGTTTTCTTGTTGATTTTCTGTTTATATGCTCTGTCCATTGATGTAAGTGGGGTATTAAAATCCCCTACTATTAATTTATCAGTTAGTTCCTTTGTTTGTTATTAACTGTTTTATGTATTTGGGTACTCTCATGTTGGGTGCATAAATATTTAGAATTGTTATATCCTCTTGTTGGATTGTTATTATTATTATATAGTGTCATTATTCTCTTGTTACTGTCTTTGTTTTAAAGTCTATTTCATCTGATGTAAGTATAACTGCCCTGCTTTTATTTTGACATCCATTTGCATGGTAAATATCTTTCCAGCCCCTCACTTTCAATCTGCATGTGTCATCAGTTCTGAAAGGAGTCTATATAGGCAACATATTGATGGGCTTGTTTTTCTACCCATTCCATCTTTTGATTGAGCTTTTAGTCCATTTACTTTCAAAGTAATTATTGATAGATATGTATTTATTGCTATTTTGTTACTTTTTTGTGGTCATTTTTGTAGTTTTTCTATGATTCTTTCTTCTCTTGCTCTCTTTCACACTTTTTAGTGATAAACTTGGATTTCTTTCTCTCTATTCTTTGTGTATCTGTTATTGTGTTTTGATTTGTGGTTACCATTAGGGTTGTATAGAACATCTTCTGCATATAGCAGCCTATATTCAGTAGATGGTCGCTTAAATTAGAACTCATTCTTTCTTCTTATCCCCATTTTTCAGGTATATGGTGTCCTATTTCACGTCCTTTTATTTTATGAGTTCTTTCACTGATTTTTACAGATATACTTATTTTTACTGCTTTTGTGTTTCCTTCTTTTCATACTCTTACTTATGGTCTTTCCTTTCCACTCCATGTGTTTCCTTAATATTTTTGTAGGACTGGTTTAGTGAACATGAACTACTTTAGCTTTTGTTTGTCTGAGAATCTCTCCTATTCTGAATGATAGTGTTGCTAAAAAGAGTATTTTTGGCTGCATATTTTTTCCTGTTAGCACTTTCAATATATCATGCCACTTGCTTTTGTCCTCCAAAGTTTCTGCTGAAAAATCCACTCATAGCCTTATAGCATTTCCCTAGTGTGTAACTATCTTCTTTTGTCTTGCTGCTTTTAAAATTCTTTATCACTACTTTTTGCCATTTTAATTACTTTGTGTCTTGGTGTTGACCTCTTTGAGTTGATTTTGGCGGGGGGACCTCTGCCTCCTGGATCTGGGTATCTATTTGCCACCTGGATCTGGATATCTGTTTCCTTTCCCAGATTTGGAAACTTTTTAGCTAGTATTTCTTCACATAAATTTTCTGAACCCTTTTATTGTTCTTATGGAATCCCTATAATGCAAATGTTATTACACTTGATGAAGTAGCTGAGTTCCCTAAGTCTTTTCTCATTTTGCATAATTTTTTTTCTTTCAGGTTGCTCATTCATTCCTCTGCTTCCTCTAGCCTGCTATTTATTCCATCTAGTGTATTTTTAATTCCGTTTATTGTTTTATTCATCTCTGATTTGTTCTTTTTTATCTCTTTGTTAAGCATCTCACTTACATTCTCCACTCTTTTCTCAAGTACAGTGGGTATCTTTATGATCATTACTTTAAATTCTCTGTCAGGTGTATTACTCCATTTCTCTTAGGTCTCTTACTGTCGTTTTTGTGGGTTTGTTTAATCCATTTGGGATATATTTCTCTGTCTCCTCATTTTGCCTCTGTGTCTGTTTCTTTGTGTCAGGAAAGTCAGCTACGTCTACTCCTCTTGAATGTAGTGGTCTTATGAAGAAGAGGTCCTGTAGTGCCCTGCAGTGCAGTTTCCCCTCTTCCCCAGAGCCCGATGCTTCAGGTGGTGTCTCCTATGTGTGTTGCATGTGCTTTGCTGTTTTGTCCTGGCTGCTTTTTCCTTCAGTCCAGTTGTCTGCAGAGGCTCTCTTTGCCTGTTGTGGGCAGCATTTTGTCCCTGGTGGGGGTGTGGTATGCAGTTTTAACAAGGTGTGCTCTGCTTATGAAATGAGACCTGAGACCTGTAGCTTCCAGGACCCGGGCCTTGTGAGTGGGTTGTGCAGTTTTAACAAGGTGCTCCTCGAACTTCCACAAGGCTTACAGCTGCTACTGCCAGAACCACAGTCTTGCAAAATGCATGGGTGGAAAGATGTAGTGTTGGCAAAGTTTGCGCTGGATTTCTGAGGGGGGTGGCCTGTGGTGCTGGGACTGATGCAAGCATGAGTGGAAAGGGTGGATGTGCCAAATCACTAGGGTGTGGGGCTTGGTGTAAGAAAATTATGTAGGGAAATTCCTGCTGGTTTCTGCAGGTGCCCATGTGTTTATGTTAAGCGTGGGGAAGGGGAGTGGCACCTGCCAGCTCCTTTGTTCCTGGAAGAGTCTTACTCTGGACATGCTCTGAGATGAGTAAATAACTCTCCCTACTGTACACCCCAGGTGTTTTTCAAAGTACTGCTTCTACCCTGTTTTTGGAGGGCTGTTTGTCATGCTGTCTCTTTAAGGGCAGGGACTCATCTTCCTTCTGCCTTCAGCCTCTTCCAAAATGGAGCCAGCTGATTTTTAAGCTTCCAGGCTTTAAGTCCTTCTTATTTGTAAGAAGTCAGTAAATTCAGCTCCTCTTGCTTTCAAAACCAAATGTTAGGAGGATTCGTCTCTCCCATGCAAGCTTCCTGGTGTGTTAGTCTGTTTCTCACCCTTCTCTGTGCCTGTGGCTCCCTCCTGATCACAGATGGCCACCTCTGTTTTGCTCCCCACCATGTCTCCACCTTTTCTACCCTCTTCGATGTGGACTTTTCTCTGCCTTTGGTTGTGGAGTTTGTTTTGCCAGTCTTCATTTTCTGGGTTATTTACACTGGTGTGAGTGTTATCTAGTTGTATCCATGAGATGAGGTGAGCTTAGGGTCCCCTTACTCCACCATCTTCCAGCCTCCTTCTAATACACCATCTTTAATTGGAAGCCAGTTTAGTTTTTTATTGATTTGAATTATTTTCATATATAATTTGAGAATATTAAGAAATATATCTCTACCACATATGATGAAAATTTTCATTATAGTACCAAGAAAACATTTGAATCTTTCCTCAGGGTATTACTTGATATTCTTAAGTTAAATCCTTTTTTTAAAAACAAATAATCTAATTTGATCTGGTTTCAAAACTTAAGAAAATTAGAACAGGTTTAAAAATCTAGCAAAAGCAGTGAAAATAAATTGCTATTTCGTAATGTAGGATCTTTGGGGGAGTTTTGGTTGACTAAATGTATTTTGAATTACTTTGCATATGATAAAAAATGCAGTGAGAAGAATATTGGACTTGGATTCAGGAGATCTGTGTTAGAATTCTGGTTCACAAGCTTGGAACAAAGTGAAATTTTCAGCAACCTGGTGAACCATCTTAAGATTACAAAGCTATCTCTCTACTTCATAATGTTTTGAGAATCCCATGAAAAAGAATATGTGACTAGCTTTGTAATATAATTACCAACACATAATAAAGGTTTTTTTTCTTAGTACATTTGCTTCTATCATCTGGAATAACATGTAACAAAAGATAAGGCTAATTTTAGAAAAAATGGACAGGATCAGTGTAACATATTTGCCTTCTATGAAGGATCTGTGTATTCTAAGGAAGCAAGTTTATGTAGTAACTTTGGTGACTGCGAACCTCTCTACTTCTACCCCAAAATAAAGATTCAGACTAACTAAAACTGTGCCATTAAGTCCTAAAACAGCAGAGCCAACTAAGGGGTAATGGAAGTTGGGCATAAACCCTTACTGTGATTTTCTTTTTTCAGTGTACTTAAATGAAGCAGGGTTCAACTTTGTGAGAAAATGCATTCAAGCTGTGGAAACAAGAGGTAAGTGTTGCCTGACAGGTACATTGTTACTGTTATGTAGTTCATGTAGTTCATTCTTATATAGAAACCTCTCAAAAAATGAGGATGTGTTTCATCATTAACATGAAATTAACTTTAAGAACTATATAAATTTATAAATTATCTACATATACAAAAAACTATAGCTTGAACTTTACCAAAAATCATACTGTAGTTTTTTATTGTTATGTTATGTTAATCACCATACATTACATCATTAGTTTTTGATGTAGTGTTCCATGATTCATTGTTTGCATATAACACCCAGTGCTCCATGCAGAACGTGCGCTCTTTAATACCCATCACCAGGCTAACCCATCCTCCCATCCCC
This sequence comes from Leptonychotes weddellii, assembly GCF_054177405.1. Lineage (NCBI taxonomy): Eukaryota > Metazoa > Chordata > Mammalia > Carnivora > Phocidae > Leptonychotes > Leptonychotes weddellii. The sequence goes on from NC_138379.1 coordinate 68,110,592, forward strand.
CTCCCCTCTAGAACCCTCAGTTTGTTTTTCAGAGTCCATCTCTCATGGTTCATCTCCCCCTCCGATTTCCCTCCTTCATTCTTCTCCTGCTATCTTTTTTTTTTTTAACATATAATGTATTATTTGTTTCAGAGGTACAGATCTGTGATTCAACAGTCTTGCACAATTCACAGCGCTCACCATAACACATACCCTACCCAATGTCTATCACCCAGCCACCCCATCCCTCCCACCCCCCACCACTCCAGCAACCCTCAGTTTGTTTCTTGAGATTAAGAATTCCTCATATCAGTGAGGTCATATGATACATGTCTTTCACTGTATTTCTTTTTAATGATCTTTCCTAATAAAGGCTTGCTTTACTTCTTATTGATAGACTTTGTGTTATTTATTACTATAACCACTTCTTTGATTTTTTTTCAAGCTTTAGTGGGATAACATTCTTAAGGAGCTGGTCTTCCTCCTTCCTTATATTATTTCCCTCAGTGATTTCAGTCACGGTCACAATTATAGCACCTTTCCTCTCTCTAGTCATGACCTCTCACCTGAAGCCCACTCCAGTGCCTATTACACTCTTTCCCTTCCAGGAAAACTTTGCTTTAGCAAAACTCATATTGGGCTTTGAAATTCTGTGAACTTAGGCTCAGATTTTGGTGCTGCCACTTAGAAGTTTTGAGAAGCTAAGTATGTTTCTTAAATTCTCTGAATCTGTTTCCTCATCTTCAAAATGAAAATGTAAAAGCCTTCCAACTCTTCAACATGCAGGACTCCATGACTGAAGAAATAGAGGATGAGAAGTCCTGATTATCATTTCCCATCTTTGATGCTTTTTGTATTCAAATAGTGGTGAATGAACAGGGGTACTTTGCTACTTTAAAGATCTTCAAAAGACTTTCAGACACTGTTCAGTGTCTGCTCTGAGAAATATATGTGTGATGGGTGTTTCCAGGGTAGATTTGCTGAAGTTAGACTGCAAAATTGGACAAGTAGCTTTCAAATTCTGTATAGGTATATGCCTAAGGTTTTTAACATTCTGTACTTGTGCTGCTGGTCTCAAGCCATTTTCTTGTGATTTTTCCTTCTCATTAGGCATCACTATTTTAGGCCTCTACCGAATAGGAGGAGTAAACTCCAAAGTTCAGAAACTCATGAACACAACATTTTGTAAGTTTTGGATGAAGCTGGTTACTTAATTTTTGTATTATAGATAATCCAAACCATAGCTTTCTTTGAGAATTATACTATTGCTTGCCTTTGAATATTTTCAAGTAATATTTAAAGTTAATATTTGCATTCAGTTTTTAATGTTCAGTTATAATAGATGAACAGTCAGAATTTGGGAGGGGTCCTTTTTATAATGTTGGACTTTTTCTCAAGTGTTCTTTGATTAGCTAGAGGTGCATTGAGATTTATGGGTGCTGGATTCAAAGATTACCTAGCTTGGAATCCTGACTTGCCACTTAAAAGCTTTGTGACCTTGGGTAATTTGTTTAAACTCTTTGTGCCTCAACCTTCTCATTCATAAAATGGGGATAATAATAGTGCCTGCCTCATTGAGAAGTATGAGGATTGGATATGTTAATTCATATAATGTACTTGGAAGCATGCCTGGCAGATGGTAAGTGCTCTGTGATGTTAGCAATTGATAATAATTTGATTTGGAACACTGTTATTCCACAAGAAGTCTTTGAGGTTTATAAAGCATCAGAGTGAGATTTGCACTAGTTCGCACAAACAACAATTCAAAACTTTAAATCTGTTGGCACTCTAAGAAATAAATGTCTCTCTCTTTGGCCTACTTACATTTGTGTACATCTTCTTTATGGTGTGAGTGATGTTTTGAATTGCAGTTTAAACATCTTATTTTTTACTCTTTTCAGCTCCAAAATCCCCTCCTGATATTGACATTGATATTGAATTGTGGGATAATAAGACAATAACAAGTGGACTGAAAAACTACCTCAGGTAAGGAAGGTTGAACTCCTACTCTGCATGTGATGTCTCTCTTACCTCCTTGGGCAGTTGCCATGTGATTCCTTGGAGATCCTGTGCATGAACTTCACTATTTAGAGCAATACCTTCACTTCAGGTGAAATAGCACAAGGTGGTGATATTTATATTTAGTGTTTTGGAACTTATACATGCTTTTTCAAATAATAAACAGGCTGCAGTATTTTAGGAATACTAAATAATGCTTTGTTTCATATTAAATTTGAATGTGGTGTTTTCATGTATTTTTTTTAAAGCTGAAATTGAAAGTTGTTTTTTGTTTTGTTTTTGTTTTTTATTTAACTATTGTCCCCATATCTGAGAGGTATTTTGCTGTTGTTGTTCAGTAGTTCTCACAGTGACAAAATGATTTTCCAGCCATCCTTTTTAGTACAATTATGCCAAGAAGTGCTAAAGGGCTTTGGTGTCTTCGAGGTCTGCATTTTGGGACTGCCTGGAGCGGCCCTACTAGGTCTTGATCATACTCCTTAATCACCCAACTCTTAGAGAAACACTGAAAGTTCAGGGAAAATAAAAAAAATATTGCCATTCTAATGCCTGCTTCTTTATCCATTGCAGATGCCTTGCAGAACCACTGATGACTTACAAGTTACACAAAGATTTTATTGTTGCAGTTAGTAAGTACACTTCCGTTGGATGTATTATAATTGATGTAGTTTTATGCTCTATCACTTAGAGGTATAAATTTAAATGAACTAGTTAAGATTTTCCTGTATTTTGCTTAAGAAACTGTCAATCTGATACTTTTTTTTTTCATTATGTTCAATTAGCCAGCATATAGTTTTTGATGTAGTGTTCAGCAATTCATTAGTTGGGTATAACACCCCGTGCTCATCACCACACGTGCCCCTTTTAATACCCATCACCCAGTTACCCCATCCTCCCGTCCCCCTCCCTTCTGTAACCCTCAGTTTGTCTCCCAGAGTCCAGAGTCTCTCATGGTTTGTCTCCCTCTCTGATTTCTTCCCTCCCTTCCCCTGTGGTCCTCTGCACTATTCCTTATATTCACATGAGTGAAACCATATGATAATTGTCTTTCCCTGCTTGACTTATTTCACTTAGCATCATCCCTTCCAGTTCCATCCATGTCGATGCAAATGGTGGGTACTCGTCCTTTCTAATGGCTGAGTAATATTCCACTGTATATATGGACCACATCTTCTTTATCTAGTCATCTGTTGAAGGGCATCTCGGCTCCTTCCACAGTTTCGCTATTGTGGACATTGCTGCTATGAACATTGGGGTGCAGGTGCCCCTTCATTTCACTACATCTGTATCTTTTGCTGGGTCATAGGTAGCTCTATTTTTAACATCTTGAAGAAATTCCATTCTGTTTTCCAGAGTGGCTGTACCAGCCTGCATTCCCACCAACAGTAAGAGGTTCCCCTTTCTCCACACCCTCACCAACATCTGTTGTTTCCTGTCTTGTTTTGCCATTCTAACTGATGTAAGGTAGTATCTCATTGTGGATTTGATTTGTATTTCCCTGATGGCTAGTGATGTTGAACATTTTTTCATGTGTCTGTTAGCCATTTCTATGCCTTTGGAGACGTGTGTGTTCATGTCTTTGGCCCATTTATTGACTGGATTATTTGTTTTTTGGGTGTTGAGTTTGAGAAGTTCTTTAAAGATCTTGGATACCAGCCCTTTATCCGTAATGTCATTTGCAAATATCTTCTCCCATTCCATGGGTTGCCTCTTAGTTTTGTCATTTGATACTTAATAGCTGGCAGTACAGTTTGTAAACAAGTAGGAAATTGTGAATGATGGATTAAAGACCTAAATGTGAGACTTAAAACCATAAAAGTAGGAGAAGACATAGGCAGTAGCTCTTTGACCTTGACTGGAGAAACATTTTTCTAGATATGTGTTCTCTGGCAAGGGAAACAAAAAGCAAAATTAAACAATTGGGACTACACCAAAATAAAAAAGTTTGAGCAATAAAGGAAATCATCAACAAAACAAAAAGGCAACCTACTGAAGGGGAGAAAATATTTGCAAATGATATATCTGATAAGGGGTTAATATCCAAAATATATAAAGAACTTACACAACTCAACACTAGAAAAACAATTTGATTAAAAAAGAGGCAAAGTCCCTGAGTAGACATTTTTCCAAAGCAGACATACAGATGGACAATAAACACATGCAAAGATGCTCAACATCACTCATCATCAGGGAAATACAAATCAAAACTACAATGAGCTATCACCTCTCACCAGTCAGAATGGCTAAAATTAACAACACAGGAAGCAACAGGTGTTGGCGAGGATGTGGAGAAATGGGAACCCTCTCGCATTGTTGGTGGGAATGCAAACTGGTGCAGCCACTCTGGAAAACAGTATGAGGGTTCCTCAAAATATTAAGAATAGAACTACCATACGATCCAGTAATTCGACTACTGGATATCTACCCAAAGAAAATGAAAACACCAATTCAGAAAGATATGTGCACCGTTACATTCATTGCAACATTATTTACAAAAGCCAAGACATGGCAACAACAGAAGTGTCCATCGATAGATGAATGGATAAAGAAGATGTGGTATGTATGCACAATGGAATATTACTAAACCACAAGAGAGAATGAAATCTTGACCTGTGCAACAACATGGATGGACCTAGAGAGTCTAATACTAAGTAAAATAAGTCAGACAGAGAAAGACCAATACTATATGATTTCATTCATATGTGGAATTTAAGAAACCAAACAAAAAAAGGAACACTCTTAAATACAGAGAACAAACTGGTGGTTGCCAGAGGAGAGGTGGGTGGAGGATAGGGGAAATAGATGAAGGGAATCAAGAGTACACTTAGCTTGATTTAAAGAAATTGCAGAATGAATTAGAATATTTTGCCACTTAATAAGACTTCATTAGGGTGCTAAGAGGAATTATTTTAGTTACGTTTTACTCAATTGATGTTAGTTTCTTATAAGAGCAACCTTAGGGTTAAATAGATAAGACTACAAATATGTACAGTCAGGTGTGCGACCTACTCATACTTACATGCTGTATTCCTAAATCTGGAGAGAAGAGTCAGGTATTTTTGGCAGGTAACAGGCACTTCCATCAATCCTTTTCCCCCTATTTATTAATAATGATCACATATCTATGTCATTTCTTTGGGTCTATGATTGCTATAATGGAATATATATAGATAGGCTTAATTCAAAAATTGTGGGGAGGGGCTCAGTGAAAACATGTAAGCTGAGAAATCAGAAATACGTACTTTTAAAACATTAAAACCAAAGTGCAGGGTTGCCATCTGAGCCCATCACAACATTTAACCATTAGGAATTAGCAATTCATTGTTAAGATGTATGAGGTATGACTGTACCAAGTATTTTTCACAGTCCCAAGAAAGAAAGCAGTTACATTAATTTATTACCACACATTGTAATGTCACAGGAAATGTCTGCTGATAAGTGTCAGATAACATTGAGTGACTTGGTTTTCAATCCAGCATACATGACTGACCACATGATCTCATAAACATCTGTACCACTTAGCTTTCTCCTGAAAGCTTTCCACTCTATATTCTCTTCATTGAAATCTATCCTTATTAGATGAACAAAACCTCAGAAAATGTATAGTCTGACCTCTCATTTTATTGACTAGGTCCCTGAGTGGGCCAGTGACTTTGTCCAAGGACACTAGTAAATTGATGGCAAAATCAGGGCTACAAGCCAATTTTTTTGACTCTTACCCTAGAACTCTTTCTTACAGAAATTTTGTGTTAATTAAACAAATGGCATTTGAGCCACCTAGCTAAGTAGCTAAAATGAACAGCTTGTTTTAATAGAAACATTTGGTTGTAAGCTATTTTTCTCTATTTCCATGGCAAATAAATAATTCACTACCATGATAATTAAAATATATTCTTATAGATAAGAATTAATCTTTTGTCTGGGTCAAGGATATTACCATGTATCAGATAATAAGATAATAAAATTAGGTATTATTTGGAAATTCAGCTCTGTAAAAAGGGGAAGTTTTTCAGAAATTACAAGGTGTCTCACAGATTCCCTGGCAGAGTATGGATTAGGCTTTCCACAGGCCTATAGCTAGGAGCTGCAAAACTGGGAATTGGTATTTCTCTTCCCATCCTTTTAGGAGGGTCTCTCCTCTCTGTTCTTTGCTGCATATCTGCCTTATTCGTATCTCCCTTTCCAGTCGGGTTTTCTTGGCTTTGGAGCACATTTGGTCATGTCAACCCTGGTCTTACACGATATGCCTTTTCACATAGCTAAGCAGACAGATCACAGTTTTGGTGTCTCCATTCCAACCCCTGGGAGACTTTGTGTTTGGCCCAGCGTGAGCCATGCATGCTCTTTCCTCACCTCCTGTTGAGCACTTTTCAGAGAAAGGGCTTGGCAGGGTAGGTAGTCACCATAGAATTTGTTTATTATAGTAAGAGCATGTTAATAGGTTCTTCATTCTGAAGTGTTAGATGTTTCTCTAGCAGACATGTCAGCATGTTGGCTTTTGCCTGGCAGACTAGACTAGTCTTCCTTTAGATGGTTTTTCACTTTTCAGATTTACCATTGTCAATGTGCACTTAAAATCTATCAGGCCTCTGTTTGCATAATAATCCTGACACCTCAGAACAGTAATTCCCTGTTCTCTTTAAATCTATAAAATTTGGAAAGAAATACTTTCTTCCTTTGTCTGATGGAGTCACTAGGAAGTTTTATGTGTGATAAAGTATATTATATTGCCTGGCACATTAGGCCATCTGTAACAATTTCTGTGATCACTCACATTGCAGGTGATGAGTTATGGTTGTATGGAAGTCCAGTGGCTATGAGCACAGGTCTGGATTAGATAGAACTGGGTTAGTTTGACTTCTTAACTAACTTCATGACCATGGTTAGGTTACTCAACCGCTCTAAGCCAGTGATAGTAATAATACTTACTGCATAAAGCAACGTTTGTAAGGCATGAGGGTGGGAGTGTTTATAATGTTTAGATTACTAATGTTTATTTACACGTTTGAATGCAATTGAAACTTGACCATTTGCAACCTTTATGTTATAGAATCTGATGACCAAAACTACCGGGTGGAAGCTGTACATGCATTGGTGCACAAATTGCCAGAAAAAAACAGAGAGATGCTGGACATCTTAATAAAGCACCTCGTCAAGTAATTCTCTGATTTATGTTCTTCACCTAACTACTTGTTCAATGTTAAAGTTAGACTTTTCATGTCTTTCTAAAGTGTATGATGGTACTGTAACATTGTTATTATAATCAGTCTATTGAATATGCTTTTTTTAAAAATTTTTTTATTGTTATGTTAATCCCCATACATTACATCATTAGTTTTAGATGAAGTGTTCCATGATTCATTGTTTGTGCATAACACCCAGTGCTCCATGCAGAATGTGCCCTCCTCAATACCCACCACCAGGCTAACCCATCCTCCCACCCCCTCCCCTCTAGAACCCTCAGTGTGTGTGTGTGTGTATTGTGTGTGTGTGTATAGTGTGTGTGTGTATAGTGTGTGTGTGTATAGTGTGTGTGTGTATTGTGTGTGTGTATAGTGTGTGTGTAGTGTGTGTGTGTGTAGTGTGTGTGTGTGTAGTGTGTGTGCATGTGTGTATTGTGTGCATATATATAAGAGAGATTGGTTGCAAGGAACTGGCCTGCACTATTGTGAAGGCTGGTAAGTCTGAAGTGTGCAGGGCAGCTGGTAGTCTGGAGACTCAGGGAAGAGTTAACATTGCAGCTCCAATCCAAGGCAGTCTGAAAGCAGAATCCCCTTCTACTCAGAGGACCTCAGTCTTTTTAAGACTTTCAACTGATTGAATGAGGCCCACTCATATGGAGGATAATCTGCTTTACTCTGAGTCTACTGATATAAATGTTAATTTTATGCAAAAAAAATACCTTCATAAATCATCTAGAATTATGTTTGATTAAATATCTGGGTACTGTGGCCTCATAAATCTGTCTAAAGATTCTCTTTCATACACACACACACACACACACACACACACACACACACACACATACTTGCCATCCTACTATAAACAAAAGTCCAAATTCAGATTTTATTTTTTTTTTAAGACTTATTTATTTATTAGAGAGGATGGGGAGGATAGAGGGAGAAGAAGAGGGAGAGGATCTCCAGCAGTCTGCCCACTGAGCACAGAGCCTGACACAGGGCTTGATCTCATGACCCTGAGATCATGACCTGAGCCGAAACCAAATGTCGGACGCTTAACTGACTGAGCCATCCAGTTGCCCCCAAATTCAGGTTTTAAACTTAAGAATTCCCTTTCAGGCTCATATACAAATAAGGATATTTTCCATCTTAGCGAGTATTATGATTCACAATTAAATGATTCCTGCTTAGTTGCTTACTACAAGTAGTAACCCAGTTTATGCTAATTTGAGCCATGCACATTTGAAATAGTGCTACATAACATGTTAATAAGTCTCATCTGAACCTGCAGATGAGATAATATGAATTGCCCTCCTGCCCCTTGAAATAAGAAGGAAAGCCACTAGGAACTGCATCATTTCAAGTTCATTATTAACTGTTGCATATGGCAATACCTCTTTTAGTTAATGAACAAGGATTCTTGGTCAAATCTAGTCTTGAATTATGTTTTGAATTGTGTGACTTCTTCATGAAATTTAACTACACTGTATGTATTGGGTATTCTCTTGGTGTATTCAAGCTAATTTTCTAGCAAAGCCTTTTATAAACTGCTTTTAAAAGATACATGAGTGGCACATAAAATGTTTTTGTTTAATTATCCAGAATGTTAGATGAACTCAGACTTCCCCCTTATAGTGAATGTGCCTGGCTTTGGTACAGGGGATAGCAAAGGATAGTATCTGGCCATAGAAGAGTGCTTAAAATTCTTTTGCCCATCCTTTATCACCATTCCTGGCTTTTTTCCTGAACCTATACTAAGTCAGTCCCCATTGACTCATGAGCAGTATTATTGGAATGTGTCCACATCCCCAGTGACTTAAGTAAACTACAAACAAGTAATAACACTCTTGATCCCTGGCAACCTTAATATATCTGAAGAAAAGAGAATTTAAGACCAGTGATCTGGATTGGTCACTATCTATAGGACCAGTGACTAAAAGGTTGATTCCAAATCTCCATTAATTAGTTTTGAGACATGGTATAAACCATTACTTCTTTTCTGAGAATCCTTTTGTCTTTAAAACAAGGGCTATCTGTGGTCTCTTCTTCAACTCTAACTTTGAATATTTAAAAGGGCAGTTGGGTGTCTGTTACCTACAACAAATTGAGGGAATGAGGTGCAGAAATAGCTGAAATGTGGGGTGATAAGTGTCTGTATTGATTGAGTTAGCTCAGCAGAAAGGAAATTCAGTGAAAATTGTTCATCCAAATATTCCATCTTCTGAGCAACACAGTCATAAACTCTCCTTTTTAAAACCAATTTTTTTTTAGGATTTTCAAATGTTTTCCCCATGAGCTTAATATTAATCTTATTTCAGTTTACTCACACTACCAGGAACTCTTACATTTTAGCAAGAGTGGCTAAAGCCAATTTAATTACAAGGAAGACTAATGTTTTGAGATCATATTTCCTATAACATTATTTAATTTTATCAACCCTCTAGGGGTCCTTACTCTTTATAGATGAGGAAACTGAAGCCTAGAGATTGTAAATAGCTTGGCAGATTGCACCCAGCCTCCAAGTTGGATGGATCCAAGCTTTAAATCCAGACATTCTTTACATACTGCTCTCTTAGTAGATTCTCTAGTACATACTAAGCACTATTTGGTTATGTGAAAAGAAAATGTTGAATGAAACTTTTTCCTATTCTTTTTTTTTTTTTTAAAGATTTATTTATTTATTTGAGAGAGCGAGAATGAGAGAGAGTACATGAGAGGGGGGAGGGTCAGAGGGAGAAGCAGGCTCCTTGCTGAGCAGGGAGCCCAATGCGGGACTTGATCCAGGGACTCCGGGATCATGACCTGAGCCGAAGGCAGTCGCTTAACCAACTGAGCCACCCAGGCGCCCACTTTTTCCTATTCTAACCAAGAGCTTTTTAGCTAGTGCTCTGTCAGGCACAAGGGAAAAATTCAGTCAGTGAGACAATCAGCTCTTCCTGTCCTGTGCTAGGATTTGCATAATATTCAAAATCCTGGATTCTCCATAAAATTTTACTTTTGCTTCTGGAATGTAGTTAGTGATTTAGTGATGCACACTTAGGTATAAACATACTCTTGTGCTGTGCTTCTTTCTAGAACTTCGTATTTTAACAATGTGCCTAGAAGTAAGATAGAAAAGGCAGTATTAACCTAGAAGATTGGTCAAATGAATGAGGTTTTTTCTTAAGAATATGCCCAATTGGGGCGCCTGGGTGGCTCAGTTGGTTAAGTGTCTGACTCTTGATTTTGGCTCAGGTCATGATTTCAGGGTTCTGAGACCAAGCCCTGAGTAGGGCTCCCCACTCAGCAGGGAGTCTGCTTGAGATTCTTTCCCCTGCCTCTCCCCCAGCTCCCCTGTGCACTCACCCTCTCAAATAAATCATCTTTAAAAAAAGAATATATCTAATTTCTAAAGTAGTCAAAGTCATTTTTGACAGTAACTGGGATAAGGTGACTTTTGCTAAGGCCAGTAATACCAGAGGCTTTTCCTTTCATTTTCATTTTCAAGCCAGCACTGATGCTACCCTATCTCCTTCTCTTACTGTTTACCTAACATAGTGCCCACAACTAAGGAGGCACCCGGGGAAATTTTGAATGGATGGATGGGTGGATGGAGGGAAGGGAAGAAGAAAGACATTGGCTAGTTGTCTTATGTAGGGAGCTTAAGAAAACCCCTGACATATTCAGGAGACCTGAACTGAAATAGCATCTTTGTTCCCAATTTGCTGTTACATGGAATACATCATTTTTACTTTAGGAGTTTTGCTTTTTTTTTTTTAAGATTTACTTATTTGAGAGAGTGAGAAGGATCGGGGAGGGACGGAGGGGGAAGGAGAGAGACAAGAAGACTCGTGAAGAATGGGGAGCCCAACTCGGGGCTCCATCCCAGGACCCTGGGATCATGACCTGAGCTAGAACCAAGAGTCAGACACTTAACCAACTGCACCACCCAGACACCCCAGTTTTGCTTTTTTTTAACCTTTACAATAGGAAAAACAGACTTCCTGGGAGGATTAAATGCAATCAATATCTATGAAAATGCCTGGCACCAGGTTCTCAATATGTTCAGTGTATCCAAATATAATTCCAACCAATCTAATCTTAACCATCTGTTCTAAAAGAAGTATAGTACCCTAGAGACTCCCTAACAACTCATAATCTCTCTAGGGTGATTATATTTAATTTAGGATATCAAGATTTATTCCTTTAATCAAGCTTTATAATTATTTTTACTTAGCTAATGTTACCTTTTTATGTCTTTTTAGGCTATACCCACATATGCCAATTGGGAGTGGTTGAACCTGACTACTAACCTATCATGGCATATTTTCAGGTTGAACCTGAAAACTAACCTATCATGGCATATTTTACATTTTATTTATGCCACAAATTTGATAAATGAGAACATTGCCTAATTATTAAACATTTAACTTATGTTATTTTTATTGCTCTTATTTGCAGAGTATCACTACACAGCCAACAAAATCTCATGACTGTCTCAAACCTTGGAGTCATATTTGGCCCAACTCTAATGAGAGCACAAGAAGAAACTGTGGCTGCCATGATGAATATTAAATTTCAGAATATTGTGGTTGAAATTCTGATCGAGCACTATGAAAAGGTAGGTTGAATTTTCATGTGGAAGTATCAAATCTTGTACCTTGCTTTTAAGAAGGAATTTCTCATTTGTATTATCTGTGAGTTCATTGTGATCTCAGATTCTTATAAAGTATCAGTCTTGTACATTTTGTATGAATTGCTTCTTCATGAGGACTTTGATTTCTTTTTTTTCTTGTTTAGTTTTTAAGTGCTTCTCAGAATCCTCCAGGTAAATGGTTTGCTTTCCTTTTACATCATTTACTTTTCAAGATTTTCTTCTTTAGTATTTATGTAGTGAATTTTTTGCTCATATTCAGAGAATCTGTTAGAATCACTTGGTGATCAAGTATAGTTTTAACCTTTTTATCTCTCTGGAATTAGACTTAGAGCAGCAGTAATATTCTCAATAAGACAAAAGAATTCCAGAGACAGTCTTGAAGTCCTCTCTGGCCTTTAAACATGGTTTCTTTGACAAGATTGAGATCTTTGAATAACTATGGAAATGGGAAATTGGGAAAGTCACAGTGATTGGATTATTAAGTAAATCCAGCCATTGAAAAGCAAAACATTTGTGATCCACTTATGCCTGGTCTAGTCCTTGTCAGAGAAAGACTATGCACTCTCTTTCCCTGGGTCCCTTCTTGGTGCCTGTAGAAGAATATCCTTCATTTATCTAAGGTTGCAAGCACTCACAACCCAAGACCACCTGGCTGTATCCTGCAGCTGTGCTCAGACTTCTCCCTGCAGCTTGTCATGTTCCAAGACAGCTCAGGACCAACAGCATGACAGCACCTTCTCCTGAGAAGCAAGGAACTGCTTGGCTGGGGAAATGATACAGAATGAGCCTCTTCCCTTCAGGTTATGTTCAGCATGAAGCGAGAAAGAAAATATCACAATAGTAAGAGTCAATGTGTCTTGACACAGACATTTGTTCATATTTGAAATTATTGGAAAATCTTCTGAAATTCATTGTTGGGAGATTGGGGAAGATAAAAAAGAAAACCCAGAGAGTGGACATTACTCAGTGTAAGTGGAAAAGAAAGTTATAATTGCTGTAGGATATTTTTTATATCAAGCATCTCTTGCCATGAAGCTGATTAAATAGCATATAGTTCTAAGATTATTTATTAACTCACAAATACCATTTTATGATGAAAATGGCAGTTGCCCCCTTTTATTGACCTCTGTCCAATTTTTTTTTTTTTTTTATGTAGATTTTTCATACTGCCCCAGACCCAAGCATTCCTCTTCCTCAGCCTCAGTCTCGATCTGGATCCCGAAGGACACGAGCAATCTGCCTCTCCACAGGTTCCCGGAAGCCTAGAGGGAGGTATACACCGTGCTTGGCAGAACCTGATAGTAAGTGTGCCTGCTGTAGGGAAATGCTTTCTTCATTCTTTGATTTAGCCTTCCCTCACCTTACCAACCTTAGGGTAGAAATAAATAGATGGTTTTACTGATACTGTCTCCCCAACACTCCCCTCCCATTTATATATTCTTTGTCAGTATGGTTACAAGGTACTTTGAACAAACAAATTCATTACTGCTACAAAGGAAAAAAAATAGTTTGCTCAGTGCCCTTTTTTTCTGCAACTGCTATTAAGTACATCGAGTGCTACTTTGTAGCAGGTTTTGTCCTATTGTCAAAGTGGTAGAGGAGAAAGCAAGAAAAAGTCTGGCTAAAGCAGTCCTTTTCTTTCTTCTTTTCACATTATGTCCTTAAAGCATCATCTCTTGGGTATCAAAGTGTCTGAAAGAGAAAGAGAAAAGAAATACAAAGAGAAACCACACTACACATTATCACTAACTTGCTGTTCTGAACCAAGCCCCACAGTGGGTGGCAGCTTGAGCCCGAGGTGCATGTTAAACTTGTTTTGTTTTACTCTACACCCCCATGCCCTGCAATTTTTTCTCATGGTCAGTATTTAACAGAAAACACTAATTTTTAATTTATATATGTTTGAATACTTTATTATAGTTTTTCTGATTTGTTTCTTAAAACTTACTTTTAAGAACATTAAAAAGTAATTCAGTTAAATAGGCAGTTTCTTACATTGCTATATTCTCAGCAGGAAGAGGAAAAAGTCCTTTCTTTTTCTTTTTTTTAAGATTTTATTTATTTATTTGACAGAAAGAGAACAGCAAGAAGGAACACAAGCGGGGGGGTGGGAGAGGGAGTAGCAGGCTTCCCGCCAAGCAGGGAGCCCCGGTGTAGGGCTCAATCCTAGGACCCTGGGATCATGACCTGAGACAAAGGCAGACACTTAACAACTGAGCCACCCAAGTGCCCCAAAGATCCACAGTTGTTTTTTTTTTTTTAAGATTTTATTTATTTATTTGACAGAGAGAGACACAGTGAGAGCAGGATCACAAGCAGGGGGAGAGGGAGAGGGAGAAACAGGCTTCCCGCAGAGCAGGGAGCCCGATGTGGGGCTCGATCCCAGGACCCCGGGACCATGACCTGAGCCGAAGGCAGACGCTTAACGACTGAGCCACCCAGGCGCCCCTACAGTTGTTGTTTTTTTTAATTGTTATGTTAATCACCATACAGTACATCATTAGTTTTTGATGTAGTGTTTCCATGATTCATTGTTTGCGTATAACACCCAATGCTCCATGCAGAACGTGCCCTCTTTAATAC
>NC_138379.1:68125488-68171714 GCF_054177405.1 Leptonychotes weddellii
TTCTTCCCCTCCTGCTATCTTCTTTTTTTTTTTTTTAAACATATATTGCATTATTTGTTTCAGAGGTACAGATCTGTGATTCAACAGTCTTGTGCAATTCACAGCGCTAACCATAGCACATACCCTCCCCAATGTCTATCACCCAGCCACCCCATCTCTCCCACGCCCCACCACTCCAGCAACCCTCAGTTTGTTTCCTGAGATTAAGAATTCCTCATATCAGTGAGGTCATATGATACATGTCTTTCTCTGATTGGAAAAAGTCCTTTCTTTTAAAAATGTAAGCAGCTTCTAATTTGTAGCTGACATGACTGGTGCCTTTCAATGAAGAAGGACTCAGACGCATTAACTCAGAATTACTTAACATCAGGAAAATAAAGGCAGAAACATGTCTGTAAAATCCCTCCTTCCAGCGATCTCTTATAATGTCATCAATGAATCTTACTACTATTATTTGTGAGTTCTTTTTCAGAAGCAAGTTTTTTAAGTAGGCTCCATGCACAGCATGGAGCCCAATGTGAGGCCTGAGATCAAGATCTGAGCTGAGATGAAGAGTTGGACACTTAACTGACGAGCCACCCAGGTGTCCCCAGAAGCAAATTTTGTGTGAATTCAAGCCAGCTCACTAATCCTTCAAGAAGTAACATTATTTCATAGGGTCAGGGTACATATAAAATCTTCCTTGAATAGTGTTGAAAAATGCATTCACTGAGTTGAAATGCATGTTTTAAAGCCTTTCTCCAGAACAGATGGCGGTTTTCCACACTGGGTACAGGCCTGTTACTCCATTGGGATCAGGTGGTCGCTGAGCGCGTGTGAGTTGGAGAATGGAAGGGTTTGGTTGTGTTGTCTCAGTAGACAGCCGCTGCTGTTTTCTCGCTCCCACTCAGGTGACTCTTACAGCAGCAGCCCAGACAGCACACCCATGGGGAGCATTGAGTCACTCTCCTCTCACTCCTCTGAGCAAAACAGCACAACCAAGTCTGCTTCCTGCCAGCCCAGGGAGAAATCTGGAGGGATTCCTTGGATTGTATCCCCATCACCTTCCAATGGACAGAAGAGTCTTGGACTCTGGACAACTAGTCCTGAATCAAGTTCTAAAGAGGATGCAACCAAAACGGATGCAGAATCAGATTGCCAGAGTGTTGCCTCGGTCACCAGCCCAGGGGATGTTTCCCCACCCATAGACCTGGTCAAGAAAGGGCCGTATGGGCTTTCAGGACTGAAAAGAGCCTCAGCTTCCTCTCTCAGATCCATCTCTGCAGCTGAAGGTAAACCAGATTTGAGGTTATATAAAATGTCATTGTCTCTCTATCACTTGCTGGATTATTCAGCATGATTAAGGAGGGAAAAGTTAATGGTGAAGGGGCTAACAATGCTGTTCCTGAGCTAGGATTTTTAAAACTGGTGCACTGGGACCTTTTTTGTGGATCTTTCCATCTCCGTGAGGTGATGTTTTTGTAATTACTGTAGATTGTGATCTCTCTGAGTGATGGGCTGCTGTGCTCAAAGAACATTCTGTACCTTCTCATTTGGGCTTAGAGAAAAATGCTTCCTTTTGTTACGTGCATGTACTGTGTTACTGGTGTTATTTTGTCTGATAGCACCTTGCCTGTTTTCTTGGGTTTTCTCTTTAGGAAGCAAGAGCTACAGTGGATCCATTCAAAGCTTAACTTCTGTAGGTTCCAAAGAGATGCCCAAAGCCCCACCACACCCAGACCTGCCTCCAAAAATGTGCAGGAGGTTAAGGCTGGACACTGCCTCGAGCAATGGCTACCAGCGACCTGGATCTGTGTAAGTGAGAGACAGTTTGTATTTGTTGTATCATCTAGGGATACACAGGGGTTGAGTATGTCCCAAAGAACCTTTAGGAGTCCCTCAGCTGAATGCCTCATCTGTAGTGTGGGAACAGTCAACTTCTGAAGGACCCTGTCCTCTTCTACAAATGGTGTATTACAAATTAGAGGAGGCTTAAGATAGATATATTCCACACACATACAATTTCAGTCATTTGCCTTACAAGCAGAACTATGGCTTAATTTAAAGACATGAGATTGGATGTATAATATAGTAGTTCTGGGCTTTGAAACTAGACATTCTGTAAAAGCTAGACATCTGCCTCTCAGCTGAGCCAACTGCCCATATCCCACCTCCCCCACCTCTCTGTTAGAAATGCAACTGCTGTCTACATTGTGAGGGTTTGTTCTCTCTCCTCTCCATCATCTGTCTCCCCTACGTGGAGAACAAGGAGCGTGAAAGGTGAAAGAGAGTACTTTTAATTAAAAGACCCAGAAATGTAAGTTAGGCCGATAGGATAGAGTACATAGATGTAAATAGGAAGGGGACGAAGAAGAGCAAATGGGAACTTGGATAAAGAAGTAAGCAAAATCTAAAAAGGAAAGTTTTTAGCCCTTTCATTTTATTTTCCTGAGCTTTCCAAATGCTATAATTACTGGGCACCTTAACATATATTATCTCTTAATGTACTTCATGTCCCTCCACAGTAGGTAGTAGAAACCTCATTTTAGAGATAATGAGAACTAATACTTGGAAAGTTAAGGAGCCCATTTAATTATTCACTGAAAGTCCAGTAAGGCATTCCGGTAAGCCTGTTTCCATAGGAACAGTATCTTAAATTCATTCATTCATCACATCTCCTTTGACAAGAACCTTTTGATTACAGCGTGTGTTTGACATACATTATCTCTCTTGATCAGAAATCCAACTACCACTGTATAGACAAATACTATATTTATAAATCTGTCTACTGTCCAGTGTGTACAGTTCTAGCCATTAAGGAAAAATAAATTTTAAGCCAATATGTCAATATAAATTCCATCCTTTGTGAGGGAAAGAAGATTTGCTTCTGTTTTGTAATTGTACTGATGAAGTAGAAATTAAAATTGAGAGAATATATATTCTGTATTAGGTGTAAAATGATCCTTCATATTATCAACTGCCTAGATGGTGGGAGAAAAGTTTGTCAATTAAAGAAATAAGATACACTTTAAAAATCTAATTTAAAACATCATTCACAGAATTTGAAATTCTCTTTTAGTAAGTATAGAAACTTTTCTAATTACCCCAGGGTGCCTTAGTTTTAATATAGTCTCAGTTTTTCAAATAGATCATGCGCTCCCTCCCATGATTTGAAATAAGATTTGAATCCACAAATTTTCAGAGTTCCCTCTTTTCACTTTAAGAACTATGTTCAAATATTTAAAAAAATATGAAACATTTTAGAATTAGTTTTATCTTAGCTATCAGAATGAACAACAGTTCTTTTGTCTTGATGATTTGATTCTTTCCTTTGGCTCCACAGGGGTCAGTATCACTGCCAGAAGCTGAGTGGGGAGAAAAGGTTCTTTTTTACTGCTCCCACAGTTTTCTGAAGTAGAAAAGATGAGGACAGTAAGAACCCCAGGGGAGGTAGCTATAGGTTTATTACATCTGGTAGTCTATGAGCTGGAGACTAGATCTAAAAATTTCTTTCACATTAAAGCTTAAAACAATTAAAATTCAGGTCAGATTTTGTGGACAGTTCTTAACTAATTATTTTTGGTTTGTGTTAACTGATAACCCCGAATTGTACTTTGAACTGAATGATTTTCTGATCAATTTTAATGGAACTTGCATTTTAAAATTATTTTTCAGTGTGGCAGCAAAAGCCCAACTGTTTGAAAATGTTGGTTCACTTAAGCTGGTTTCTTTTGGGCGGTAAGTTCTCAAAAACCTTAAAGTAAAAAATAAATAAATAAAATAGTGGTGATATCGTTGTCTTTTGTTGACATGTTGGGTCATCTTTGACAGCTCTGACCTTCAGGTCTGCCGATGGTCAAATCCACACCCACTGTCTCTTCAGAGGGAAAATTTTGGTCATGTCTGTAAACAGCATTTAGCCTATCACACTGTTGCAGCGATGCCTCATTTACTAAAATCTTCGCAAAAGAAGGGTTCTAAACAAGTTTTCTGAAAGATACAAGTTACTATAACCCTTGGCACGGCAAAGACTCCTTTGATGACAATTTCTGGAAAGTTTTTAAAAGTGTATTCTTTTTCTTTAAATTTTTTTTAAAGATTTATTTATTTGAGAGAGAGTGTGCACATGAATGGGGGGAGGAGCAAAGGGAGAGAGAGAGAAAGAATCTCAAGCTGACTCCCTGCTGCGCACAGAGCCAGACTTAGGTCTCCATCTCACAGCCCTGAGATCACGACCTGAGCCGAAACCAAGAGTCAGACACTTAACCGCTTAACCGACTGAGCCACCCTGGTGCGCCTTAGAAGTATATTCTTGATTTTAAAAGTTATAGAACTTTTTCTGGAAGAAGCTTTATGAACATGCATTGAAAAATACGCTTATTTTTAATGGCCACTGTGTTGCTGTAGGGCTGATTGGCCTAAGCAGCTCTTTTTTTGAGTACAGGTCTTCATTCAGGTTTCCCAGATTTTACCTTCTTCTCTGTTAAAAGGACATAGGTTGTTACATCTTGCCACTAATAATCTGCTTGCTTCTAAGGTTTCGCTTTCCTCTCCTCCTGTTCCAAATTGATCTTCTCATCCACAGTGGGCTTTGGTTTTTAATTTGAATATGTCTGAAGTAATGGAATTTTTTTAGTGTTTTGGTATGTCTGTTTTTGTTTTGTTTTGTTTTACCATCAGCAACAGGTCTGAGTCATTCAATAAATGCTTTCTATTGAAAGAGCATATAAATGAGAGCACTTGAAGAACAAACTTTGATTTTTCCTTTGGATGTACAAAGGCAGTTTTGAGCTTCCCGTGTTTGGCTAATCAAAGCTATGAAGTAAAGGAATCACAGTTAATTGAAGTATCACTGTATAGTTATTTTAAAAGTTATTCAACCACTATGTTGTACACCTGAAACTAATATAACACTGTATATTAACTATACTGGAATTAAAATTTTTAAAAAGTTATTCAACCATAGAATTTTTTATTGACCTTTTTAAAGTATGTGGACTTTTTCAGCAAGTGTTTATTAACTACCTACATGATGTTGGGCTTGTTCTAGTTACTAGGGATAACACTGACCTTCAAATTCTGTTTTTTTTGTTTGTTTTTTTTTCCCCAAGTCCTAGCAGCGGTCTTTGTGTAGTACTGTTTTCCCAAGTCCTAGCAGGGCTAGGACTTTGTGTATTAATGTTTTTGACTTCACAGAGTAGAGCCACTTTGATATCTTACTGGGATGTTGGTCAATGTGTTGAACTTACGAACAAATCCCAGTACTTGCATTTACTTTACCTCCATCCATAGTATCTTCACTTTCTTCCCTTTTATCAAGGGATGGTGAAAACTAGATACTGTGCATGTCAGAGCAAACATCATTTCTCTGAAACTGTCATCATTTTAGGCTTTAGTGTAAGGGATTTAACTTTGCTACTTCTGTCTTGCTATATAGTTGAATTGCTCCACTAGGTGGAGCCTTTTTATTATGAAGCTCTAAACAATCTGTTAAGTGCTCAAGTTCTGTATCAGAGAAAAAACTTTAAAGTTTTTCCTTTAAAAACTTGAAGAAAAAAATAATAAATAAAATAAAATAATAAAAACTTTAAGAAAAGAAGCTATTTAATGGAGTAAATCAGAACACTGTCATATACTCAGATGTTCAACAATCAACCTATGCATTTTTAATATGCTTTTAGGTTATACTCTAAGTCAACTTCTAATGGCTGTCAGCATAAATTTAGAGCTCACTCTGCACTGAAGGTTGGAGTCTTTACGTGTCAACAGTTCCATACCATGTGCTGACAGCGTCAGAACTTTTCATCAAGAGACAGGCACAGTGGAGCACAACCGACGTCAGGGTCAGATAGATCCATGTTTAAATTCTTGGTCTACCACTTCCTAGTTACAGTAACCTTGGAGTTACATATTTAGGAAATATATTTTCTCTATCTATAAAATTGAAGGTCATAATTCTTTTGACAAATTGTTGTAAATGTATACTGTAATGTATTTGAAGTACTTGGTAAGTTCTCTGTAGATGGTCTACAATAGTAACTATTATTGTTACTATTTAAGGTGCTTGCTTAAGATATTCAAAGGCTTCTAACTAATACATCAATGGTACTTAATCACTAACTATTAACAGTCACCTGATACTCTTTTATACCATTAAATACAAGTGAACAACACGTAGAAGTTGAGGGCATTTCCCTTACTAAACTATAATGCTTATTTTGCTTTCTTTCTAGGGAGTTTAGGGTTACCCCTGAATTGGATCTTGAAGAATGATAGAGCCAGTAGTGGGTAGTAGGATGACTAGCCATGTTTGGGAAAGAGACCGAGTAGGAGATTTCAGTGGATGGCTTTGAAAAACAGGAAAGTAACACCTACAGGAAGTACTGCAGAGTCTGGGTCATTGGGCAGAGGGGTAATCTAATCATGGATATACTTGAACAGATCCAGTGGCTTTTCTAGGAGGTTGTGAAGTGGAAAGAACATTTAAGATGGAATTGGTGAGATTTAAAGCGCCTTAATTAGGGCAGTAACAAAAGCATGAAAAACTATAAGGAGAATTTTATGGATCAGAGCAGGATTTGACAACTGCTTTGATACTTTGGGAGTGAAACGTAAAGAAAATTCCAAGTCTTTGAGACTGAGTGTCAAAAAGAATAGTAATTTAGTTTCTGATCTTAGCTTGTGAGTACATAGGAGGGGAAAGGAAAGTTTTGACCATAATGTTTGAGGAGCCTGAGGAACACTGAAAGGCAGTTAGAAATGGGCAACTGGGGACACCTGCATGGCTCAGTTGGTTAAGCGTCTGCCTTCAGCTCAGGTCATGATCCTGGGGTCCTGGGATCAAGCACCATGTCAGGCTCTCTACTCAGTGGGGAGCCTACTTCTCCCTCTCCCTCTGCCTGCCACTCCCCCTGTTTGTGCTCTCTCTCTCTGTCAAATAAATAAAATAAAATCTTAAAAAAAAAAAAAATGTGCAACTGAAACCAGGACAGAGCATGGAGTTTGGTGCCATTTGAGAAAGTTCTACACAGCGGTTACACTGCGGAGATAAAGGTAAAGGTACTCAGTGATGGAACTTACTGAGTAAAAAAGGAAAAATGGCCAGCATTGGTCTTTGGTGAATGGTTTAAGTGATTTAAAGCTCAAGCAAAGAAGAATGTGAAGGAATGATCAGAAATAATGGTCAGTGTGGTAGAAGCAAAAGTGTGAAGGAGATCATTAGAGGACAATGGTTTTAATCTCTAAGGCATCACTGGAAATCTTTAAGAAATCAGGTTCAGTGGAGTACGAGGGGCCACTCTTCAAGGGAGCTTGACCTGTAAGCTTGTTAATGTGAAGATTCCTGCATTGCTGCCGACTCTGAAACCAGAATATCTGAGACTGAGATGTGGAGAATATGAATTTTTGACAACCTCCCCAAGTGATTCTTACGTACCAAAAAAAAAAAAAAAAAGTTTGAGAACCACTCGAATAGAGAAAAACGTCATAGTACCTAGCATATCCCTAAGCAGACATTGGTTATTTACAGTTGTTCTCCTTAATCTGGAAAATGGCTTCAAGAGCCAACTGTCGCTAGGTTCTGTTTTACCATTATAAAAGCATGTGAAAAATGATATCCATAAAGCCTTTACCTCAATGTTAGTTATACTTGGGCAGAGGGAAAGATCCACTTTTAAAGTAATATAATTTAGGCAAGCTATACAGATATCTTCTGAGGGTTGAATTGAGAATTATGTGCTTGAGAAGTAAGAAAATTGGGAGTGCTTGGTTCATTATAAGCAATAACATATTTCTGTTATCATAATTTCAAACCAATGTTTTGTTTATAATTACAAAGCACCAACACAAAGCTCAACAAAGTCGTCTTGTCCAGTGAGTTTGAGATTTAAGAAGGCTGTCACTGTTTAGAGCATAGTGACACATGCAAGATACACATAAGATAAATCACTGTGCTACATTAAGAAACAAAAAAGAATCCATGATTTTTAAGAATAACAACTTTCTCTTCTTTTAGAGAATGTAGAGAATAATCATCTAAAAAAAGTGAAGGGAAACCACCTCTGATTTCATTACCTGAAGATAACCACTGTTAACGTTTTGGCTCACAACCACCTAATCTCATCTATGACCATGGTTCTCAAACTTTTTGGTCCTAGAAAGCCGTTATATACATAAAAAAAAAATTATTGAGGACCCCCAAAGAGCTTTTGTTTATGTGGGTCATATCTTTTTTTTTTACTTTTTTTTATTGTTAATCACCATACATTACATCATTAGTTTTTGATGTAGTGTTCCATGATTCATTGTTTGTGCATAACACCCAGTGCTCCATGCAGAACGTGCCCTCCTTAATATCCATCACCAGGCTAACCCATCCTCCCACCCCCCTCCCCTCTAGAACCCTCAGTTTGTTTTTCAGAGTCCATTGTCTCTCATGGTTCGTCTCCTATGTGGGTCATACCTTGTTTATATTTATTATATTAGAAATTTAAACTGAGAAAATTTTTTAAATTTATGAATTTATTAAAAAAAGAATAAGCTAATGCAACTAAAGGGTGATAATAGCAACACTTTTTGTTAGAAGACAGAATTGTGATTATTCACTTTTACTTAAGTCAACAATTATCAATAATAGAAGTGATTTTTTTTCAGTGTTATTAGGAGACTTCACAGCTAATATCCAAATAGTCACCAGAAATGTCTTATACCAGCAATCATGAGATGTAGATTCTAGCCTGACTTTGCCAAACTTTAATTTCTCTTGGACTTCATTTCTACATATAGAAGATGAACCAAGGAAGTAATTGTTTCCTTTCAAAATTCAAACTCCTATCACCTGAGTCACCGATAATCACAAGTCCTCCAGCATTTGGGGGTCACCCTTTTCTGTGAAACTGAGGCAAATAGTTTATGTGCCTACCCCCAGGTCACAACAGGGTCTAGCCTCCCTTCCTCTTCCAAAGGCCATATTCTTAATGTGTTTAAGACAACAGAAATTGTTTCACATCTACCACTAACCCAGGCCACATGGAAGCCCACTCCTCTGTTGTGGCCATGCTGCAATCTGCTTTCGTTCCTTAATGATGATGACTGCTAAGAGCTCAGGAACTGACACCTCTCTTCCTTAATACCACCAAAGCACCATTAATACAATAACAAAT
The DNA here is from genome assembly GCF_054177405.1 of Leptonychotes weddellii. NCBI lineage: Eukaryota > Metazoa > Chordata > Mammalia > Carnivora > Phocidae > Leptonychotes > Leptonychotes weddellii. Next base: position 68,134,629 of record NC_138379.1, read on the forward strand.
ATTTTTTAAAGGCCATTACATATTAAAATAAATTTTATGAAAAATATTTTCTAATACAAAGAGTTACATTATTTTACATTTTTACAGACCTCTTTAATATATGGCATAATAGGAAATAAATGGCTTCTCATACACACTTCATTTGCTGTCAGAGCAATGTCCTCTCAGGGTCCCATCTACCCATCCATCCAGGTTCCCCTTGACTATACTTTGTGAACTACTCACTCCTCTGTGATAAACACAGAAAAGGAACCCTGAAGGTTGTATTCACTTTATTGTTCCAACATAGTGCCCAACACAGGGAAGATGCTCAACAAAATTGTTAAATAAATGAATAAAATACACATTTTTAACTTAAAAAGACTCAGTTACTGGGGCACCTGGGTGGTTCAGTAGGTTAAGCATCAGACTCTTGATTTCAGCTCAGGTCATGATCTCATGGTTATGAGATCGAGCCCCTCGCTGGGCTCCATGCTGAGTATGGAGACTGCTTGAGATTCTCTTTCTCCCTCTCCCTCTTCCTCTGCCCCTCCCCTGCCTGCTCACACATATGTGGACATTTTCTCTCTCTCTCTGTTACTCACATTTTCACTTCATCTTCAGTGGAGTTGCAGTACACGTGCCTTTGACATAAGCAGCACTGACTCTACAGGCTCCTGTGGGAGTTCTTTAGCATCGAGGCATTCAATACTCAGACATCCACGCCAGAAACAACCAGTATCTGTTGACAAAAGCCTAAGAGAGGAACACGTGACTAACTGAAGAACTCTCCAAACAGTGACCGGAAAGCAAATGCAGTATTTATCGTAAAGAGTTGTGGGCAATTTAGGGGTTTTGCAAGGACACATTTTTTTGTAAAATTTTTATTTTATGTGCTAGCACTGTTTCTTGTCATGTGTTCTACTTTATTATTTGTAGTAGCTGCCTAGTGCTTTATTGGATTGGTGTGTGTTAATTTATTAAATCTTCTCATGAAGACTTTGTGATTTTTTTGTTTTTAGCTTTTCTATATGTTAACTACTTTGGCACCTTTTTAACTATATCTGTGTGCCTCTCTCCTTCCTTCATACAAAAAGTGTGTGTGTGTGTGTGTGTGTGTGTGTGTATCATTAAGGGGCTCTCCAGAAAATATTATATCACTTTTGATTACGTGACATTTTAAAATGTTGCTTATATTAAGATAAGCATTGTGAATTTTACACACTCACCCTATCAAACCTTTGTAAGTCTACTCATCAGTAATAGCATTTAGAATTAAGAATGGGTCTTGTGAACAGACCATCCTCTGGATGATAAGGGAAGGAATGGCTTTCAGGATGCTGAGTGCCATTACCTTACTTTCCCATGCAATAAGAAGCAAGATTTTCAAAATTCTTTTTAAAGGATATTAGGATTTTCTGAAGAGAGACTCAATAGGTGACAGTGTTATTTTCACATCTTCAATATACCAAGGCAGTAAAAGAGGAAGCATTAACACCTGGAGAGAAAACTTCACTGTCACAGACTTCTACATTAAATCATCAAAGCTCTCTGCTGAGTTAACACCTGTAGTTACAGATCTCAGCAGAAGAAAATTATACCTGTCTAGTCATATGCACAAATAATTGAAAAGTCATGACAGATAATATTTTGTGCTATGTATTTTTGACACATTTAACTATCCATTTATTTAGGATTATAATTATTCTACATGCCTTCCCCTTGCTATCCAATCCCATAAAATACTAAAGAGAGAACATTCATGTCTGAAATATTAACAAAAATAGTTCGGTTGCATTTAGAATATAATTTTAAAAATTATATCATTGTAAGACTATTATATCTTGATGATTTCTATAACTGAAAAGTGTTACCTTACGCATCTCCTAATGATTCAAAGCAGTAAGACTTAATATTAGAGGAAATTTTTGCTGTTAGAAGATTTGATTTTTTGAAAAATCTACATATTTTTAGAGAAATGACTCTGGAACCCTCAATTACATCAGACATCAGATTATGTCAGATCGAATTATACCAAATTATGTTAGATTAAATGATTATAATTGACTGGAAGGTTTATAGGAAAAACTAATATTCTGTCTATTTAAGATTGCCATGGTCTGGTTCTTAGAAGTCTTCATAACTTGGTAATATTCTCTTCCCCACACCCACGCCCATGTCAACCAACACATCCATGCACACGCATTCATGTGCATGCATGCACATACACACACATACACATGGCTCTTTAGTGTAGGAGTCCTGTCCTTCTCTGGGTACCTGTACTTCCTCAATTCTTCCTTAGACCATGTTGCATTGGGCTAGTAGTCATTTCTAAATCTGCCTGCTGAAGGCTGTCCTAGCAAACTTTCTGAAAGTACAGCCTGAGACTCACCTCATGAAATAGACTCTGGGGGTAGGAACATAATTTTTCTCTAATTTTTAACTTTCTAATTTTCAGATATCTGTTTGGGAACTCCAGTATAAATGACCTAGTCTCATTCTGGAAGTGTAGGGAATAAGACCCAGCATCTAGCTCCAAAGGGAAATGAAATAATGTTACACTATTCTTTGAGAGAGTTATAGATAGCAAACACTGCTTGCTGATGCTTTTTTGCAGGTAAAGTACTGAGACCTCAGGGAGGAAAGGCAAGGTGCCTTCAGTCTTAAAAGGACTCATCATGTAGAAAACAGAGCCCAGAGCATCTTACCTTTTTTCCCATTCATTGATTCAGCAAATACTGAGTTACTAAGCATCAAGCATCATTCATGGAGCTTATATTCTAATTGGGGGGAGACTATAGAACTGTCAATAGTAACAACAGAATACCAGATATTAACACCATGCAGACTTAAAACAGGTGAGTATGATAATTCCCCAGGCAACTATTTTACAGTGTGTGCTCAGGAACACCTAACCATTAGCAAAGCTTAGGAAATTTAAGATGAACTAGAAGTGCAAAGCCATGTGAAGATCAAGAGGAGAACATCTCAGGGCGCCTCAGTGGTTCAGTTGGTTAAGCATCTGCCTTCAGCTCAGATTGTGATCCTGGGGTCCTGGGATTGAGCCCCGCCCCCCCCCGTCGGGCTCTCAGCCTGCTTCTCCCTCTCCCTTTGCCTGCCACTCCCCTTGCTTGTGCTCTCTCTCTCTCTCTGTCAAATAAAATCTTAAGGAAAACATCTCAGGACAAAGCCCTGATAGTCCTGAGGTGGGAATGAGTTTGGCATGTTTGAGGAGGTGAAGGCAGGCCAGTGTGACTACAGTGTAGTAGGTGAGCAGAGGCAGGTATGGAAGAAGCAGGAGATACCGACAGGTGCCTGATTATGCGTAGTGTGGAGGCTACCTTTAGAAACCAGTTGAAGGGTTGTTTTCAGGGAAATAATGTCATCACATGATCATCAGGACCTTTTTCAAGCTGCCCCCTGGCTGCTCTGTATAGAATGGATTGTAAGGAGACAAAATAGGAAGCCTAGAGGATTTATAAAGCTAGGAAGCCGTTTCGTGAGTCACACCAGAAATGACTTCAGCTTGGACTCTGGTTGTGATACAGATGGTGAGAAGTAACGTGAAGTCAGAATAACTTGCACGTTGTGTTGCCAAGGTAATTGGATGTTGAAGAATAAAGGTGACTTGACTGGTGACTTGATGAGCAGCCTCAGTTGATGGCTCTTTAGGATAGGCTAAATATTTAAAAACAGATCTCATACAAAACTCTGAAATTCTGGCTTCTCTTTTTTTTTTTAATTTTTTTTTTTTTTAAGATTTTATTTATTTGCGAGAGAGAGAATGAGAGACAGAGAGCATGAGAGGGAGGAGGGTCAGAGGGAGAAGCAGACTCCCCGCCGAGCAGGGAGCCCGATGTGGGACTCGATCCCGGGACTCCAGGATCATGACCTGAGCCGAAGGCAGTCGCTTAACCAACTGAGCCACCCAGGCGCCCACTTACAGTTTTTTTATTTTTTTTATTTTTTTAAAGATTTTATTTATTTATTTGAGAGAGAGAATGAGATAGAGCATGAGAGGGGGAGAGTCAGAGGGAGAAGCAGACTCCCTGCCGAGCAGGGAGCCCGATGTGGGACTCGATCCAGGGACTCCAGGATCATGACCTGAGCCGAAGGCAGTCGCCTAACCAACTGAGCCACCCAGGTGCCCTCTGGCTTCTCTTAAGAAAAAGAGTATCTGGTTACGTTGAGTCTGAATTCTCATGTGAGTGTTGGTTTACTACTTTAGGAGATGGGTGTAGGCTCTGGTTTTCAAAGCCTCCATCTGTCCTCACTGTCTCCTTGACATTGAGGCTGTTGTTGGTTGCCATTTATCATCAATTTATCCTATCGTTTTTCTTGTATCATGCCCACTTAATTTATTTAGTATACTCTGTAGGCCTTTAATTTTGGGGTCTCAACTCTGATAGTCTGAAAAGAAAGTACATAAAAAGCTTTAGGGTACCTATGAATATCTAAATAAGTGTAAAAATGGCCTGTTTGCCAGTATACTCTTATATAATAGTATTCTTTTTTTTAAATTTATTTATTTGACAGAGAAAGCACAAGTAGGTAGAGTGGCAGGCAGAGGGGAAGGGAGAAGCAGGCTCTCTGCTGAGCAGGGAGCCCGATGCGGGGCTCGATCCTAGGACCCTGGGATCATGACCTGAGCCGAAGGCAGCCACTTAACCGACTGAGCCACCCAGGCGCCCCTATAATAGTATTCTTTAAAACCAGTTTGTGCTGTTATAAGCCAGGTTAATCACCCTTGGGGACATTTCCTGGAAACACAAGACAGGTTTTTGGTGTGCTGTCAATGTTTGATTTCTTGATCTCGTTACACAAGCGTACTCAGTTTGTGGAAGATGCTCTTATGCACACTTACATGTGTGTTTTATGTATATTATACTCCAATTACAACTAAAAACTAGTATCAATTTTAAGAATAATTTAAAGTATAAATGTACTTGATTGTTGTGGATTTCATAAATTGTTTTTTGCTCTTTTCAGCCAAGCCAAAGCCATGTACTCTTGTAAAGCAGAGCACAGCCATGAGCTTTCCTTCCCACAGGGGGCGATATTTTCTAATGGTAAGTCTACCCATTCCCTTCCCTTAAGTTCATTATCATGGGGAAGATGAAGGAATAGTGTAGGGAGAAGAAGCTAAAATAGAAGCCAGAAGACTCAGAATCTAGTCCAGGCTCTGCCTCTCATAACCTGTACCAGTGAATGCATCACATTCCTCTGCAGCCCAGTTTCTTCTGTGTATTCAAGAGAGGCAGAGGGAACAAGGGTTGGGGGAGGTAGGAAAGATGGAAGGATGGGAGGGATTGGGGAGGAGGAGAGATTGGTTACATGAATGCAAAGGACATTTCCAGCCTTAAAGGTGCTGTGACATTGTTTTGACAACTTGAGTGTATATATGCAATCTGATGTGGATTTTTACCCATTTATGTGTATAATTATTTGAGGCTAATGTTGACTGAATGACATTTTTTTTTTTAATTTTTTGTCAGTGTACCCATCAGTGGAACCGGGATGGTTGAAAGCAACTTATGAAGGCAAAACAGGACTAGTTCCAGAAAACTATGTTGTCTTCTTCTAATACTGTTTAGTGGATGGCAGTATCTTCATGGTATCCATGGTAACAATAATAAGTGCTATGATTTTATCTGACACAGATATGGGAATCAGCCCACTAAATGAAAAGTAAATTTCTGTTAAGTTTCTACACCAGCAGACTATGTAGCTCCCTATAAATGGAAAAGAAAAAAAAAATGCTTAAATTGCTTGCCATGCCATTCTTTTTATTTTTTACTTCTTGACTGGTTTCTTATTTTAAAATCTTTCTTCCCCTGTTTTTTCTGATAAGTAACTCTACACATTGTCTCTTCCATAACAATTGTAGAATCTCAAATACTGTGTTAAGTACTGTATCCCAGAAATTTGGAAACTAGAAATTTGCTATAAGGATTTTTAGATATGTCCTTTACTGTCTGGCATTCTCTGAGGAACCTTGAAATCATTACTTAAAAATGTAATTTAAATTGTTCATTTATTTTTTTTCTTAAGAATTTACTTCTTTTATATATGATTGTTTTGCTGGTCCTAAACATTTCAAAGAATAAGTTTTTTTTTTAACATAAGTTTATTTTTATTTGTTTACCAAGTAGATGATGATATTCAAAAGGAATAATGTATATGATGTCTATAAATGAAATCAAATTAAGTCATACACTGATTTCAATATAAACACTCCATTCAGCATTCCAGATGCCTTCTGTGGGCATAGCAGGGATTAGCAAACTATTTCTGTCAAGGCCTGATAGTAAATATTTGGGAGTTTTGCAGACCGTGAAGGTCTTCACCATAATACCCAACCCTGCCATTGTAGCAGAAAGCACCCATAGACCATGAATAAGCAAATGAACATGGCTTACTTAGTACCAATACAACTTTATTTATGGACCCTGAAATTTGAAAATCAAAATTCTCACATGTCCTGGCATGTCATCCTTCTTTAACTTCTTAAAATCCATTTAAGAATAGAAGTATTTTAGCTGATGAGCCATACAGAACTGGTGGCAAGCCAGATTTGACTCATGGGTCTTGGTTTGCTGACGCCTGGTTAAGAGGATGTATAAAGCTATCTTTATAATTTGGGGATTTTATGAAATTTTACTATATTAACATATAAATAACAACACATAACATGTAATTTTACTACATCAACATGATAAGTCATATGCATATATCATCTCCTAGTGGCATCACAAAATATAACTACAGTAATAGGAAAACAGTGTAAAAAGTGCAGTTTTAAGGCATGCAGCCTGAATTGTACTTGTGACACTGTGAAGTGTCAATGTATATTATTGTTATCTAATTTTAATTTTGGCTTTTGAGAAATTCTTGTACAAATGAATAAGATGTTTTTTAAAGACAGTAGTAGAAAAGCTATGCATTTTAAATTCTACACTTAATTGCAATAGAAACCAAACATAAAGATACAGGATTCTTAAATTATTTTGAGCCACAGAATTTAAAATTGCTTAGTCATCTTTAGCAGGAATAAAATCTGTACGTGATTTTCTTTTATGCTTTTCAGTTTACAGCCTTTATTAAGAATTCACTGAATTTATAAAACATAGAAATAGGTATTTACTACCAATTTAAATGTATCACCAACATCTAGTCATGCATCAGCCATTATTTCTGTTATTTCTATTTCAATTATTCTAAAATGTTATTTCTATAAATATCTGCATGTAGCAAAGAGCCTTTTTTCTCAAGATTCCAAAAAGCCGGTTGCTCACCATTGCCTCCCACAGGACTGGTCCACTGGGCCATGATATTTTACTTGTTACTTCGGAGTTCTCCACTGTACAGACACACTCAGGTATTGACTGCATAAAACTCTTTTTATGTGATAATATAATCTGTAGTCTCAATTTCTTCTACTTTAAATGAATGTTTCTAGAGTTAACAGGTTAAATTATGTGTGCACACATATACACACAACTATGTCTTGGAGCATTTATGCTTTTAAAATTAAAAATGGAATACTAGATTAGAACTTAAAAAGAATAACTGTAGGCAGAGTCACAACCAGAAATAAGTGTCACTGCATTGAAATAAAGGAATGAAAAATATTTAATGTTGTAAAAATTAGTAATATAATGAAAAAATCTGATAAATGTTTATTTTTTACCTCCTGCTATTTGATCTTTGTATACTTATAATCAGGTGTTGCTAGAGCTTTTTGGTCTCTAGATCCTTGGTGGCCCTTACTAGTAATAATAACATTGCTAACACCCTGACTACCCTCTGCTGGAACAGAAGGTAGTTTTTCCAATGTACCAGTCCCTTAGTTATATGACACTCTCAGTTTAAACACCCTTGCCATCATCTGGCATCCTACTAGATTAGAACCTCTTAATGGCAAATTGATTTTCTTTCAAAGACCAACTTGACTCCAAAGAAAGATTCAGAATTCTACTTCACTTGCTGCTGCATAGAGAAATCTCAGCCTTCATTTTATTTTAACACAGACCAGAGTGTTCCTTCCTCTGAGTTGTCTGAGAGCTAATTCCACTGATGATCAGTAAGGAATTAAAGGTCTTGCTGTATAAGACATGAATGTGAAGCCCAGCTCTCCTTTCTCATACTGAGGCATTTATTGTGGCATTACTTACTGTGGTCCCTTTTTTGAAATAGACATACAAGTGCTTTTTCAAATTGTACTTCTTTTTGCAGTTTTAACATTATAGACTTATGGGTTTGGTCCTTTTTCCTTCATATTGATTATATGTGTAAGTAAGTCATGGCCATATACTGCAGACAGACTAATGCTGCTTTTCCTTAGAAATAATTTTCCTACAGATAAGGTGTTTATGAGCATTGAGAAAATCAAGACATGTGCTCTAAATTACATGAAGTATTAATTACACAAGAAGGTGATGGCAGTCATTGAAACAGGATCACATTAAAAGTTGTAACCACATTTCAATAATGAAACTTTAGCTTTTCGGGGACGGTATGAAGATATGTTAGAATTGCCACATGCACACCTTCAGAATGCACAGTGTGGACACCCTAAACACCTCTTACAGTATAATCAGTATGAGGGAGAGATTGATAAGTCTAAGTTAATCATCTTGTGTACATTGTGAAAATATCAAGTACAAAACATTTATGTATTTAAAAAGTGACTCTTTTGTTATGCCATAACTTTACCAAGTTTATAGAAACTAGTCAGTTAGCTAAAGGCTTTTCTTTGTGTAAATGTCTGAAAAGTAAAATAATCTTTGTATTCCTGTGAAGTCCATGAAGTATGAGGAAGTGCCATTTCTTCTTGTTTGATTTGAGTGGTTTTGGTAGTTGTCTTGGCTCTCTGTGCTTTGTAATGTGAGTGAGGGCAACCAAGTTTCTCAACAGTGGCTTCTTGGCTAGCTCTTTCAGGGATGGTGGAGGAAAAAAAATGTACTTTATAATCTCAAACTATCCAAGTTCCCAAGTAGGAAAAATAAAGGTACACAATAACTTTTATTCTTACCCTATGATAATTGGTTTTACATATTGCAGCACGCCTTTTAAAAAAACACCAGGTTGAAAAAAAAAAGAAAGTCCATTAGGTTGTAAGGAAAAAAAGTTTAGCACCGTAATCCTGTGGTGATAACCTCATTCACCTTATTACTCCCAGCCTCGTTGTTCAAGTCTGTGTTTATTTCTGATATGAGAAGGATATCATTCCTATGGATGCTGGTGTAGGAGAGTCCTTCAGAGCCTTCTTTCAAACAACTGTACCTGTAGTATACCCCTTAACTATGTATTCAGGATGCTTTAATTAGCATTTAGAGCTCCAATTTGAATTATATTTCATTGACTTATTGACTTACAAGTCAGTAAGACCATTTACAGTCAGATTTTGTTCTTTGTTTTTACAGTACCTTGGTAACTTGCAGCCGTTACTATGTATGATCTAATAACATCACTGAGTAGGACCCCAAATCATATCTCCTGGTAAAGAAAAAAACAAGAGAATTTACTATTGTCCAGAAGTTATTTTGCACTTGACTAAAGGTTTCCCATTATGGTAAAAATTGCTATTTACTTTTGGTTCCTGTCTTTTTTGGTTACCTTCAAAAATCAAAACCATTTTTACAAATGAAGTTAACCTTTTTGAATAGTCTATGCCCCGCCTGTCTCCTGTTGAGCTACAGACTTATTGCCAGGTATTTATCAACTGGTCTTAGTTGATACATTCACTGTATCCATTAGTTGTCACCAAAATCTCCCTGCTTCAAATGTGCAATCTTAGATGAACTCTGGCTTATAAGTGACATGTGCTTTTAAAGGATCAGATCAATAATAAATAAGATTTTTCATTTTTATGGCAGCTGCATCCACTGTTTTAAATCAGGAATTTCAAATAAGAATGTTGACAGCACTCGCAGTGAGCCATTGGCAGAAAACCGATCTGAATATTCTAGAACAGTGTTCAGAAGCTGTTGTATTAGTTAGGGAAGCCAGTAGGTCATCACTTCCCTCCCTGGCCCTCAAGAGAGATGCCAGGTTCAGAGGTAGAACGTTTCTTGGTGCTATGGGGAGAAATGGAGTCATTGTGTTTACTGAGGAGTCCCAAAAGGCAGGAGTCATTTATAGTTATTACAAACATAAATATCCATCATCCAAGATGTTCATTATAGGGCTATGTTAGGAATTTAAGTGATGGAGGGGGGTGGGGGCCAAAGGTGCTGACACCACCTAATTATGACCACTTTCTCCCCTTTGTACCATCTGCCATCTCTCAGCAGTGTTTCCTTTGGGCTTTACCCTTCCAGGGTTGAGAGTAGCCTGACTTTGCCTTAAATCCATTCAGTCTCTTAGATTAAAAGTGTGCATTGTTTTCTCTATGGCAGCATGTTAGAAGTTTTATATATGGCTTTGCATCTTCATTTACCTTTTTACAGAGAACACTGACCGCACATGATTTATGCTTAAAGTCAGATATCATCACATTGAGGGCTGTGACTTCAGGAAGATCTGAAACCTTTACAACTAAATAGGGAGTTTGGCAGGGAAGATGACATTTTTTTAAAAATTCAGAATCCTATTTATATACTGTTAAAATTTGAAGTACTATAGTTTATATTAAAATTGAATATTTAGATATTATATTTCAGTACTAGGAATTTTTTTGTAGCCACTAACATGACAGATTAATAAATATGATGAAAATGATTGTCAGTAAATTATCATATTGAATTGTTTGTAGTGTTTCTGTATTTGTCTTCACTTTGTGTATATATACACACATATACAAAAATATGTAAATAACCTCATGTTATTCCTAATTTCAATTGCCACATATCTTTAATGTATGTTGACACTGTATTTTAAATTACTTAAAAAATAAACCATGTAAGCACATTTTAATTTAGTCTTTGTACTTCAAGAGCCACTGTGTTGGATTCATATAGAGAAAAAAACAAAGTTTCAAATACTGTGAATGGTCATTTTGAGTGTGGCTGAGTGGAAAATCATAGAATTAATAATCTTTTCCTGACAGTTGGACCTTTTCCTGAGAAATTGGCATTATGACAGATCAGGAAAATGTTAATGTTGGTACCTATTAATGATGCACGTGTCTACCAGAGAGAGAAGTAGATGAGCCACAAACAAAATATCAAATATAACAGGTATGCAGGCTTACCCGAAAATATAAGTTTGCAAAAGTTTACAAATGTGCTATGGAAGAAGTATCAGCATGAAAACTACACCCTTAGTTTTTTATTAGTTTTATGACCCTTTTGGTCACTATTTAACTTCTACCTAAAATTTTGTTTTTCTGTATCAGAAAAAAAGAGAATCATGTATTTATTTTGTGCTGCTAAGTGGACTGTTGGAGCGCAACACTTACCTTGCAGAACCGTAAGCCTGACAGATTAATAATAGGTCCACTGAGCATACAACCTGATTTGCTCAACTGGATTTACCTTCCTCAGTATTAGAAGAGAAGCAATAAATTCATGACACAAGACTGTTGAGATAAAAAGACTAATGTGAATAAATTCCAGTATGAGTAAGCAGGAAAGGACTCCTAGTATAGATATTAGAAATCATCGTGGATCAGCCACTGTTTGGGAATGTTGGGTTGGAAGGAATCAACCTAGGCTGGACTTCCTTATAATAACTGATATTTTAGAAATAGCAAAAACTAACTCCCAATAGCCAAAACTAGAATGGTTTGAACAACAAAATAAGTAATATATCAGATGATTGGGTTATGACCCAAATTATAAAATATCCATGAATCTATACTGATACAAAGGACAATAAATTTTGTTTATGTAAACACATGTAAAATAGGGAAGAGACAGATACTCTTCAGAGAAGAATTCCAAATAATTGGAATTATTCTACTCTTTCCTCTAGGTGGTAGAGTTTAACTTTTCCCTTGTTGAGGATGGGCTGTTAGACTTAGTGACTAATTTCCAAAAAGAGTATGGAAAACGATTGTAACTTGACAGAGAAGCCTGTCAGATACTATCCTAACCAAGTGATAAAAGTTAACATCATCAGTGATACCATGTGGTTATCTTGTAATCCATAATATGATGTGATGAGAAAAGCCTGTCAACTCTGTGGTTTTCTTTCCCCAAACCCATATCTCCAGTCTAATCATAAACAAACACCAGACACATCTGGATGGGGGCCATTCTACAAGATAGATACTAAATCAGTAATTCTCCAGACTGTCAAGGTAATGAAAAATAAGAAATTGTCACAGATAAAAGGAGAACTGGGAGACCAGACAGCTGAATGCATTGTGAATCCCTGGATTAGATCCTAGAAAGGAAAGAAGACATCAATGGAAAAACTCATGATATCCAAATAAAGTATAAAATTTAGTTAAGAGTGAAAAAGAAAACAGTAACAAAATCAGCCACAAGATCGTGACATGAACTGGAGCCACCTTATCTCCTTTTTGGAATTTAAGTCACTTTTATTCAAGATTTAAATACTTCCACGTTTTTCTCCACTAAATTTTGGGATCTGTGAGCAGGACATATCACTAGTTCATTGCTGGGTTTCAGGCAGTTGAGATCAGCTTGGTATACACCATGGCCTGCCCCTTTCATTAAATGAATAAATTCACTAGCAAAGGAATAATCATTGTAAACTGTTTCAGGATTTAGATAATGCAGTTGTAGGCTTGGGTTGTTTTCTGTCTGTGTCTTCTTGCCCAGGAATAGTGGAATTCATTCTTTAACATCCTGTGAATGTATGGTTCACCATACATATGTATATATCAGTGGAGTAAACATATCCCCCCACACATGGATATTATGTGTTCTTAAGGATTAGACACAGATTTGCTCTTCTCAGTACTGGACCTATAAAAACTTGGTTGATTGAGCTGAATGATTTAAGGATGATGTTGAAGAACTCAACTTCCTAAACCATTAAACACAAAATAACCCCAAAATAAGCTATGTTAAACTTAAAGTTGAATTTCTTGAGCCAAAGAAGTTGTACTGTTAAAATTTCACACAGCCAAAAATTTAGAAGCAAAATCTTTTCCAAGTTTTTTATACAATGGTTCAAGTTGTTTAAAAAAAAAAAAATGTAGATGAAAACATTTGAAACCTCTTTATGTAGGATGCCCTTGGAAACACAAATCCCCAAAATACTAAAATTGAATGCTTGTGAATGCTGTTTCTGGATGTTTAGGGTAAATGAGTCAAGCATGGCATTCAGCAGGACTCTGCTTGTTGATAGAAATTAGTTATGTAGAAATTAGTTATCTGAAACATTCTACTTCCAAATTGCTGGAAGCCTGTCTCCTGAAAAAGATTCTCAGGATAGGGTGGGCTAGAGAAAGAAAAATAACAGCCTATCTCCCAATGCTCATTATGGTTTTAAATATTCACTAAATCACCTATTTACAGAAAGATTTTTCACAGAATGAATGAACCATAAGTTGCCTTAGCAAATATACAGTTTAAATGCCTTTCAAGCATTTTTGAAGTAACAATTATTTCTTCAAATAAATCTGACTTGAAACAATATGTTAAATATGATCCAAGCTACTAGAATGTGTGCTTACATGTGTGTTAAAGAATGCCTTCCTTCCTCCATCCAGGCCCACAGCCTATCTGGCATCTCCCTAGAACACTTAGGGCTTTTTAGAACAAGTATGGAAATGACTTAGTCTAAATTTCTGCAAATTTGGAGACTAGGGCCATATCAACCCCTTTATAGCAGAATCATGACTCTTCTCTCTGCTGTTATCTGACCACTAACTTCTTGAATATGTGGGGAGGGTAGCTTCTCCTTATGCTTTGATCTTTCTGAAGTCTAACCTTATCTGAAAAGGATATCCTCTGATAAATATCTTCCCTGATAGGCACACAGGGAGCAGAAAAGCCAAAAAAGTAAGATTCAACCAGACTTGGCTGTTAAAGGAGAAAGACTTTTTTTTTTTTTTTAAATTTTTGGTGTGTGAAAATTTCTGAAAATAGGTATAAAATACCTAGCCTAGTGCCTTGTACCTAGTAGGTATTACTGGATAGCTATATTAAAGACTCCAGGGGTTTTATAGTTGAGTTTGCAAATTTCTGATGTAAATGGCAAAAGAATCAGTGAAACATTAAACAGTACCAATAGAAGTTAAATCATGGCTCCCAAATGTGTGGTCAACAGCCACTAAGCAAATGTTCTCCCTTACACTGTTACATGATCCTCTGATACTACTAGACACAGCCACTGGGTGTCTCTCTCTCTCTCTCTTTTTTTTTTTTTTTTTTTTTAGGAAAGAACACAGACTGGAAGGTTAGTTTCTCTGACCGAATGTCACATAGTTGGTGGTGGTAGAGCTACAAGGTGTCGTTCTTTGAAACTCAGTACTCTTTACAATGAACCACCTTTTTAGTACACCAAGTGAGGTATGATAAAGCTTTATGTATCACCACACTTGAAAGAGTTCTTTGGCAAACAAGCTTATCCAGAAGAAAGATGAAGTTGGTGAAGAGACTAGAAACCCTATCCTCTGAAAAATGTTTTAGATCATAGTGTTGCTCCTCCCAAGTGTGACCTTTGGACCACTTTAAAAGCTGTTTACAAATGCAGAACCTCAATCAGGATCTGCATTTTAACAAAACTGCAAGATAATTTAGATAAACAGGGCAGTTTGAAAAGCACAGGTTTAGCAGAACTTTGAATGAGGCCTTTGGGAATATCTGAGGGCAAAAAAAGACTAGACTCATGTCTTATAAAGGCCAAAGATAGAATCTTGGAAGAAGTCACAAAGATTGAGATTAAGGTTTAAAAATAATTTTATCATCAAGTATTCTAAAAAGAGAACTCAAGAAACAGCTTTCCATTGTAGGGAGTGTTTAAGTGCATCTGGGTGACTGACCGTTTGTCAAAATTTCACAGAGAAAATAGAAAAATTCAATGAGTATTTGAACCAGTCTCAAAAAGCAATTCTCCAGCACCAAGACCTGTGCAAGTCATTGGAAATCTTGAGTAAATTAGGTATTATCCTTCCTTTCAAGAGAACCATGGTTTATTTGGGTAACAGGTAAGTAAAAGTCAGTAACATGTGTATATGATGAAATGCTAAAAAGAGTAAGTATTGGGGTGCAGAGAAAGGGCACTATTCTGAACCCAGAAGATGGCAGAAGTGATGAAAAAGAAGATAGGTTGGATATAGAGAAAGACAAGTGTGAATTGATTGTAACTTGGTGGATGATGTCATCATCCAGCCAAATTTTGGCTGAGGTGAGAAGCTGAAAGGAGTGGAGCTCCCTGTAATAGATTGGGATTCCACGTTGCATGGAGGAAGAGGGAAATAGAGGAGTTGGGGAGAGGGGAGGAATAGAGTGGGTGATAGGGAAGGGCTGGGATAAGCTGTATTTATTCTTTTTTTATGTCTTCATCCTTTCAACTAACATAGTGCCACGCACTGTTGTAGTTGCTCAGCATTCAAAAAAGAATTAGACATGGTCTTTGTTCTTAAGGAGTTCATAGTTCAATGAAGGAGACAGACATGAATTAAGGTAAGTGTGATAGAGGTACAAAGTGTGAAAGGAGCACACAATAACCCCAAAATTTATAGGGGAAAGGAAGGCAGAGAGGATCAGAGGAGGTTTTATACACAGAAACATCCTAAGTAAACCCTAAAGGATAGACATCACAGAGAATGAAGACCTAAAGACTTAAAGTTGAATGAAGTTTCTGATGGATTAGATCCAGTTCTAAGTAGCTGCAAAGCTGAGTGCTTGCATGGGCACAGTGATGTCATTGTGGAAGCATAGGATGAGGTAAAAAAAAATGTAAAAAACAGGATTGATTGTATGAAGGCCAATCTGAGGAGGCAGTGAGGTTTAGGGAGGAGAATGGTGTACTCAGATTCACCTTTAGAAAGACTGGAATGAAGGGGTGAGTTCAAATGAATGTTGTGTCCGGCACTGCAGGAATGGGGCTGGAGAGGCAATGTTTCGTAAACACTACAAAAATGAACAGGCCAGACAAGGAAATGACTCATTTGATAGGTCAAAGTGACATGACATGACCATTTTGAATGAGTAATTTAGAGGATTCATATGGGCTCAGATGTCTGTAGGTTGCTGAGGAAGGAATCAGCAATAAAGACAGTGAGCAAAGTTATCAAGGCTGAAAGAGGCTGCCAAGAGCACTGGGCAAAGTGAGTGGCTAGAAGTGGTTAGTAAATTTGGTGATGTGGACTCACTTGGCCTAAGCTATTCCTCTTTTTGGGAGCACTGCAGGCACTGACAAGCAAGGCTTGGAGATTGATGGCTTAATGCCTCCCCGTAAAATCCAGGGGCTTTCACTTGAGTTTCAAGGGTAGGCATAGGTGGTGGGGTGGGACGTGTGAATTCCCTAGGTTGTATAGTAAATGTATTGCGTCTAGATATGCACATTTTTCCCCCAGGAAGAGGGGCCATAGATAACAATGATTCAAAAATTTCCACTCCACATTTGACCTACCTCCTCCCCAACACTAAGGGTAACAAATGAGTGCTGTGTACACAGTAGCTAAAAGTTGTGGCTGGAATGTCTGTTTGAACCCAGGGTCCCCACTGTGGAAGACCAGAGTGGAGTTTAACTTGGGGCCAGCTTGATCTCGTCCCGTATCAGGCTGAGAAAGGAATGATTCTCTGTAGACGAAGCTTAAAAGCACAGGCCAGCCCAGTAATTTGTGCCTATTTGATGAGGGAATGCTTATAGAGACCACAACAGGTATCAGGGGAAAATAAAGAGGAGGGGCCCCTGAGTGTTGCAGAACATTTAGGCTTCAGTCTTCATTCAGTCTGTTTCCTGGGGCTGGGTTGTGACCAGCTAAGGAGGTAGCTTTTTTTCTGTTTTGTGAACTTAGGAGATCCATGTGCCAGAAAGAATTCTTCTGGCACTTGTAGAGCAAAAAAGGGCCCTGTCATTCTCTCCCCCATGACCTTTGAGGAGTCCAGGAGCAGGCCAGGTTTTGCTCTACCTAAGAATTGTTGTGTGGTGTGAAGTACAAAGCTGTGGAGTTGTAGAGTGAGTGAAGCTGCAAAAAGTGGCAGAGCTGGGCTTTGCCCAGCCTTTCTTGCTGCTGGTGTCAAGGCTCACCTGCTGCAGACCCCTCCCTGGATGGGTGGGTTGTTTGTTTTTGTCTGTTTTTTGCTTGGAAGCCAAGGCTAAAATAACTCCAAAATAGGAGTAAGTAACAATGTCCTCCTTAAGTACTTAAACATGGTATATCATTCTGTTTCCAGTCTGAAAACAGAACACCCCCTAGTAAGTAGAACAGGTTAAAGTTAATATAATTAATGTGAAAGGTGACTATTAAAGAGCCTGACATGAAGCTCTAAGGAATACAGAGATAGTACATGGTGAAAGCAGCTACACCTGTAAGGCAAAGGGAGAGTACAAAGGAACTAAGAACTAAGAAGAGCCCACTTGAGGGTGAGATACAGACCTTATTATAAAGGGTATGGCTACCACAGGATACACAACAGACTGGTTGTTAGAAAGTTGCTAGTGAGTGTGGGCCGGAGAACTGACAATGTGTGGCGGAGAAACTAGCTGGCGGGTTCCAGTTATGAGCAAGGACCACAGAGGTGAGTGCCACTGGGCTGCCCCTACCTGATCTGCTTAGTGTCCCTCTTCCTCTCAATTGACAAAGCCTAATGTTGCACCAAGGGATGAGGTCTACCCCCAGTGCCATAAAGCAGGGATAATGTCTTTGGAACTGAAGGCAATGTAGTGGTAACTGACACACTTGTAAACACTGTTTACCACAGATCAACAGCAAAATGTTGGAGTCTTTTTCTATTTAATTAGAAAACAGACAAGATTTCTATCTTAATGATTAATCAACACCATGTGGAAAGTTTTTGCAAATTTGGTAAGATAAAATGAAATAATTGGTATGCTTCTTGCATAAAAGCAGATAAAAAGATAAATTTTTTTTTTATTTTCAGAAAATATGATTATGTACTTTGAAAACCAAGACACTCTACCACAAAACAGACAAAATAATCTGTTGGAATTGATAAGAGAATTTGATAAGGTGTATGAATATAAAGTAATCATAGAAATTAAGAGATCTTTTCCCCTGTAACCAATAAAAATTAGAAGAAATAACATTTATGACAGCAAAAAAGAATAAAATGCATAAGAATACATGAATCAAGAAAGTTAAGGGATGAGGAAATCCAACATCTTCTGAAAAGACTTAACATAAGACCCATCTTTTAGGATGGTAAGAATTAATACTTTAAAAATGCCAACATTCCATATATTAATTCTAATTTTAATGGAACTTAGGATTCTATTTCTATTCTTCTTCTTAGAAATAGACAAATGATTTGAGGCTCATATAAAAAAATCTGTTCAAAAAAAGACCAAGAGATTTTTGACAGAAAATAATGAGGGCAGTATTTATTCTATAAGTTATTAATATAATTTTAAGTTATAGAAATTAAAACACTACAATATTAGCATTGGATTGAGCAAGTATTTAGTTAAAAAAAAAAACCAAAAGTATATTCAAGCATATGAAGAAACAATGTATGATAAAATTTAGTAATTAGGTTAATTTAATAATTGGCTATCAAAAGGGAAGGAAACAGAATTAGACCTCCTTCACACTTTATACAAAATAGATTTATAGAAGAATTTATAAAATCCTAACAGTTAAATAAAAAAAAAATTAGAGGAACTATCAGGAGTTTGTGTTGGGGAGACCATCTTAAAGCAAGAAACAACAAAATCTCAAAGGAAAAGACAGTCTTAATGACAAAGTTCTTAAATTTTATACAGTAAAAGCATATCATAAAGTTGAAAGATGCCTTTTAGACTGGAAAAATATTTGTAAGAGACAGAGATGATATCCTTAATATGCAAAACACTCCTATGAATTAACTGGGGGAAAATAATGTGGAAATAGGATCAAGGGACCCCATGAGGCAATTTAAAGAAGAGGAGATGCACATAAACGTTTGCAAAGATGTTCAGCCTCATTATTTTTAAAAAATGCAGATTAAACTGACAATAAGATACCATTTTCCACCCAGATGACTGGCAAAACTATGGAGATCACATCTAGTTCTGTGGAGGTTGCAGGAAAATGAGAACTATTATCTGTGAATTACTCCAACATTTTGATCCAAAATATTTAGCAACATTTGATAAAAAAAAAATTAAATACACATATGCTACGACCCCTGTAATTGGATTCCATTAATCCAATTTTGGGAAATGTATAAGCACCAGTATAAAAACTTGTTCAAGGATGTGTAATATGATATTTCATAGTTTCAACAGCTTATATAAACAGTGGATATACAAAGACACAATATTCTTAATTTCCAAAACTAAATTCAAACCTTAAGACTCCAGCTTGCTTTCTGAGGGACAATTTGATTTAGATGCTTCCAGATAAATTCAGTTCAATAAGCAATTTTTAAAAAAACATTAAGTATAATTTCCTAGTTTGTGGTTTCCAATGATGAGATTTTAGTTGAGCTTTGAGGAAAAAGAGGAGTAGGACCAACATAAGAGGTGAGTGCATGTGTGTGTGTGTGCATGTGTGTGAGAGTGTTGGTTGAGTAAACAAGAGAGGCACATCCCAATGGAATAACAATAATAATACTGAACTGAAAATGAAATTGAAACTAAGATTATCCCAACTGGCCAAGATAACTTTCCCCTCCTCAGCTAGCTTTGAACATCTTCTGTTTATTGCTGCAGTGATTATTACTTTTCTGAATGCATTACAGCAGACAAGCAAGAAGATTAGCCCCTGCCTACTGAGATATGCATAATGTCCCCAAGGAATGTGATGCCTTCCAGGAATTTGATAGTCTTATTTTTCCGAGTGGATGGTGTCCTATTTTCATCCTGCCTGAGCCTACGAAAGAGAACGTAAGTTTTTATTTAGAAGTCCCTAAATTTATACTGTGTTTTAAATTTTACAAGTTAAACTTCATATTAATTCACTTTTAAAATTCTCCAGATTTTGCAAAATAGGAAATATAATCATCTTATTTTATTATTAGTATAGCAATTAAGACTTATAGAGGTTTAATCATTGTACTTGGTAGAACTAGGACTTGCACTAAATATTTTCAAACCAACTTCAATGCTTTTTTCCCTAAACCAGTGTTTCCCAATTTCAGGTGTCATGTATCCCCTATATAATTTTTGCTATGCCCAACTATAACCTTAATATTATTTACTTAAGACAACCAACTTAAATCTAGGACAATGACTAGGTTTTTTTATTTTTAGTCTTGTCATAGCAATATATATGAAATATGTGGTAGATGTGTTAGCCATTTTTCCCTAATATATGTTAAAAACAAATACATAGCTATAAATTCTGTTTAGGTGAGAAACATTACCTTAAATAAACCAAATGCCTCTCAGAAGTTTTAAAAGAGTTGACTTCATTAGTATTTATAAGATTTGATTAATGAGTTCTTTAGAGACTCTTGACTCTGGAAAACAAACTGAAGGTTGTGGAAGGGGAGGTGGGGGGGTATGGTATAACTGGGTGATGGGCATTAAGGAGGGCATGTGATGTGATGAGCCCTGGGTGTTATACACAACTGATGAATCATTGAACAGTACATCTGAAACTAATGATGTACTATATTTTGGCTAATTGAATTAAAAAAAACTTGATTAATGAAAACAGCAGGGAATTACCAACCTACCAACAGACCAACTGTTCTCTACTTTCTGTGGGTGGGGATGGACAAGGCAGGAAGAATCAAAATTCTGAATTATGATTGGTGAGTGTGGTAGGTATTCTTCAAGAAGTGGCAGTCTTCACTATTAATTCCTTCCTTCTCTGTATGTACATGCCTCTCCATGCATCAAAAACTGAAGCTATTAATCCTCCCCCTGAATCTAGACTGGATTTATGACTTGCCTTAACTAATAGAATGTGGTAGAAGTGCTATGGCAGCTCTTGGTCTAACTTTAACAGTTTTGGCAGCTTGGGGAAGACAGCCACTATGCTGTAAAGTAGTTTGGATTAGTATAATCAATTACTTGATGCCATGTGAGGGAAAGAAGGAGGCCACAGAAAGGAGCACCAAAGTACTAAACATGTGAGTGACACCATCTTCGACCTTCTAACTCAGCCCAGAGGCCAGACAACTTCTGTGGGATAGGAGAATGAGCCTCCCCAAACTCTGACACATAAAATTATGGTAAATAATAAATTGCTTTAAGCCACTAGATTTTGGCATGTTTTGTTATGTAGCAATAGACAATTGAAATAATAATTATGGGACCATAGCATTGGAAATACCTGAGTTCTTCTGCTTTATAGCTGAGTATGGTAAAGACTGTTGGTTGTTTCCCATTGTTCTTAATGTTTTTCTTTCTCTCACAGTAATAGAAACTGCAACTTTTAGCTAGGGAAATAACAGTTGGAGAATAAAGATTACATTTCCTAGCCTTCTTTGGTGTTATGTGTGGCTATGTTACTAAGTTTCAATCAATGCAATAAGAAAATAAATGCATACAACTTCATTGTTGGTTCTTAAAGATAGGAGACAAGCTCTTACTGTCCCCAATTCCTTCATACTGCTTCTTGGAAGGTGGGTGATTTTATACCACACAGATAAGTACACTCTCTAGATTTGATGGAGCAACAAGATAGAAGTCATGATCCCTGCATGATTTCATGGAGCAGAACTACCATCCTTTATAGACCATCTGCTTATTACGTGAAAGAGAAATTTCCATTTTGTTTAAAATCTCTGTTTTCTGTTACATGTAGCTGAATTTTTATGTTAACTAATTAATTTGATTTCTGCAGACCTGCAGATCTTGGAAACAGTGTTCCTCAGGAGAAGGAATATAAAGGCTATGAGCCCAAGAGCTGCCCTAGTAGCTTTCCATGAGGCCAAAAGCTGCCAAGAGACTAATGTGAAAATAGGTATGATTGGCTACTTACACAAGTAAGTATAATCCTCAAAGGTAAAGAAGAGCTGTGTCCTCCAGCTGAGTATGTGTATGGTTTTAGGGTGTACTAAATTCAGGAAATAGACTCTGGATCTTATCCCCTGCCTTGTATCCTGCATTATAATATCACTGAAACAGATAGTGCCTGGTTACATCTGTCCATTAACTATTTGTGGTCCACTAGACTATGAGCTCTATAAAATCATATTCTATTTGCCTAGGGCAGGAGCTCTGCATAAGTTGCCTATCCAAAATCTGATCTCCCTCCTTCCTTAATATAAACTTGGATTTGAAAAACTCTATAGTTGAAAAAGTCTCAGACTCCTTTGCAATATGGAGTCTATCTGATACAGTTTCTGCCACTGAGATAAGTAAAAGTGATAAATGCAAAGTTTCTGGGAAAGTTTTGTTTTTGTAATAAGTGCTACTGCTACCCCCTATTCCTTGTGATTTTCCTCTTATTCTTCCTGCCTGGAAAATGGATGGAAGTGGAGCAATCATTTTGTGCCATAAAAATAAAAGCAAGAAGGAGCTTGGGACATTTATATTATCATGGAAGCTGGATTAACTCCAAATTGTTGTTTTATGAGAAATACCCATTATTTGGTTAAATGTTATAGTAAAGTTTCTTTCATAGTCAGTCAAATGAAATACCTTGCCTCCTCATCATTTTATTAAACCAAACCATTTGCAGAACTAAAGAATATCAATCATGTAGAAAGGACACACTTAACATACATGGTGGCTGAGTACTGCTAATTTCATGTGTGTCTTTCAAGGAACCAGAAACTCTTGTTTGTGAGATATGACTTAACATATATATGTATGGTGTATAAATGTATACATTTAAACCTTTACTGAGTCATGTTTCTTTCCATTTATATGTTCAGTGGCTGAAATCACCAATCCAATTACATATTATAGAGTTGTAAACTTTAACCTTAAAAATGAATGTTTTGTTCATAATAAATTTTGTTTATAATTCCATGAGAATACAATGAATCTGCTTAAGAAGTTATTCATTGCAACAAATAGCTCACAGCAACACAGTTCAACTAGAAACAGTGCATTTTATACAGTAAATGCTTTCTTTGTACCCTTCTCCTCTCACTTTTTAGAGCATTGCTCTCCTTCAGATGGGCAAGATAGGTTTGTAGACAGAAAGGCCAAGGAGAAAGTAGAAGGAAGAGAACATTTAGGGGTAGTGGAGTGACAGAGATGAGGGACTCTGTAGAAGGCCTCTGAACATGGGATGTCACCATTTATGGCCAGAGACCATTATAGAATGTTGAGCACTCATGAAGGCTCCAAATGAACAGGAGACTTTTTCGAGTGACAACATGAATGAGTGTTATGGATGGGTCTGAAACCCTACATCCTAGGCTCCAGTCCAATGTTGCTCTCTGCAATTGTGCAGAACCTCAATTCCCTCATTATCAAGGAAGACATATATATCTCATTAGCTTTACATAACATTTTGACTTGCTAATTATAAGTGTAAATTGTATTTTAGTATGTGTGCTTATACTTGTGGACATTTTGTTCTTATAGATTCACTGGCCCACAGGAATTGTAGTTTAATGGAAATAGGGCTGGGCTTGGAGCCAGAAAACCTGGCTGGAATAGACCTAGTTGTTAAGCCATAGACCTGGTTGTATAATTTTGTGCAACTCTTATCTGTAAGCCTCAGAAAAATATAGATAATAGTCATCTTACAGTGTGTTATGAAGCTTTTATAAAATAGCGTAGTTGTCCCACAGGACTCCCCAGTAAAACTGAAGAGATGAAAGATAGAAGCATCGGAAAGGGGTGTGGCCAAGCCATATGGGTTAGCAGGGGTCTCAAGCTTGAATACCTACTAGTTCACGCAGGTAATATAAAGGTGTGAAGTAGTAACTCTGTGGTGATTTACAGAGTACCGGCCCAGGAGGGCATAAACTTTTGAAGCTCAAACTGATTGTTGTTATGTAAAAAATGTAGGCTTAGATTTTCTGATTTTTAAAGAGATGCCAGGAATGTGGGTGTAAAACTTTGTTTTCAAAATAATGGCAAATATTTCAGAATGTTAAAAGATTGTTGGACCAAACAACATAACCATGGATGTAGTTAGTGGGTACTGGTTTGTGATCTTTGAGTTTCAGTGGATTTTAGGGGAGGGCTTCAATTTTTCTTTTCTTCTAGTTTAAGAAAACCTGTTGGCTGAGGAAACTCTTACAAATATCTGAGGTTCTTGTCTCCAACACAACTTCTTAATTTACCTTACAAGTAAACAGGCTCCATTAAAAACAAACAAACAAACAAACAAAAACACAGGAGAGCTCACCCAAATATAAGGTGTTGAAAGGAAGTTGCCTTATTTCATCTGGAACAATGAGTAGGCAGAGGATATATTGGCTCTGTGTGTAATGTAAGGATGATTGAATGTGACCAGGAAGTGGCCAAGAACATGAATATCTAAAAGAAGTAATCTAAAATAGGCTCACTGGGACATCAGAAAAAAAACTCTTTTTTTTTTTACCCACTGTCCAGCATCTTTTAGTTTGAAATCCTCAGGTATAGGACCAATTGTAGTCAGTATAGTCAGGTCTTTGTGAATATGAAACACTTCATTGAAATCTTATTGTCTGAACATTTTCGTCCTGATCTCTATTTTTTGTTTTAGTTTTTGGAGCATCATCTGGGGGGAGGAGTGTTCTCTGCTGCTGCTTCATCCTAGCGAGAGAAGCCACATACTTACGCTGAGGTAGGATTTGACAAACACTTCTGAAACATAGGTTAAATCTATTAGAATCAACTATTGGAAAATTCAAATTCCTCATAGCGTGGAGTTATTTATTACAGAGTAGATTGGAGGAATTATGTGGTGGGGAGTAGCAATTGCAAAAAAAAGGAGAGATCAGATCTGTTGGGTTCTGACTCTGCTCTAAACCTTATGCTATTTGATCTCTTTTGGGAATTTCATTCAGATATGTAGATTTCTGGACCCCTTCCAATTCAACAGAGGAAACTCTGTGAGTAAGCTGCTTGTTTCTTTCCTCATAAATGATAGGTGAAGGGCTTAATAAAAAATAAAAATTAAAAAAAGAAACTTTCTGTTGTCTGGATAAGTACTTCATATTATATATCTCTATAAATTATATATCACATTTTTATCCATATATTTTATGCATCTACATATCTATCATATCTGTATATTATCTATATAATCTACATATTACTATATGTTATCTATATATTACTATGTATTATCTATCTATATATCTATTATAATTTATATTATACATTTTTATATTATATAATATATTATATACATACATATTTACATATGTATATTTTAGATTATACATTTGTATATTATAATATATTATACATAACATTACATATTATGTATACATTATACATTTATATATTATATATTATGTAATATCTATCTAATATCTAATATCTAGATATTACATATCTATCTGTATCTTTACATTTTCATAGAATTCTCCCACTTGGGTTTTTTTCCTCTTCCAAAAGCCACCTTGTATTGATGGTTTTACTCTATATTAGAGTTCAGATAGCATAGTGGTTGAACTCTGAAGTTGCACTTCCGGATTTAAATCTGATTTTCTTAACCTCAATATCCTGACATGTAAAATGGATATACTAATTAGATACCTCATATATTATTAGTATTACATTAAATAGTACTTAATATAATAGTAGCTATTATTATTATTAGTTCTTTATATCAACTGTGGAAAATAGGTATTACCTAAATTTTACAGATGTGGAAAAAAGGAACTGCAATAACAAGGAAGTACAACAATCTTAAAAGACTTTTAATTTTTCTTCAGAAGCAGTACCTCTCATGGGAAGTTATAGATTCTTGTTGAATTTTCTATCCCTAGTTAAGGAATAGAGTTTCCACCAAGACTGATAATTTTCCTGTTGATCATTTGCCAGAACTAGGCTAATGGAGCACTGGGCTTCTTGACAGTATCATTTGATTTACCTAAAAAATGCATTACAGAATATAAATAAAATAGGTGTGCAGTCTCAGGTGCAAAGTCAAATTAAAAATGAGAATCTTCCATGTTGCTAGGACTGCTGGGTAAGACAGCAAGGATGAAAAAACATAGTTTCAAATACCAGGCTTTCAAAATTTTTATTCAGTGGGGGAGGAAAACAACACTACTACATATACCTGTTTCAAGCTTTTTGCATTTTTTAACAAAATTCTAAAAAACACTTTCACAGGGGTTAATTCTCTGTAGAAGACAGACTGACTGGCAGCCAGTGTCTCCCCAACACTTCAGAATAGAGAAAACTTATTATTTTCCAAACTGATCCACTTTAAAAAGAAGAGGCTATAACCTCTAAGCAAACATGGAACTAAAAGAGGAGGGGGAACTGGACCAGGAGAGAGGTCAAGACCACATTTCCTTCTTCAGCTCATCTAGTTGCCCTTTGATGAGGTGTAATATCTCTTTGAGCTTCATTTTCTGTGCTTCTTTTGAATATGGTCAAAATAAAATGTTTGCTTTCCATCCAAGATGCTTTTCCAGATGAGATAATGCATGTGAGATAGTGATTGTAGAAGCTTTGCAAATGGTAGAATCAATAAAAATATTAGGAATTTTTAATATTTCAGCTGCAGCTTGGAAAAATGAAAAAAAAAAGACATGCTAGATTAAATTGTTCTAATGGCATAAGATTCCATACACATTATTTAGGGGCATAGGTTGAATTACTATTTCTATTTCATTAAAAAATCTAATACCTATTTTATTTTTATTTCTGATGCTTTCAACCTCAAAGGTATTTGGACCTTGTTATGAGACAGTAATCCTATAGGAAATATAATGTTAATAGATAAGTAGAAGAAATAGTATGAAATAGGAAGAAATATCTTCAAATATTTGCACTTTAAATTTCCTTAAATTTTAAAAATTCTTACTAAGCTAAGAATCTCATTTACTAAAAACTCTCCATAGAGCTTATAGATAGTTCATGTGCTATTTTAATAAAGAGTTGATGTTGTTTAGGAGCAGCAGAACTAAGGAATGTTTGGACCTATAATTTTCAGCAAAGCCTCTCCAGTGTTCCCTAGTCTTTAGTGGGAACTTTCTGTGGCTGCCATATTTTAACAGGTCTTCCTAAAAAGGTGAAATTATTTCTAACTAAGAAGATTAGGAAAATGATCATGAGAAAGGACATTTTGAGTCAGTCCTTAAAAGATGAAAAAAATCTGAAAAACGAATAGCAAATCAAAGGAGGACACACTAATGCCAACCATATAGATAACATAAGTATTCTGACACTCATAGGAGATTTCTGTCATCGATTATGTTGTTCTTATCCCTCTTTTTCTGTCTTAAATTTAAGAATTAGACCTAATTCAGTATGTCTCATTTGTACAGTTTGCCTGGTCACATAGGCAATTGACAAGTACTAAAACTTTCTTTTATGTAACAGAATGCAAGGATTACCTGGACTCAGGTACTTTTAAAAAAGCATATTTCTAATTGAGACACCCCTTTTTTATCTTTAAGAAAAATGAAAAAAAAAAAAAAAAACAAAGTTCACCAAAAGCTCCAGGGATGGGTAAAGCAGGTGGTAGAACAATGGTGCTCTCAGCTGAATGCTAATTCATGCTGGACTATATTAGTCCTCCCAAAACCCAACTAATTGCACCCACAGTCCTCTCAAGGGTAAAAGTCAAGGTTTGATTTTGAGTCCTTTGAAACTTCCTGAAGTTTTAAGTTCTTTACTCAAAGTGCAAAGCAGAATGGTCCCAGCCCTTTTCTGCCCTAAAGCCTGTTATTTGTAAGATGTTTGGACATTTCCAACAGTAAACATGAATTGTGGACTCTCAAATACATTTACTGCCTCATTTATCTTGCCAAAACTCAAACAGATCCCAAAAGAATAAATACAGATTTATGTAGAAGTGTTATCAGGGCCCACTGACGGATCCAGATGCATTGATATATGCAATACTTTGAGTCTCATTGGAAAATATTTGTATCTTCTTTTGTAGCTGTAATTGGAGAGGCATTAGACTTCAGGTGTTCTCAAACTATTTCTAGTCATAGACACCATCATATACAGAATAAATGACCCTTTCAAAAATACATTTTTATTAACCTAAATTCTAAGATCTTACTTTCCAAAAACCTCTCCCCAAAAGGCCTGTACCTGATAACAGAAATCACACCATTTCCTATGGATGAGGCATGCTTCCCTCTAACAAACAGATGTCACAGGAAGGTGTATTCTATTTATTTACTTCTTAGAGTATTGACTGATCAGCAACTTCCTAATGAGGCAATGCCCTGAGAATGGATTCATGGGGAGTGAGCATGGACAGGTACAGGTATGCCGCAAACAGCTGGAGTACGGGAGGCCAGTGCAGCCTGGCCCTGAGTTCAGGAGTACCTGGTAGACACGTGGAAGGTGGCTTAAGAAAGAATGAAAGGAAAGAGCAGTTTTCAGTGTGTAAAAGATAAATCTCCACTTTCAAAACTCTCTGGGATCACTTCTGAGTCTTTGGATGACATTTATAAATATGTTCTTTAATTCTTGAACAATAGTGTGGAATTAGCTAGCAAAAGGTTTTGTTTACAGTAACAATCTAAAAAGCCCAGCTAACCCAGAGCCACCTCATTTGCCAAAGTTCACTTTGTACTTTTGATATAAGTATGCAGAGATTCATGGGAATGCTTATTGACCTTCAGAGCTAGAACATAGAGGAGTTGTAAAAGTACTGTACATAGGAAGCTAAAACCTTTGTTATCCTAATTGAGAAGCTAATTTGTTACATTTCCTTTCAATTGCTCTTCCTGGCAGTGAATCCAGTATGACCTTACAAGGGACCACAATCTGCTGTGGGACTACCCCCCTGCCCCGCCCTGGGGGCTCTCAAGCACTCTGGTGTTCTGGTTCTCTCTCTCTCTGTAGGCTACCCTCATGAAGTGAGTTGCTGCTATGTTGATGTACATTGCTGCTATGTTTGAGTTCCTTGGATGTTGACATTTTTATTTGGAAAAGAAACAAGTCATAATAGCAGCAACAGAGTTTGGAGAAAGAACTAGCTATTAAATAATTCCTAAATGAAATGCCCTTTCAAATGACTGCAGGGACAAGATTTATTTACTAAGGCATTTTTAATATGATATTACATGATTAATATTTTTTCAAGTTCTAGATTTTCCTTTCTCATTCAATAATCTTTCCTATTTTTCTTATTTAACATCTTTTAATGACATGGTCAAATGATGGTAGTTTTCCTACTTAAGGGAAATGTCTTAAGCCCCTTCCTTCTAGCTAAATTAACTTCACTGTAGTTTTTAAAATATGAAGTTCTCAAATAGATATGTAAGTACTTTTTCTGTTTTTATTGACTTTTTCATTGCTTTTGTTCTCCAAAGACTTTGAAGAAAGTTTGCAACTATGAGGAGTTTCATGCAGTAACTTTGACTTGATATTTTTTTAGTCAACCTGTCCAACTACAACAGACTGCTCCAGACTAAGTTCCTTTGGTCTACACTAGTCTGTCTCTATTCTGAATTCTTAACACTGGGATTAAAGCCTATGATTTAAGACTGTAGATAAGATGTAAAATTCCAAAACTGATAAACCATTGATTAAACTTCGTTCTAACTTTTGTTTCTATTTTTCTCCCCTTTACCCCAAAGAATAAGAAAGTAAAAGATTCCACACCTTTACCAGTGAATAGGTTAAAGATCATTATCAATGGAGCAGAAATGCTTACTGCTATCATTTTTTTAATTAAGTTTTTTTTGTTTTGTTTTAATCCCAGTACAGTTAACATACAGTGTTACAAGTGTGCAATATAGTGATTCAACACTTCCATACAACACGCAGTGCTCATCACAACAAGTGCCCTCCTTAATCCCCATCGTCTCTCTCACCTATCACTCCCCTCCCTTCTGGTAACCATCAGTTTATTCTGGATAGTTAAGAGTCTGTTTCTTGGTTTGTCTCTCTCTCTTTTTCCCCCATCTGCTCATTTGTTTTGTTTCTTAAATTCCACATATAAGTGAAATCATATGATATTTGTCTTTCTCTGACTTATTTTGCTTAGCATTATACTCTCTAGCTCTATCCCTATTGTTGCAAATGGCAAGATTTCATTCTTTTTTTATGGCTGAATAATATTCTATTATATATGTCTTCTTTATCCATCCATCTGTTGATGGACACTTGAGCTCCTTCCATAATTTGGCTATTGATAGGGGTGCATGTATCCCTTTGAATTAGTGTTTTTGTATTTGGCAGGGGAGGAGGGGAGTTATTTGCAAATGACATATCTGATAAAGGGTTAGTGTCCAAAATATATAAAGAACTTATACAAGTCAACACCAAAAAACCAAATAATACAATTAAAAAATGGGCAGAAGAACAGACATTTCTCCAAATAAGACATCCGGATGGCCAACTGACACATTAAAAGTTGCTCCATCTCACTTATCATCAGGCAAATGCAAACCGAAACTACAATGAGATATCATCTCACACCTGTCAGAAGGGCTAAAATAAAAAAACACAAGAAACATCAAGGGTTGGCAAGGATGTGGAGAGAAAGGAACCCTCATGCACTGTTGGCGGGAATGTAAACTGGTGCTGCCACTGTGGAAAACAGTATGAGTTTCCTTAAAAAGTTAAAAATAGAACTATCATTTATTTTGATTGAGGAAAAAGAATGATCAGAAGTTAATTGTGCCCCCAAACAATTGTATTTATTTTCAGAGATATGAGAAATTCATTTTAATTTTTCATAAATCCATATTTTAAGGCATAAAATGGATAACAAATTATATTACATTATAGTTGTAGCATAATAACATCATAGTGCTAACTTCAGTGGAAGGTTAAATTCACTACTTCAATTCCATGTGAACAAATTAAGAGGAACCCACAATTTACCGGCCTCTTTGTCAGCTAAAAACACACATCTGTTGGGGACTCTACCAAATCAGTAACATTCTGTGGTTGACCTACAAATCAGTGCCTGGCTCGAACTCTTACATTTATATCCTCTACGACCTTGGATGAGTCACATACTCTCTTAAATCTCAGATTATCTATTTGCAAAATGAGATGATGGAATTAATTTCTTTGTTAATATGGTTTTCATTGCTGACCCCTCTGAGAAGTTAATGAAAGTGATAGAAAACACATGTACCTGCAGACACTAAAGTATACACGACTGTTGGGATTTAAGCTCCCTCAAATCTTGTCCTTGGACCATTGTTAAAGAAGCCATGGACCAAATGATCCTTAGAGACCTATGTCACTCTAATGTCCTACGACCCTCTGGCTCTCTCTTTTTTTTTTTTTTAAGATTTTATTTATTTTTTAGAGAGTGAGCGAGAGAGAAACAGCATGAGAGGGGAGAGGGTCAGAGGGAGAAGCAGGCTCCCCACTGAGCCGGGAGTCCGACGTGGGACTCGATCCCAGGACCCTGGGATCATGACCTGAGCCGAAGGCAGACGCTTAACCATCTGAGCCACCCAGGCGCCCCTTCTGGCTCTATTTTTATTTTAAATTGTCTTAAACAGTAAAATGAGAGAGAGAAAAAAAAGGAATAAGTGTATAACATAAGCAACACATATCTGGGTATTAACTATGAATTTCAATACTAGATTGTGGTGATAATAAGCAGTTTGATATGCAGAAATAAATAAAATATATCAGCACTGACACTGCATTTTAATAGTAATGTTTTAAATGATAAATGGCTATTTATTACAAGATGAATTGATTTATACATCTTCTAAAGGTACATATTCTCATTTCATTAAAAAATTCCATAATGAAAAATATACTGATTCAAAGAACAGATTAAAACATAATGACTTCCAAATTAATACAGAAGACACTATTAATTTAACATAAATATTTTGAAGATGACTTTTAAATGGGTAATTTTTACATTTAGCATGTGTACTGTTAAAATATTCAGTTGAAATTATTTTACAATTAAGTTTGACTTAATAAAATAAGCTTCCTTATTTTTGTTTGAACAGTTTATCCTTGAAGTATGATTTGAAGCGATTTATTTATTCTTTTGAGCAGTTAAAACAATGGAATTGTCTGAATATAGCTAAGAAGAATTAAAATGCGAATTAACATTTTGAATTGTAATGTCAAATTCAGTCTTAAGTATAATGGAAAAGATGATTTGTTTTTCAGAACCAAGGTTTTAGTAAAAGGACTGGGTAGAGAGGAGATGGAAAGAAAGACAAAAGAAAAATTGGTTTTGCTTATCAAATAAAAACTGCTTTTTAAAAGATAGTTAAAATTTACTGAAAATAAAGTTCAGAAAAAAATGACAAGGTTTTATGCAGGAAATTTTGAAAGTATCACAAATTAAAGTATCACCATTTTAAGATTCATTAGTATTTCATTAGTATTTAATACTATCCAATTTTATAATTAAATGAGTAAAATTGGGGTTGTCGTTTTGTGAAATTTTTGTAGTACCATAAATTAGATTACTAATAGATATGAAGGAAATAAAAAGAGACTAAATGTTTCTTGCATTTTTCAGAAATTAAGTGGAAATACGTAAATTAAACAAAGAGGTTAAACAAAGACAATAACTACTAAGAATTTATAGAATAAATTAAAATCTGTTAAAACTTGGATTAAACCACTGTTGTTCAGATTTCCAAAATGTTTGATACATCTATATCATGTTCCTTCATCTTTCAGGTAGGAAACATGAAGTTCAGAGAGGTTAGGTAACTCACTCCACCTCAGTAAGAAGTATCAGAGTACAGGTTAGAACTGAAATTTTTTCCTTCAATCTTCCAGTCTCTTTCCTTTATATTTAGCCTGCATTGATGATTTTTGTTGTCTTTTGTAAAAGGTACTTAGTTACATTTTCTCTAGATTGTTTATGTACATGAGTTTGCTGTTATGTATCCATGCATGCACACAAAGTTAAGAGTAGACATTTCTTAATCCCAGAATCATTTTCAATGTAAACCCTACTTACTTGGAGATAACTCAGCATAGCAATAAGTTAAAGAAAGCTCCACATGATACACGTAATTTTACTCTATGCAAAAAGGTTTTTAAAAATATGAAAATGTTGTGAATAGCCTCTGAATGTAAGTTCAGTATTTTCTTAGTTCTTGGAAGAAATACATTTTGAAGTTTCATAGCAAAAGGGAAATAAATCGCCAGACAGGAATCCAGTGAATTCAGCCCAGTTTAGATAGCCAAATCAGATGATTTTTAAACAATAACCTCTTCCTTCTTCCTGGATTACCTCTACTTAGGCCAGTTGCCTCACTGCAAATATAAATTTGTTGTTCAGAAAACACTCTATTAACTAAGCTACTTGTAGAGATTTTTGTAAGTATACATGAATTTTATAAAATGTATTTATTCTCATAAAATTTGTCTTAAAAATGAAGACCTCTTGAATAATAGTCATGAACAGGATTCTCTATTTAAAAGGAGAAAACTAAAAATTCTTGGGAATGTGCAAACAATAATTTGTTGACCTTTTTCCAAAAAGCAACTCCTCAATGACCATCTCCCATTGCAGGGCATGGATCTATATGGACAGCAATCTCACAAGCTACACAATAGAGTGAGCAGGCTTAAGGTCCACAGAGGACTAGAGGATCCCATTCTCCAGCTGGGTTTCCACATAAACTGCCTTAGTGTCTTTTGGTTATTAAAAATCATATATTTGCTTGGTGACCAAGATTAATTTATTAATGTTATCTACCTACATTAGAATATATGTTGTCACTATTAATGATTTTTAGCATGTACTTACCATTACGTAGAAGAATTATAATTGTACAGTGTTTTATAGTGTGCAAAGTAATTTTATAGGCACTATCACATATAAGCATGAAATCTTTGGTTAAAATATTCTCTGCTGGATAGGTGAAAGCATTGAAGTTCAGAGAGTTGAAAACAGATTACTAAGATCACAAAGCATTATTTTAGAGAAGTGACACGCCTATTCTTTAAAACTGTGTGGAATAATGCTGTTTGTTTTATTACATGTATTTGGGTGCTATTAACAACCATCTGAAATGGATGCTTAAGCTATCTCTGTTTAAGTAATTCACAGGTATGCATGTTTTGGTTCACTACCTGTGTATTCTTACCTGTATACCTTAACTTTTTATCAACCATGTTATTATTATTTTTTATTTTTTAGAAATTCTTAGTGATGGGACACCTGTGTGGCTCAGTCAGTTAAGTGTCTGCCTTCAGCTCAGGTCATGATCTCAGAATCCTGGGATTGAGCCCAGAGCCCAGCATTGTGTCAGGGTCCCTGCTCAGCAGGAAGTCTGCTTCTCCCTCTCCCTGCCCCTTCCCCCCCGCTTGTGCTTACTCTCTCAAATAAATAAAATCTTTTAAAAAAAGAGATATTCTTAGTGATAATTATCCTTTAGTAAATCAAATACTACAAACACTTCAACCAAAATCAGAAATTTGACCAAGCTGAATGTAAACATTCTTTAGCTAAATTGATATGAATATTGCATAGTAGTTTCTCCCCTCAGTTTGAATTTTGTTGCATAATTTATAGATTTTAACCTTAGATATTCTATATTTTCTCAAGTTTTGTGGGAATTGATATGATGATATGTTTCTTAATATCCATAATTTCAATAACTGAAATGTCATTTAGGAACTTGAATAACTTTATAATAATATGTGGTTTGTAAATCATAAAATTTTTACAAAAAATCTAACCATTTGTTGACACTGATCTAAGTTCTTAAAATATTTTTCTTTGAAAAATTCCTCATGGTTCTCTAATGCTTCAGTAAGAACACTGCATCTTTGAATCATTGTCATCATTAGGAAATGTGTAAGATTTGTGAAGATCTAAATAAATCTGACAAGTAAAAACATTTCCTCTGTTCTGTATCATCCAGGCTGGTCTGATTTAATCTTATTTAAAGGAAACATTTCTATTGTGCAGTTCTGCTAAAACTCTTTTAATAAATTAAGAATTAATTTCAAAATTTAAATATAAATCCTATGAATAATTCAATTTACACTGAACTTTTTCTTTTTGTCCAACACATGACCCAGTTTAAGTGTTTTTTAATGGAAATACTTAGTGTCTATACCTGTCTTACCTTTAAATCAGGTTTAGATGATTATTTTTTTTATGTGATTAGTTTTATGTATTTATTTTATTATGTTCAGTTAGTCACTGTATCATTAGTTTTTGATGTAGTGTTCAATGATTCATTGGTTGTGTATAACACCCAGTGTTCATCACACACGTGCCCTCCTTAATACCCATCACCCTATTACCCCATCCTCCACCCCCCTCCCCTCTGAAACCCTCAGTTTGTTTCCCAGGGTCCATAGTCTTAGGCTCCAAACCCAGTGTAGAACCCAAGATGGTTATTTTTCTTAACTTTTGGCATATAAGAATTAAAACATGAAGATAAAGTATGGAAACTTTTAAAAGCATTAAGATACCATTTTTATCAGGACTATTTAGTAAATATAGCAATGGAAATATTGAGAATATGAATTTATCCTCAAAATTCCAACCATTAAAAAACATTCCTTGTCGACTGGGTGGAGCAAGATGGCAGAGGAGTAGGAGACCTGGATTTCGTCTGGTCTCAGGAATTCAGCTGGATAGGGATCAAACCATTCTGAACACCTACAAACTCAACAGGAGATCAAAGAAAAGAATAGCAACAACTCTCTGAACAGAAAAGCGACCACTTTCTGGAAGGTAGGATGTGCAGAGAAGTGAATACAAGGCGATATTCGGGAGGATAGATGGCAGGGGAAGGGGGCCTCTGTGGGCCACTTCTGGCAAGTGATAGGGCAGCGGAGCACAAAATCAGAAATTTTAGAAGTCTGCTCTGCTGAGGGATGTCGCTCCAGGGGCTAAATGGGGGTGGAACCCTCGTGGGACAGTGTGGTCTCAGGATCCTTGGCATCACAAAAAGACTGGGGGTGCCTGAGTGCGGCAGAGCTCCCAGGTATCAGAGCGGGGAAGCCAGCTGCAGAGACGGAGCTGAGGAGCGGGCCCTCAGTTCCGGGTTGCCATAAACTGTGATCCGTGGCACAGTCGGGCCACTGCTCCTCCAGCAGGGACCCAACAAGCAGCAGATCCGGGGAGACTCCCCTTCTTCCCAGGGGAGGAGCGGCATGGGAGCACACTGCAGGGATCTGCTGGGTTTGGAGAATCCGCACAGGGTCGGATGCCAGAGATAGAAACGCTCGGCTGGGTGAGTGTGGAGTGTGGCCAGAGACCGGGGAGACAGGAGTGACTGCTTTTCTCTGGGGGTGCATTGAGGAGTGGGGCTCTGAGTTCTCAGCTCCTCCGGGGTGGAGATTGGAAGGCCACCATTTTCACTCTCCTCCAAAGCTGTACGGAAAGCTTGCAGGGAACAAAAGCTCCTGAGAGCAAACCTGAGCAGATTACTTAGCCTGGAATGGCAAGGGTGGGGCAATTCCGCCTCTGGCAAAGACATTTGAGAACCGCTGCAACAGGTTCCTCCCCCAGATCAGCAAGAACAGCCAGCCAAGACCAAGTTTACCATCAATGAGAACGGCAGAACTACAGCACTAGGGGAATACTACACATAGAATCCATGGCTTTTTTTTACAATAAATTTTTTAGTCTTTCAAAGTTAATTTTTTTTTTGAATTTTTCTTTTTCCCTTTTTCAACCAACATCTTATCAATCCCTTTTTAAAAAAATATTTTTATTTTTCATTTTTAGATTCATATTCTATCCCTTCATAGTAGTTACCCTTATTTTTGGTATATATATATATATATATACATATATATATATATAAAGTTCTCTCTTTAAAATTTTGAGATACAGTTTCTTCTAACAGATCAAAATATACCCTAAATCTCTAGTGATTGGCTTTGTTCTTGTCTCCTGACTGATCACAGTCTCTCCTTTTTTTTTTAAATCCTTTCTTTTTTCAAACAACTTCTTATCAATTCCTTTTATAAAATTTTTTATAATTTTCATCTTTACAATCATATTCCATCCCTTCATCATATCAACCCTTATTTTTGTAATATATGTAAGTTTTTCTTTCTTTAAAATTTTGGGAGGCACTTTCTTCTAAAAGACCAAAATACACC
>NC_138379.1:68172214-68207628 GCF_054177405.1 Leptonychotes weddellii
AGGTGATTTTTTCCGTCTTGTCATTTTGTGCAGAGGAGAATAGATTAATGAGAGAACAAAATGCTAGCACAGTAACAATGTCCCCAGAAAGTATACTCTAAACAAATCAGAAAAGACCTGAAGCAGTGGGAAAAGAAAGGGAAAGAGAGAAAAAAGAAAAAGAAAAAGATAAAGATAAAAACAAACAAAAACAGAACAAAACAAAACAACAATAAAAAAAAAACCAGAATGTGATCAAATATGATCAGGCTGGTATATAGATCAGTGCCACACACTATATTTTGGGTGTATTTTGGTCTGTTAGAAGAAAGTGCCTCCCAAAATTTGAAAGAAAGAAAAACTTATATATGTACAAAAATAACGTTGATATGATGAAAGGATGGAATATGACTGTAGAGATGGAAATTATAAAAAATTTTATAAAAGGAATTGAGAAGTTGTTTGAAAAAAGATAGAAGAGGATTTAAAAAAAGAAAGAAGAAAAAAAAAGGGAGAGAATGTGATCAGGCGGGGGAGTAGAAAGAAACCATATACTAGAGATTTAGGGTATATTTTGATCTGTTAGAAGAAACTATCTCAAAATTTTAAAGAGAGAACAACATATATATATATGCCAAAAATACGGGTAACTACTATGAAGGGATAGAATATGACTCTAAAAATGAAAAATAAAAATGTTTTTTAAAAAAGGGATTGATAAGATGTTGGTTGAAAAAGGGAAAAAGAAAAATTGAAAAAAAAAAAAAGAAAAAAAGACAGTTAAAAAAAAATTTAACTTTGAAAGACTAAAGAATCATGGTAAAAAAGCCATGAATTCTATGTGTAGTATTCCCCTAGTGCTGGAGTTCTGCCGTTCTCATTGATCGGTAAACTTGGTCTTGGCTGTCTGTTCTCGCTGATCTTCTGGGGGAGGGGCCTGTTGCCGTGGTTTCCAAATGTCTTTGCCGGAGTCGGAATTGCCCCGCCCTTGCCCAGTCCGGGCTAAGTAATCTGTTGGGGTTGGTCTCCGGAGCTTTTGTTCCCTGCAAACTTTCCATACAGCCCTCCCAATCTCTGTCCCAGAGGAGCCAAGAACTCAGGGCCCTGCTCCTCAGTGAACCTCCAGAGAAAAGCAGTCAGTCACTCCCGGCTCCCCAGTCTCCGGCCGCACTCCGTGCTCACCCAGCCTGTGACCGCGCGTTTCTATTTTTGGCACCTGACCCAGGTTGGAGTCTCCAAACCCAGCAAATCCCTGCGGTGCACTCCCTCGCTGCTCCTCCCGGGGGAGGAAGGTGAGTGTCCCCGCATCTGCCGCTTGTTGGGTCCCTGCTGGAGGAGCAGTGGCCTGACTGTGCCGCAGATCATGGTTTATGGCAACCCCGAGCTGAGAGCCCACGCCTGGGCTCCGCTTCTGCAGCTGGCTTCCCCGCTCCATTACCTGGGAGCTCTGCCGCACTCAGGCACCCCCGGTCTTTCTGTGACCCCAAGGGTCCTGAGACTACAGTGTCCCGCGAGGGTTCCACCCCCCGCTTAGCCACCGTAGTGACGTCCCTCAGTGGAGCAGACTTTTAAAAGTTCTGATTTTGTGCTCCGCGGCTCTATCACTTGCCAGAAGCGGCTGATGGAGGCCCCTCCCCCGCTGTCTATCCTCCTGAATATCGCCTCGGATTCACTTCTCTGCACGTCCTACCTTCCAGAAAGTGGTCGCTTTTCTGTTCAGAGAGTTGTTGCTATTCTTTTCTTCGATCTCCTGTTGAGTTTGTAGGTGTTCAGAATGGTTTGATCCCTATCCAGCTGAATTCCTGAGACCAGATGAAATCCAGGTCTCCTACTCCTCTGCCATCTTGCTCCGCCCCCCCTGGGTCCTGTCTTTTTATCCAATCTACAACCCTGTGCTGTTTTATGGGAGCATTTAGGCCATTCATGTGATTATTGATTGATATGAATTTATTTTCATCATGTTGCCTATGAAGTCCATGTTTCTATAGATTGTCTCTGTAAATTTCTCTTCTTTATTACTCTTGGCAAATTTCCCCTATTATAGAACCCCCCCTTCATATTTCTTGCAGGGCCGGCTTAGTGGTCACATATTCTTTCAGTTTCTGCTCGTCTTGGAAGCTCTGTATCTCTCCATCCATTCTAAATGACAGCCTTGCCGGATAAAGTATTCTTGGCTGCATGTTCTTCTCATTTAGCACCCTGAATATGTCTTGCCAGCCCTTTCTGGCTTGCCAGGTCTCTGTGGATAGGTGTGATGTTATTCTGATGTTCCTCCCTTTGTACATAAGGAATCTCTTCCCCCTAACTGCCCTTAAGATGATTTCCTTGGTTCTAAAATTTGTGAGTTTTACTATTACATGCCAGGGCACTGGTCTGTTCTCCTTCATCTTGGGATGGGTTCTCTCTGCTTCTAGGACATGAATACTTGTTTTATTCCCTAGATTAGGGAATTTCTCAGCTATGATTTGTCAAATATATCTTCTAGACCTCTCTCGCTATCCACCCCTTCAGGGATCCCAATAATTCTGACATTAGAACGTTTTATGACATCACTTATTTCTCTAATTCTGTTGTCATGGATTTTAAGCTGTTTGTTCCAGGCCTCCCCCATTTCCTTCTTTTCTATCAGTTTGTCTTCTCGATCACTGATTCATTCTTCTGCCTCGTTTACCCTAGCTGTTAGAGAATCTAATTTACACTGCATCTCATTTATAGCATTTTTAAGTTTGGTCTGATTAGTTCTCATTTCTGCCCTTAGAGAATCTATGTTGCTGTTAATGTTTTTCTCCAGCCTAGCTTTTGTCTTCATAACTGTTACCCTGAAGTCTATTTCTGACATCTTGCTTATATCAATATCCATTAGGTCTGCAGGAGAGGTATTGTCTCTTGGTCTTTTCTTTGTTGGGAGTTCCTCCTTCTAGTCATTCTGTTAAGTTGTGGTTGAGGGGATGTACGATCGAAAATATCAACCACAATCCAGGCAAGGTGCACCCTGGGAAAGTTCGGAGCAATCAGAAGCCACCACTGAAAAAAACCCAGCCAAAATGAAACCCAAGAATAACATTTATAAAGTATAAAAATAAAAACAAACAAACAAAACCCACAAAAATTTTTTAAAAAAATGACAAAAATGGGGGGGTTCAGGGAAGGTAGCTATAATCCCTCTATGTGGGTGAGGTAGAGTGTTTCACCTCTTCCTGGGTGTATTTTGTTCTTTTTGTTAGAGAACAGTACTTCCCAGAGATACAGGGAAATTAAAACTGGTATATATATATATATAAAGGTAGTATTGAATAGGGAAAAAAGGACTACATTGAAGCTTATATCTATATATATATTTAAAAAAAAGAAAGTTTATGTGTGAAAAAGTTCAAGTTAAAGCCCATTATCTTTTAAACTATATTTGCATGTCTGCATACTGCATGAATGATGAAAATGGTCAATGAACCAGAGTGACTATATTGAATTCTTTGAAAGGACTCATACATGAAAGTAAAGTCAAACCTTTCAGTTGACTTTAAACCAGAATACAGTTTTTACTCACTTGATTCACTCAGTGTCTATTGAATACCTTCTGTATGCATGACCTAACAATTAAACAGTAGTGTTAGAAAAGCCAGAAGTGTGGGCTCCCAGCATGAGCACATTTTGGTGCAACATATCTTAGCATTTGGTCTTCAATTTTGCACAAAGAGAAAACTCATTTCATCCATTCACTCACATGTTACTTGGTCTGTGAAAGATATTTCGGTAAATGAGACCTATTAATAAGTCAGGATGTCAGTTTACTTATTTATATTACAAAAAAAAATGCTGCTAGTAAAACATGTTGACAGGTCAATACAATAGGAAAGTGTATTTTGGAAGTCAGATTAAGATCAGATGCAAAATAATAATCATAACAAAGGTGATGGTATACCTAAGGGCTCCAAGTCATATATCTACAGTTCCCTGAGAGGATGCTTGTTGCCTGGTCAGGGCCTCCTCATTTTTTCTTTGTCTATGCTCTTCTATCATCTTGGGCCCGCTATCGTAATTGTAGCTTATCTGGCATCTCTCTCATGATATTTTAGAGATATCGTTGCTCCTACATAATGGAGACTTGCAAGATGCTTTAGCCTCATGACAGCACATTTAAAATGCTGTCTTAGGATACACTGCATCTGACATATTGTATCTATTATGTGAATTATTTTACATTGACTTTTAGCTGTAAGCTCAGTGTGTAAATATTTTCCTATTTGGAGCTTGAAGCGACACAACATTTACAAAATTAAAAAAAAAAATGAACAAGACAAAGGTCAGGAGAATGGAGGACCCATGACAGGATCAGACCCACTAGGCATCCTCAGTGCTGGAGACACACACTGGGAAGATGAATCCTCATAACATCTAGTTCGGGGCTTAACTTGGCAAGCTTTGAAAATCAGTTGGGCCTAACTCTGGGTACATT
Organism: Leptonychotes weddellii; assembly: GCF_054177405.1. Taxonomy (NCBI): domain Eukaryota; kingdom Metazoa; phylum Chordata; class Mammalia; order Carnivora; family Phocidae; genus Leptonychotes; species Leptonychotes weddellii. The sequence continues at coordinate 68,176,647 of NC_138379.1, forward strand.
AAAAATCAGTGGGCTTAGCTCTGGGAGGGTCAAAGGGCTATAGGAAACTGACCTCCTCTCATAACTGCACATAACCGCAGAACACAGAGTGCAGACAGCTAGCCTGACTACTGACATTGCCCACCAAAAAGTCCATGGTTATCTCAGACACACCCCACAAAAGCACAGGGACCAAACCCTGTCCTATGAAACCGCAGCAGGTAAAGCCAGTCATTGCAGCTTACTGAAAGCTCAGTCAGCTAGTGGCTCAGCTACAACAGTAGTGTTTACACAGCCCATATCCAGGAGACACCCTTGGAGCACATGGTTCTGATGAACAGGGGACACTGACTACCAGGCACCACAAGACCTCTTCTTCACAAGGCCACTACTTTTAATATCAAGAGATAAAACTGACCATCCTAATACCTATAAACAGAGTTAGACAAAATGAGGCAGAGAAATATATCCCAAATGAAAGAACTGGACAAAATCACAGCAAAAGCACTAAAAGAAATGGAAGTAAGTATTATGCCTGATAAAGAATTTGGTAATATCATAAAGGTATTCAGTGGACCTGAAATAAGAGTGGAGGATCTCAGTGTGACCTACAATAGAGAGATAGAAAATATAAAAAGAACCAGAGATGAAGAATTCAATAACTGAAATAAAAATTACACTAGAGAGAGTCAACAAAATATTAGGCAATGTAGAAGAACAAATCAGCATCTGGAAGACAGATTAATGGAAAACAAGCTGAACTACAAAAAGAAAAATGACTAATAAAAAATAAAAAGTGGTTAAGGGAACTCAGTGACATCATTAAATGTAGTAACATTCCTATTAATCCAGAAGGAGAAAACAGAGAGAAGGGGTAGAAAACTTATTTGAAGAAATAATAGTAAATTGATCAGTATGGAGGTTAAAGCACAAAAGCAATAAAATTAATTATATCTACAATAATTAGTCTAGGGATTCACAAAATAAAAGGATGTAAAATATGACATGGTATACAGAAAATGGAGAAGGGAGTAAAAATGTAGGACATGAATGTGTTCAAACTTAAGTGACCATCAAGTTAATAGAGACTGGAATACACATAAGATGTTATATGTGGGAAAAAAAAAAGGATGTTATATGTGAAACCAATGGTAACCACAAAGTAAAAACCTATAATAGATACACAAAAAAAGAGAAAGGAACCCAAGTGTAACATTAAAGAAAGCCATCAAAGCATAAGGAAGGGGGCCAGAGAAGAATAAAGGAAGAGAGAAGAACAAAAACAACCAGAAAACAAGTAACAAAAGGGCAGTAAGTACATACTTATAAATAATTACTTTAAATGCAAATGGACTAAATAATCAAAAGACATAGGGTGACTGAAAGGATAAAAAAAAGACCCATCTGTATGCTGTCTACAGAGGCACTTCAGACATAAAGACACATGAAGATTGAAAGTTAAGGGATTAAAAAACATTTACCATGAAAATGGAAACAAACAAAAAACTAGGGTAGGAGATAAATTTTAACAGACATAAAGGGGGAGATTGACAGTAATACAATAATAAGGACTTTAAACACCCTATTTACATCAATGGATCAGTCATCCAGACAGACGATCAACAAAGAAACAATGGCTTTGAGTGACACATTAGTCCAGATGGACCTAAAAAATATATACATAATATTTCATCAAAAAACAGCAGAATACTCATTCTTTCAAGTGTACCTGTGACATAGTCTGTGATAGATCACATTAGGTCACAATACAATTCTCAGTACTCAAGAAGATTGAAATATAATATCATGCATCTTCCCACCACAACAGTATGAAACTAGAAATCAACTATCAGAAATTATCTGGAAAGAACACAAATATATGGAGGCTAAACATGATACTAAAAAATGAATGGAACAAACAAGAAATCAAAGAGGAAATTAAAAAAAAAACATGGAGAAGGGGCGCCTGGGTGGCTCAGTCAGTTGAGTGTCTTTCCTCGGCTCAGGCCATGATCCCAGAGTCCTGGGATAGAGCCTGGTGTCAGGCTCCCTACTCAGTGGGGAGCCTGCTTCCCCCTCTCCCTCTGCCTGCCACTCCCCCTGCTTGTGCTCTCTCTCCCTCTCTCTCTCTCGATATTTCTCTCTAAACATGGAGTAAAAGAAATTGAAAGCAACTGTGCAAATTCTTTGGGACACAGCCAAAACATTTCTAAGAGGGAAGTTTATAGCAATACAGACCTGCTTGAAGAAACAAGAAAAATCTCACATCTTGCACCTAAAAGAGATAGCAAAAGAACAAAGCTCAAAGCTAGTAAAAGGAAGAAAATAATAAACATCATGGCATAAATAAATGAAATAGAGACTAAAAAACAATACAATGATACCAGGAGTTTGTTCTTTTGAAAATAAGCAAAATTGATCATCTTGAGCCATATTTACCAAGAAAGAAGAGGACTCAAATAAATAAAATCAGAAGTGAAAGAGGATAAGTAACAACCAACACCACAGAAATGAAAGGACTATAAAAGAATATTATGAAAACTTACATGCCAGCATATTGGACAACCTAGAAGAAATGAATAAACTCCTAGAAACATATAACTTTACAAAACTGAATCAGGAAGAAATAGAAAATTTGAACAGACCAATTACTAGTAAGGAAATTGAATCAGTAATCAAAAAACTCTCAACAAACGAAAGTCCGGAACAAGATGGTTTCACCAGTAAATTCTAACTAGTATTTTTAAAAGAGTTAATACCTTTTTGTTTTCAAATTATTCCAAAAAATAAAGGGGAAGAAAAACTTCCAAATTCATTCTACAAGACCAGCATTACCTTGATATAGGGAAATTTGTTGCATTTCTATACATCAATAATGAAGTAGCAGAAAGAGAAATTAAGAAAACATCCCCATTTACAGTTGCATCAAAAAGAGTAAAATATCTATGAATAAACATAACCAAAGAAGGTGAAAGACCTGTACTCTGAAAACTATAAAATATCAGTGAAGGAAATTGAAGACGGCACAAACAAATGGAAAGATATTCCATGCTCCTGGATTGGATGAGTTAATATTGTTAAAATGTCCAAATTACCCAAAGCAACCTATAGATTTAATGCCATCCCTATCAAAATACCAACAGCATTTTCCACAGAACTAGAACAAACAGTCCTAAAATTTGTATGGAACCACAGACAAACCCAAAGATGGCCAAAGACATCTTGAGAAAGAAGAACAAAGCTGAAGGTTTCACAATCCCAGACTTTAAGAAATAGTACAAAGTTGTAGCAATCCAAACAATCTAAGCAGTATGGTACTGCCATGGAATCACACATATAGATCAAAAGAATAGAAACCCCAAAAGTAAACCCACAACTATATGGTCAATTAACCTTCAACAAAGGAGGAAAGAATATGTAATTGGAAAAATACAGTCTCTTCAACAAATGGTGTTGGGAAAACTAGACAGCAACATGCAAAAGAATGAAACAGGACCTCTTTCTAACATCATACACAAAAATAAACTCAAAATGGATTAGGACCTAAATGTGAGACCTGAATCCAAAAATATCTTAGAAGAGAGCACAGTCAGTAATTTCTCTGACATCAACCATAAAAACATCTTTCTAGATAGGTCTCCTGAGGCATGAGAAACAGAAGCACAAATAAACTATTAGGAATACATCAAAATAAAAAGCTTCTGCACAGCAAAGGAAACAACCAACAAAACTAAAAGACAACCTACTGAATGGGAGACGCTATTTCCAAATGACATATCTGATAAAGTGTTAGTATCCAAAATACATAAAGGATTTACATAACACCAAAACAAAACAAAACAAAACAAAACAAAAACCAAATAGCGCAATTTAAAAATGAGCAGAAGACATGAACAGACATTTTTTCAAAGAAGATATCCAGATGCTAACAGACACATGAAAAGATGCTCAACATCAGTCATCATCAGGGAAATACAAATCAAATCACAATGAGATATCACTTCACATCTGTCAAAATGGCTAGAATCAAAAAGACAATAACAAATGTTGGCAAAGATATGGAGAAAAAGGAACCCTCACACATTATTGGTGGGAATGTAAATTGGTGCAATCACTATGGAAAATCATATGGAGTTTCCTCAAAAAGTTCAAAATAGAATTATCATATGATCCAGTAATGACACTTATGGGTATTTGCCCAAAGAATACAAAAAACAATTTCAAAAGAATATATACACCTCTAGTTTATTGCAGCATTATTTACAATAGCCAAATTATGGAAGCAGCCCAAATGTCCATTGATAGATGAATGGATAAAGAAGATATGGTGTGTGTGTGCATGTGTGTGTACACAGTGTTTCTCAAACACTATTTCAGTGAGTATTGGCATCCTGGGGGTCTCATCACCCAAGTATTAAGAAGCCACTGATAATAAATTTATGTTAGGGAGAGTAGTCAAAGGAAACTTAAAGGCATAATTTATGGGTTGATCAAGGAGGATCTTGAAAGTCAGGGTAGGCTTTGGAAATTAAATTATTAAGTACTTATTCTCAATTCACTTTCACTTTGTAATATTATTTATCCTTTATATCAGTATATTATAGCAGAATTTACATGGCAGAGAGGTTTGAGGGAAATATTTCCTTTTTATAAATTTTGTCCTGATTCTTCTGTTTATTTCGTGAAAAAAATCTCTAAGGGTCACTGCTTTAACATTTTTCAACATTGCATTTTTGAAATATCTTACTTCTTCATCTCAGTTAGCCAGACTACTTGCGATCAACAGTATCAGAAGACCGGAACAGTCTTTTGCCTTGTTTTCTGCCTTTGAAGCATGCCAAAATATCTTTTGAGTCAGGGACAGCCATTGCATATGTGACAAAGGATTTTTTCCTTCATCCCAAATAAAATGAATAAATCAAATTACTTCCCCACAAAAAAGTGATGGGAAAGAAGTGAAATTAGCTTATGAGTAAGGTCAAGCTTTGATGATACTGTTATGAAGCCTTCAAAAATGATTTTTCTAGCATCCTATTCCACTAAAATTACTATTGCCAATGTCAAAAAAATTTTTTTTTTATCAAATCTAATGAATACTTTCAACCCTTTAACATGTTTTGCATGCCTTTGGGGCCACTGCCAAGTACCATTTCTTGCTGATACTCTTACTTTGGCATTTATCATTTCCCTTCAGGTAGATATGTTTCTCTCAATTTACACATTTTGTTTCCTTTGTGGATTTGTTTTTCCATTCACATCATAAATTTGGCATTTCCTACATTCCATCTTTTACTCCAGTAGTTTCTAATTCTACACAGACTAGATGAGCCCATTCACAGCCTTGTCTTCAACTACCCCTATATTCTGGTGACTCCTAAGTACTTAGTATCAACCCCTCTGATAACTGTTGAATCATGTATTTCAACTATTTATTACATATTTCCACCTGGATGAATTTCCAGGTCAAAATGGCCTTCTACTCCATAAACCTAAAACCTTTTTCTTTATCTTGAAATGGTGCCTCAGATAGAATCTTGGGTATCATACTGGGCTCAATTTTCTCCTTCGCCGCCTGTCCAATTAGTTATCAAAGTCTGTCAACTCTACTTATTAAATATATGATTCACTATATATGCTACTTTCACTGCTACTGCCCTGACTTAGTTGAGGTCCTTGTCCCTTTTTCCTAGGTTTCAGTTGTACTCTTTGACTAACCCTATTACCAATTTCACCCTACCACCAAACAATCTCTGCCACCAGAATCATCTTTCTAAAAACAATTATAAACAATTATATCATTTCCTTTCCTTTTCATAATAAAGTCCAAACTTCTTAACCTTAACATCCAAGATTCTTCTGTGATTTGACTCCTGAATTTACTATGTTATCTCTCATTCTTCCTGTTCAAGCAACTCTGTTTCAGTTCTCACAATGCTGTTTGCTCAGTATCCTGCCTTCTTTTGCCCATATTGTTTCCCTACCTGAAGATCCTTCCATTCTTCCACATTTTCCCCTGGCTGGTCCCTAACAAACCTTAGGATTCTAATTACCTGTCACTTCCCCTGAGGACGAGTTCCCTGGCCTTCCCAGACGGAGTCAAATACCCCTTTGCCCTACCACATCACCTTCGTCTTTGTCAACCATACTATCACTCTGAGTTATACTTATGTTCTCATTTTCTGTTTCACCAGACTGCAAGTGTTAAAGGCAGAAATATTTTTCTAGTCTTTATGCCTAGTTGCAACCAGAATGCTTCATCCAGAAGGATGCTTAAAGAGTATTTCTAGAAATTTAAATTATAGAATTGATACAAAAGGAACTGTGCTATCTTAAATCATTAGCCATCAAATCCTTATTCATAAAAAAATAATATATATGTTGGTGATTATACTTATTTTGCTGTGGCATTTTTGTGCTCCTCAAACTTCACTCATACTTTGTGTCGGAAGGTGCTGAGGTATTTAATGCTCCACCTTTGTTGTAGATTAAACATTTCAGTACATGACAGTTTTTACAACAGTACAACCTATATATTTTATCCAAACTCTGGAGGTAACAGAGGAGAACTTAGAAGGTTATACATGCCATGTGTTACCATATACTTTTTTTTAAGCATTAAGGATTGAACAGCTTGTAACAGGGCTTTTGTCAGAAATTATCAGGCCAAGTCACTTAAAAGGAAAGGGTATTTTTCCTTACTACTTGTTAAACACAATTAAGGATCATCCATCACTTTCTATGTGAAGTTTTTCATTGATCATCATTGCAAATGTACTGACTTTACCTGATCATTATCATCAATGGGAATTTGAGCTCAGTGTTCCTGTCTTTGTTTCAGTATAAAGTAATGAATGATAGTACAGTTAATGGGGAAAAAATAACACTTTTGTACCAGGCATGTTCAAGTCAATTTAACAGTGTACATTTATCACAGATAAGCCCTCTAAAAGGTAGCTATTTTAAAAAGCTATTTTCTGAGTTGCTTTTCATTCTGTTAAATGGAAAATACACTTTCTGCTATTAATATTGGCAATTTCAAAAGTTTTAAGTTATTTCAGCAAAGATTTGCCTTTTATATTATAATTTACCAAAAATGTTCCTTTATTTTTATTTCTAGTAATCCCAGAATGCAAAAAGAAAAACAAACAAACCCCCCCAAAATAAAGTGTAGGGTAAAGTAGATATAAACATGTAAATGTAAGTGGAATCTGTTTTTTTAAAAAAGAACAAATGAATTAACTGTTATATTATGATGTAAACATTTTCAAATTAGAGATTAACATGAAACAAAGGCCTGGAGTGATTAAAAATACAGTAGGTCAAATATTTCAGTAGTATGAAATGCTTTCTTTAGGAAAGTTATGAAATTGACTAAAAAAGGAATAAAGAATAAAAATATGTTCCTGAAGATGGTAGTGAACAATTTATTAATGTTTAATACATCTGACTAATTGAACCTAACTTTCTATGAGCCTGTCATTATATATATATATATAAAACATATATATAAAATATATGTTCTGGAAATATATATATTTGTTGGTGTATACCAAGTATATATATGAAATATATATTCTGGAAAATGAAATATATATATGAATTCTTAGGTGGAACAGATGTTATTAAAATAGCTTGGTGTTCCCACCAAAACACTTGATTTTTATGTACCTTTAATAAAAGATTTCATCTATTGTCATTGTTTCAGCTATATTCAAATGCAGATAATTTCCAAATTTATACTTATAGTTCATATATCTCTCCATATTTCTAATTCATTTGTCTAACTACTCTCTGGACATTCCAAAAGTCCTGCCAACATATCAAAACTTACAATTTTGTCTCTAGCCTATTTATCCTCCTCTATTTTGTCTCAGTTATGCTATTGTCATCCACCATTCCTGCAAAAATACTGAAACATCTGTCTCCTTCTTCCTCCTAATTACATATAATCAGGTGTCAAATCTCTTTGATTTTACCCTTTAAATATTTCTCTGATGTACTCCCTACTCAGTACACCTGTTGACTTATTTCAGACTTTTATCATCTCTCACTTGACCTTTGGCAATAGCTCCAACTTTTTTCTGTAATTCCAGACTTAACTCCCTTGAATCCATCCTCTACATGGCTATCAAGAATCCCTCCAAAACAGAAATAAGGCTATGTCGTATTGTTGCTCCTTAATAGACATATCTGACCACAGCCTCCATATCCAGATTTACCTCTTTGCTTCTCCCTCCTTTAAGTTCATCTGTGCTGGACTGTGATTTTCTGCAAAACAGGCAAAATGAGAATTGAAAAGAGGTTGAGAGAAGATTTTGACCATTTGAGTCAGTGTATTTGCCCTCTCCCTGCCATCCTTCCTCTACCACCAACACCAGAGAAGGGCCTAAAAGAGGTTGTGAAGGTATGAAAGACCAGAGGATTCACACACACATACACACACACACACACACACGCACGACTCTAAACCTCTTAAACCACATGGGTGTTATATGCAACTAATGAATCATTGAACACTACATCAAAAACTAATGAGGTACTATATGTTGGCTAATTGAACATAATAAAAATAAATAAATAACTAAATAAATGTCTGGAAAGGAAATAAAAAATAGTGAATGTCAATAAAAAATAAAATAAAATGAGACTGGATTAAGTTTCAAAAAACAAAAGTGACCATAAAACTATGGAACCTACCTAAGACATAATTAAGGAATGTTAAATAAAAATAAAGCACAATTGAAAGCAGTGGTTTTATAAAATAAAATCAGTTTATTTTTAAATCCCAAAGACTTAAGATTCCTCAACACTCTGATTATACTCTGCTTGCACATGATCTCCTTGGGAGTTTTTCCTGACCTGCTTCCCAATTCCTGGTGTATTCCCTGTTAACCTTCTGTATCACTGTACTTATGTGCTTGTCTTTCCTGTTGACTTGTGAGTTTCTTTTAAGGGCATGAGTTGAGTCTTTCGTCCTCTTAACCATTTTAACACAGTGCCTAGCGCACAAGTGATTCTCAGTAAATGTGTGACTGATGGACTGTCAATTAGTGAATTCCCAGAAATGCTAAATCACAGTGACCAATTTTAATGACTTCAAAGTTGTTTCTTTTTAATTTCTCAGGCTCTATTATGTATTAATATTTCCTTATTTAGGGCACCTGGGTGGCTCAGTTAGTTAAGCGACTGCCTTCAGCTCAGGTCATGATCCTGGAGTCCCTGGATCGAGTCCCGCATCGGGCTCCCTGCTCGGGAGGGAGCCTGCTTCTCCCTCTGACCCTCCCCCCTCTCATGTGCTCTCTCTCTCTCATTCTCTCTGTCTCAAATAAATAAATAAAATCTTTAAAAAAAAATATTTCCTTATTTATAGTATAAAATACATTGAAATTGAAAACAATATATTACCCTTCCTATATCTATTTTCAAATTTCTATATATTTTCAACATTTTAACACAAGTGATTTGGGGAATAATTTTATTTTTTTAAATTTGTTTTGTAGGTTTTCGAAATTTACATATTGATGACCAGATAACTCTCATCCAGTATTCTTGGATGAGCTTAATGGTGTTTGGACTAGGATGGAGATCTTATAAACATGTCAGTGGACAAATGCTATATTTTGCACCTGATCTAATACTAAATGAGTAAGTAGTAACTTGATTTTTGTTCATATTATCACATAAGTGTATATGTAGGATAATCTTTAAAATTACATTTCAGTAGATGATTACACATTTAGTATCCCAAATAATAGAATTTTCCTGAAATGTTTATCAGAATTATCTCAGGATATAGCTTGATATAACAAAATTAATAAAATTGTGTCATTATATCAGTAACTTGATATTTGGAGATTCCCCTTTTGTTTCAATATATAGTAGTCATGTCAAATAAATTTTTTTAAACTTCAAAAGTGTATTAAGAAATATACTTAAAGATAAAATGAAATTTTTAGTTTACCAAATTAAAATTTTATACCTTGGTACTAATGAATATAATTATTTAAATTAGAAGTATTTTTGCTTGAAACTATTGACTTATTTTCAAAAAGTAAAGATATTATCTCTCCTCCTAGAGGGAAAAGTCAGACAGGTCAGTTATTTTAAAAATTGAAAGACAAATATTTCAATTTTCTTGGTTATATTTAAATTACTATAATTAATTTTCTACATATAACCTTAAACTGAATAAGAATCTTTTCATGGAAATATTTATACCATTCTAATGATGAATGCTGACTCAGAATTATATGACATATTAAGTTACTTTTGTTTTTATAGTTAACAGATAATTTTCATATATTTTATTCCATTTTGCCCTATAATCCCTTGAAATAGGTAAGGAATCAGTGTCCTTCATTATACAGTTCAGGAAACAGGCTCAGAGGAATTGTATATCCTGCCAAAGAATCTGAGTGACAGTCAGGATTAATTTTAGCTCTTCTGAGTCAAAACCTAGTTTTCTTTTCACAATTTGTGTTAGCTGCATGTGACTACTGTGGATATTGCAGAACAGCACATGGTTGAGAAAATACCTTTAAAAATTTTTCTTCAACCTTCAGAATTAGTGTTTGGCCTTGTCAGTTATTTAATCCTTTGTAATGTTCTCTTTGTCACTATACATTTCCCCTAGAATAGTTCATGGTATAACTCTTCTACACTGACTACTCTGAACTGAATACACTGAACTATTCTACATTCTTCAGTTTCTGTGAACTGAATCCATTCTCCAATCAGATTACCACAAAATTTTATATCTATTTTTTAACAGAAAAAATCATCAGTAAATACATGATTTCCTGAGTGTTCCTCAGCTCCACATTCTCAACTCCTTAGGTTTTTAAATGTAATAATAAAAGTGAGAAACAACATTAATCTTGGTCAATATGTATTTAATATTATTTCTTACTTTAAAATTTCTTAACCTCAAAAATTCAGTATTGTGAACAAAATATTGAGTTTGTTTACAAAAAGACATTTTCTGTAATAAGTAAGTTACCAAATCTAATTTTCTCTGATAAATTACACAAACTGGCTAAGACACTGTCTGTGTGTTTCTTTTTTGCTCTTGCTTTTTCTTTTGTGTGTTGTGTGTGATACAAGACAGAGGATGAAGGAATCATCATTCTATTCATTATGCCTCACCATGTGGCAAATCCCACAGGAGTTTGTCAAGCTTCAAGTTAGCCAAGAAGAGTTCCTGTGTATGAAAGTATTGCTACTTCTTAATACAAGTGAGTGAGTACAGCAACTTTTACGAGATGTTTATTTTCTTAATTTTTAATTCATTGGGAAAGCCTCAAATGGCAGTATGATCATATGGTTATACATGAAGTCTGAATCTTAGATTGTGGCTGCCAAGGAGAAACACCTAATATACTATCATAGACATTAATAAAATTACTTCATATTTCTCAGGCCTTACATGATAATAAAATATCCCACCAATTAGGGAATTCTATTTTTTTTTCAGATAAAATGTGCTTAAATGACTTTTTCATATTCACCTAATTAGGTATTATGAACTAGTTAATACTGCATAAACACAAACTATCTTCTTTCCATCCCCACTCCACAAAAGACTTACTATATAAAATACACATTTTTGTTTGGAACTATTATTTTTATATAGAATAGACAGTTAAATAACCTACAAAGATCAGTGGTATAACACAATAGCAGTTTTTTGTCACTCATATTCACAGTCCATTGGTTTAGGAAGAAAACCCATGCTCCTTCCATATAGGGGCTCCACACTTCCATAGCAGCTTGGATTCCTCCATTGGCTCTAACTAGAAGATAAGCACTGAGTGAGAAAAATTTGGACGTGAGGCCTGGAAATGTCGTATGTCACTTCTACCCACATTCTATGACCCATATTTAACTGTAGGAGAGGTTGGGAAATACACTGTAGCTCTATACCCACAAGAAACATTATGAAACATAGCATTGGTCACCAGAAGGACAGGCAAATATACATTTCACTCTTTCTCATACACAAAGAGCACACACAGCTCTGCTTCAGTGGAAAATTTTTAAAAACTGCTTTTACTTTTCACCTTTTTCTGTGTCCTTTCCATGCACTGGTAAGCTCAGCCTTTGAATATCTGAATTGACCCTTCTTTTACTCAGTGATTTGAAAGAGAACCTTAGGGAGTGAAGGTGAACCAGGGGTCTTTCTCAGTAGTATATTTTCAGGGACTTCTTTCTAGTAGCACAAATCTCAAATAGTGGAGGGGTGGGGTACACATTAGGAAAAAAAAAGGCAAAAAAGCTAAATCCTTAAAAAAGGATGTTTTCCTCATGAAATCTGTGCAAACACAGGGACCAATACAGGATCTAAGGATCCATAGCCCTATCCCCCCACCTTGGGAACACTATTTGGAGCAGAGACCTTCAAGCCTAATTTGATAAAAGAGCATAAAGTGGGCTAAAGTATTGATATGGAGCTAGCCAAGAGAGTCAGCTAGAATAAATTTAATATTATAACAGTTAACTCCTGTCCTTTTCTTGGCAGTAATGAATCCTATAGCAGTTAAGTTAGAGATAATCCTAGATTTCCCAAATTAGTTGTTATTATTAACATAATTCTATATTTATAGATAGGCTACATTATGCTGAAGGGCCAAACAACCCCACAATCTCAGTAGCTTAACAAAAAAAATTTTTAAATATTTATTTTTCCCACTATATGTCCAATGCAGATCAACAGGGAGGCTCTGCTCATTGACGTCACTCAGGTGCCCAGGCACATGGAAGCTATACTATATCTTGACATATACTTCTCCAATCACTAGAGCATTGGTAAGGAAGGAAATGGTAAGGGAAGGAAGGGACATATATATAACTTCCAGTCACATACCATAGAAAACAAGATTCTTGGCCACTTGCAGCTTCAAGAAAAGGGAAAAACAGCAATATTTGGTGAATAGTACTTAAGATTTCTACAAATTTTAATAAAAATCCTAATGGGATTTTTGAGGAGAGACTTGGCAAAGCTTTTGGGAATTTATCTTTAAATCTTAAACAGTAGATAAGTGTTACAAAAATTTTGAGGTGAAGAAGGAAATTAGAATTCTACCTAATTAATACAGTGTGAGAGAAGAATAGATACACTAAATTCTTAGTCAAGTCAGACTAGTATATATTAGAACTTAATATACTGTAGTGGAAACATCATGAATCAATGAGTATGGAGCAAATATTGTTAGGAAAAAATAAATTTTATATTTGGGGAAAACTTAGTTTGTATATTTAGCTCAAATTATATCTTAAAATAAATAACAGATAATTGAGTTAAATGTACACACTTAAAATGTTAAAAACATACCAAAAGGAATATAAATGATTTTGAGATTTCAAATAAGGAATACCCTTTTAAAAATAAATGCAATTGGAAAGTTGGTAAAGGAAAAGTTCAATGATTTGATACATAAGTATTTAAACCTCCAATTTGCCATTAAAAATTAAAATGAAGATCTTCAGGAAAATATAGCAGGTTGAACACACCATTGTTTCTTCTAAAATGACACTAAAATATTACTAACGGGATTTTTTTAAACAAATAAAAGAGAATGAGAGGAATCAATAACAATAAAATTCTGCAAGCCAGCAAGCAGAGCTAAGTTAGCATACCTGAGAAGGTTGGATTCTAAAGCAGAAGTAAGAAAAACCAAGAAGTACCTTGATTTGCAACACCAAATCTCTGGCATGTTTCTCAGTTGGCGACAACAATGATTTTTTGAGATGACAGTGAAGGTAGAGTTAAAAACACAAAGTTCTTTTTAAAGTCTGTATCCAGAAATCACCCAACCATGAAATTGTCCCTCTCCAACTCAGGCAGAGACCTTAGGTTTAGTTCCTGAAGAGGATATAATAGAGGGTAGCTGGATTGGTGAACTGTAGGCATTGCTGAGGGTGAGAGGTTCCCTAATGACAACAGATTAATTCTATATCAAATGTTGATAAATCTTCCAGCATACTCCCTTCACCCCCATCTCCCAGAACATTGTTATCCAGGTTTATATCCTCTAGACAGGAGAATGAAAGATTCTTCTCTGCAGAATCTCTTTGGCCAGAAAGAAAAAGAACTAATATGTTAACAGTAGCTGTTTCTCTTTGAAATAGCTCAGCCAGATTGCCCTGTACTAAAGCTCACAGTCAATAAACACTACCTATTGAAACAGAACTCTGAATCAGCCTTGTAGTTTTCCACTCCTGAATATAAATAGCCAAGGCATCTGAGAGAGTCCTTTGACATCAAAGACAAAGACAAATCCGAAAGAAAACAAGCAAACAAACTCGGAAGACACAGATGAGGTAGGGAGATAAAACCTCAAAAAAATTAAAAAGCTATCCCTCTTTAGAAAGAGAAGAGAACATATTGCACCCAAGAAACAAGTACTGGATACGGTGAGAAAGGAATAACACATTAAAAGCAAATAGCTCTTGGAAATTGAAATTGAAAGTTGAGAAGCAGAATTTATATATATCTATATAATATATATAGATATATATAATGTATATAAATATAGATATATATAATGTATATATGAAAGCAGAATTTAAAAGTCAGTACAGGCATTGGTAGACAAAGAAAACCTTTCAAAAGTAGAGCAAAAACTAAAAAATATAGAAAATCAGAAGTAAGGAGGCCCAACACGCAAATAGTTGGAGCACTAGAAAGAGAGAACAGGAAAATACATAGGAGAAGAAATCATCAAGGAAATAATTAGTCTTTTTAACAAAAGGTGTTTGGAAAATTTCATTTAAAAAATGACGTTGGACTCTTATTAACTTAAAATGGATCAAAGACCTAACTCTAAGAACTTAAACTATAAAACTATTAAAAGAAAACAGACATGATATTGAATTTGGCAATGATTTCTTGGATATGACACACAAAACACAGGCAATAAAAGAAGATAAATGGATTTCATCAAATTTAAAACTTTAGTGCATCAAAGGTCATGATCAACAGAATAAAAAGTCAACCCACTATATGGGAGAAAAATTTGAAAATCATTTATCTGATAAAAAAAGTATTAATATCTAGAATATATAAAGAACTACAATTTAACAATTAAAAAATTTTTAAATGGACAAGGGCCTGAATAGACATTCTCCAAAGAAGGTATACAAATAGCCATTAAGCACATGAAAAGATGCTCAACGTCACCAATCATTAGGGAAATACAAATCAAAACCACAGTGAGATACCACTTCATACACTCATTTAGATGATTATTTACTCTCAGTAAAACAAAAAGTTGTACTAGAAATCATAATATATACTATGTGTGACTAGACTGTGGTAGCATTTTACATAACTAAATAATAAATACTGAATATTGATCTAACCAATATTATGAAAGTGATATTAGGAAGATGAGGAATAAGAAGTTGTGTGTGTGTGTATGTGTGTATGTGTGTGTGTGTGTGCTACTGGTATGGAGGTGATTGTAGATCTGAAAGATGGAAATGGAGCTAGAGCCTTATTTTGCACACTGGAAAATCAAAAGTAAAAATAAAAAATCAAGAATAAGCACTACAATGTTTCTATTTAATTCTGTCAAAGGAGAAATTAAAATAAAATGAAAAAGTTGAAAGTGTTTGCCTCTGGCATGAGAAAAGTTGAGTTGCCTGGGCACTACTTTTTGCCCTAATAAGGTTGTAAAACTGTGACAAAATATTTAAAAATTAAACAACAAACTTACGGGGCGCCTGGGTGGCTCAGTCGTTAAGCGTCTGCCTTCAGCTCAGGTCATGATCCCAGGTCCTGGGATCGAGCCCAGCATCGGGCTCCCTGCTCGGCGGGAAGCCTGCTTCTCCCTCTCCCACTCCCCCTGCTTGTGTTCCCTCTCTTGCTGTGTCTCTCTCTGTCAAATAAATAAAATCTTTAAAAAAATAAAAATAAAAATAAACAACAAACTTAGAAAAATATCTGAAATATAATTTAGGCCCCTATAAATAAGTGAGTACAAAACAGAAAAAAAATTAAAAATCACTAATACACATAAGAAAATTGTTCAACCTCACTAATATTTTGAGAAATGAAGATGAGATATTTTATTTTTCTATGTAAAAAGCAAAGATTACCTAAAATGAAAATATTCAATACTAGCCACAAAACAGTTAAATAGTGAGAAGTTTAGCAATGTATATTATGAGTGTTAAGAAAGTTAATATCTTTAATTGCAATACTTCCACTTCTAAGGATATATCTTTTTAAAAAATCAAAAATTATATTCATCATAAGTATTGTTTAGACTAGCAAAATATTTCAAATATCAAATGAGAAGACAAATAAATTGTACTACAATTTTAAGTGAAATTAAATATGAGAATTAAAACATTTATTATTAAAGAATTTTGAGAGATATAAGTAAATGTTCTCAATATAATGTTAGGAAATGTCCCAAAATGTTGGATTGTAGAATCTAGTGACTTATAATTTTTTATGTTTTCTAAAATTTTTCTAATGAATATGTTATTTTTAAGTTAGCTAAATCAAAAAATAAAGATCCTTGTTTTTATAAAAAAGTATTCTTATGTAAAATAGCATCTGGCTAACTGCCCATGACACCATTTCCCAATTTGCCACTAAGATATTTGCAAGAAATCCTAAAACTCACTTGTGGAATCAACAAGAATCTGAGAAAAAATTCTCCAATCATATAATACTGGATGTAATAATCAAGGCAAAAATGAATTCAGGTAAGGAGCTTAAAGCAAATAGAAATATTTAGGAGAGCTGGTTCATTATTGATCTGAAATGTAGGAAAGAGAGCAGGACAGGAGGAAAAACTTCAAAATGTCCCAGGAGCATAGGATGAGAGCCTAATGATTAGATTATAATATCCCCAGAACTTCTTATTAGTGGTCGATACTAAAAGGATGTGAGGCTGGCTGGGAATACTTGAATGGATAAAGTGAAGACTTTGGGTTACTAGTTTCCAGTTCTTGAAAACCTAATGGGAAATAGTACTTCAATAATCAGAAGAAAAAATAATTTTATTTTTTAAGTGTTTTTTTTTTTTAATTCCAGTTAACATACAGTGTAACATTAGTTTCAGGTGAACAGTATAGTGATTCAACACTTCCATACAACACACGTGTTCATCAGAAGTGTACTCCTTAGGGGTTACCCCCATCACCTATTTTACCAATCCCTCCACCAACCTCCCTACCCCACCATAACCATTAGTTTGTTCTCTATAGAGTCTGTTTCTTGGTTTGCCTGTTTTTTTTTCCCCAAAAAAATCATCAAGGGTCAAGGGTCAAGATAATTAATGTAGAGTTATATAAATCCAAGAGACTATATGATTTTTTTCTTTCAGCAATCTAGATATAGCTGCAGGAAAAGGGAGCTGCTTCATTTAAGTTTCAAGGTTTATTTGTAAGGTAAATGGAACCAAAGCAAAAGGAAACAAGAAAATTGGGAGTTCTGGTGATAATTTGCTGAAGAAATCAAGCAGAGCATCGCAAACAAGTGACAACAGAAGGATCTAAAATATTAAGGAAAAAAATTGTAGGTAAAATAGACAATGTAGTAGAAATAAGAGAACTAGCAGTAAGAATAGGAAGTTGTGCCTACAATTTGGCTATCAGAATTAAAGACTTCAGAGATATATTACCAGTTAACATCACATGGGAATAAGATGCATTCCCATTAAAATAAGCAACGAAAAAGGAATATTTGCCATTGTTATTATTTAATATTGTTCTGGAAATCCTAAACCATGCACTGAATCATGAAGCAGAAACAAGAGCTACAACTATTCGGAAGGGAGAAATGAGGATATTTTAAATACAGTACTGTATACCCAAAAAAACACAAAAGATAATCAACCAAAACTATTTGAATTGAAAATAGAAATTAAAAGAAATTAGTAAAAATAGAGTAGTATAATGAAGTGGTTGGATATAAGAGAAGTATTGAAATAGCAATAGCTTTCTCTCATATGAGCAGGAGGAATTAGGAAATTTAATGAAGCAATATTAAAATTACAACAAAAAAGATAAATTATCCATGAATAATCTCAACGACAGATACTTCAGATTTATATGAAGACAAACTTGACAGAGAGATCCAAGTATTTGTTTAAATACTTTTTCTTTGGGGCGCCTGAGTGGCTCAGTCGTTAAGCATCTACCTTCAGCTTAGGTCATGATCTTGGGGTCCTGGGATGAGCCCCGCATCAGGCTCCTTGCTCAGCAGGAAGCCTGTTTCTCCCTCTCCCACTCCCCCTGCTTGTGTTCCCTTTCACACTGTGTCTTTTTCTGTCAAATAAATAAATAAAATCTTTAAAAAAATAAAAAAATACTTTTTCTTTAAAAAAGACCCAACTTACATATAATTGTAAAGTAAATCCATTCCTGAGACAGGAATATAGAATGACAGATGCTCTTTTGAGCAAATGTTAAGTTAAATGAATAATCCACTGATACAGCTCTAAAATAGGTAAGCTAAAATGTTCTTTAGTTTATCTAGTTGTTCTTATATGCTTCAAGAGAACTATAAGTTCTATAAGAGAACTATCAATAACACTCTTTCCTATTTAAGATGTTCATATCTAGAATTCTATATCAAAAGAAATCTTTACAGAAATTTTTATTATTAACTGCTGCTGTCATCTTTTTAAACATAACTGCCAGTTATATTCTTTCAGTTCCTTTGGAAGGACTAAGAAGTCAAAATCAGTTTGAAGAGATGAGATCAAGCTACATTAGAGAGCTCATCAAGGCAATTGGTTTGAGGCAAAAAGGAGTTGTCTCTAGCTCACAGCGTTTCTACCAACTTACAAAACTTCTTGATAACTTGCATGATGTAAGTATTTTGTTTTCTAGGATATCACTGATTATTTTCTGAATTTCTATAATCTTGTAAATATTAAATCTACATTTTACCTTATATGGTTTCTTCAAACTCATATTTGTACTTATATTTTAAAACAGTATTTGTATCACACTGCTCAGCACTTATATTGTGCTTTTTTCATTTTCAATGTAGATCACCCCAATATCCTTTTACTAGTATTTGTATAATTTGAAAGTAATTTAATGGTTTATAGGAATCGTGATAACATTTTCCTGAGTAATGTTCTAAAATATTTTTGCCCTAAGTTAGAGAAGATTTTATATATACAGGAAAAGCAAAGGTATGGGTGTGAAAAATAAGACTCGTATCATTTTGGATGGAATTATAAGTTAATGACAGTGCTAACGGACAATTTGGCAATCTACTCACTAGGTCAAATTTGAGAAACAGATAGCCAAGGATTGTTAGCCATATAGGTAAAGCCTCTATAATGAAAGGCAGAAATCAAATACTCAGAAAAAGTGTAATGAAGGAAAAAGCACCAGAGCAGAGAACAGAAAAAAGATTCAAAAAAATTAAGATATTCAGAGAAAAAAGAATGATATTGCATCCATGAAACAAAAATAGAAAACATTTGGAAAGGAACATTTAGAAAGAAAATACTTTTGGATAATTAAATATAGAAAAACAGAAATTTAAAATTTAATTGAAGGGCTGAAATATAAATCTCAGAAAAACTCAAGAAATAACAAAAAAGATAAAGAAATGAAAAACTAGAAGAGATAAATTTAGGGGATTAATCCAAGGAGGTTCATTTCCCAATTAAAAGGAATTTCTGAAAGAATAGAGAAAATCAAGGAGAGGTAATTATATAAAAAATCATAAAATAAAAGCTGCTGGACCAAAAGTATTTTAATTTTCTGACTGTAAAGGCCCATTGTACAGGCACAGCACAATTGAACAAAGGCCCATTATTGTAGAATTTTAGAATACCAGAAATAAAGAGACTATGCTAAAATATACCAATGAGAAAAGAAACAAGTTACATAAAAATGATCAGCATTCAAAATGATGTTGGACTTCTTAACAATACTGGAACCCAGAAAACAATGGAGCAATGGCTTCAGAATTTTGGAGAAAAGGAAAATCTTCAAAGAATTTTATACCCATCCAAGCCATCAGACAAATACGATGCCACCTTAAAAAGTATTTTCAGATGCGAAGGTCTCAGAGAGCTTACCTCAAATACAACCTTTCTCAAGAACATCTACAGAATGTTTTAACTGTAAAACACTGGACTAAGCCAATGAAGTAGAATATCCAACCCAGGAGAGATGCAAAGGGATGTTCTAGCACATTGACTGTGCTGGACAATCATTACTCTAGATTGGAGCAGTAATGCACAGGGTTTCAGAATACTAGTACCAGGAAAAAAAGATGGAACGGAGGGATTACCAGTATGTATGAACATACTGAGGTGAGTTTTTACAATTGTGTCAGAGAATTTGACTATGGTTTTGTGATAAATATAAAGGAAACAAAGCAAAACAGAAACACAAGGTGATTGGCTCTAGCAAAGTAAAAATAAGTCCTATATGAAAGGAAATGTAATCCAGCAGGAAACAATAAAAATCTTTATAATTGCTGGGTATTGATTTAGTAAAAAATTGAGATATAGCTATATAGAAAACGAGAAGAGAAAAGTGTGCATAGTTGGGAGGGGTGTCTAGTATAAGAGAGCTAAAACCTCATTTTCCATAATAGAAACTAAATCAATAATATCAAATTTGAAAAACAAAATTTATTAGAAATACAGAGATAAATATTTAAAGATACGGGCTAAAGAAGTTGAAAATGTTTGCATCTGGGGAACTAGAATAAGGATGGGAAGAACTCTATTAGAAAACTGCTGGATTTTATTGTTGCTGCTGGGTTCTATTTGACTTTTAAAATTATTTACATTAATTATTTGACAAAAATTAAAATTAGATTAAAATGAATTATGTTGGGTTATTTGTGTTGACAGAGGAAGACTCAATATATTGTTATGTGAAAAAGCCAGTCTATTAACAAAGTAGACTTTATTAGATAATTGCATTTTTGGAATTATATATGCCTTATGTATATTGTGTGTAAACCTGGGTATGTTTGTATACATGTATTAAAAGAAAAAAGAGGGGCACCTGGGTGGCTCAGTCCTTAAGCGTCTGCCTTCCGCTCAGGTCATGATCCAGGGTCCTCGGATGGAGCCCCGCATCGGGCTCCCTGCTCTGCGGGAAGCCTGCTTCTCCCTCTCCCACTCCCCCTGCTTGTGTTCCCTCTCTCACTGTGTCTCTCTCTGTCAAATAAATAAATAAAATCTTTAAAAAAAGAAAAAAGAAAAAAGAAAGACACCAAAACGTTCATATCAGTTATCCTGTGGGATTATGAATGACTTTCATTTCTTTAAATCTGTACTATCAGAATGTTTCATTGTATGTAGTATCTTACATATTATTCTAGAGAATGAAGGGAGTTATTTTGGTAAGAAAACATCTTGATGGGTATTCATACTGTTAGGAAAATAAGCTGTCATGTTTTATTATATGCATGTTATTTTTTTACATGTTCTCTATCCGTTTGTGAAACCAACAGCTTGTCAAACAGCTTCATCTGTACTGCTTGAATACATTTATCCAGTCCCGGGCACTGAGTGTGGAATTTCCAGAGATGATGTCTGAAGTTATTGCTGCGCAGTTACCCAAGATCTTGGCAGGGATGGTGAAACCTCTGCTCTTTCATAAAAAGTGAATGCCATTTTTATCTTTAAAAATTAAATTCTGTGATATGTCTGTTTTTCTTTTGGTCGGGATTATAAGGTCTCGGGTTTTTACAATGTTCTTCTCAAAGCCTTACATTTATAACGTATATTGTGTAAATTTCAGAGAAAATTGTGAAGTTTTAATTGTTCTCCTTTATAAAGTATAATTAGAATTTTAAGGTGTTTTTGTGTACCTATATATTCTTTAACAGTTTACAAGATTGAAAAGTACTAAAATTGATTGCCAAAGTAAACTTAATTTTGTCCATACTATTTCCTACCATTTAGGTGAAGATTTTTAACTTTTGCATCAAATGAATCTTCTACTTTAGAGGAAAAAAATTTTACGTGTAAAAATAAAAAGTAATTATATATGTTCCTTCTAGGTAGCTCCCTTTGTCTCCTTGAATATATTTACAAAAATGAGTCTTTAAAATGGATGCAGAATTTTGTCTAAATGAGCGTATATACATTTTTTGTGAGGAGAAAATTCATAACCTTCATCAGATTTTCCAAAGGGTTTTTAATGCAAAAAATATAGAGAAAAAGAGTTTAAAATCCCTGAAATAGATTGAGGGTGTGATATTAGGAAAAAACAGCTCATATATTGACTATTTCCCAAATTAGAAACACAAATCTCTAAGGAAGTTATTAAGGAGAGCCATATCATTATGACAACAGTATTAGGGGTTTTGTAGTTTTTTACTAACCTTTTTTGGGACTTGTCCTTTAATAAGGTATTGTGAATCCAAACAAGAGTCCAGAAGAGTCTGTGGCCTAATGCCACTCCTTACCATCTGGGGCAGGTGGAAAATCACTTAACCTTACTGATTTTCAATTTCCTCACCTTTACTACTGTTATATTTCCTGCAAAATGTTCCTTTTGGTCAGAGTTTCTTTTTTTTTTTTTTTTTAAAGATTTTATTTATTTATTCATGAGAGACAGAGAGAGAGAGAGAGGCAGAGGGAGAAGCAGGCTCCCAAGGAGCAGGGAGCCCGATGCGGGACTCGATCCCAGGACGCTGGGATCATGACCTGAGCCGAAGGCAGACGCTTAACCATCTGAGCCACCCAGGCGCCCCTGGTCAGAGTTTCTTATTCACTTCTTAATCAAAAAAGAAAGGAAGGGAGGGAGGGAATGAAGGAGGGTGAGGGAGGAAGGAAGGGAAGAGAAAATAAGAAATATTCTCTTTCTTTACTCAATGGGAGATAATGACAAATCACAGGTTGAAAGTTTTTGAGTGTCTTGGATCCAATTCTAAGAGAGATATTTCAAGAAATACTAGACACTGTCTTAAAATAATACAACCAATTACAATAACTAGAAAGCACAATTCACACTGTTATATGAACTGAAAATACTGCATTAGAAGATAGACAAGAGTTCTTTTCTGACATGAGTCACTGGAGATCCACTTATTTTAAAAAAAATCTATCTATATATCTGTATATGTAAATACAGATATATAAAAAATGACAGGAAAAACTAAGTCCATACCACTGACAAAATTCAGTAAAAAAAATCACTGTTTTCTATATAAAGTAATTTATACCATTTTAGGCATATATCATATTTTTGTCTTTATTATGTATAAAAAAATATATAGAATATTTTTAACAGCTCAGAGTAACTAGTAGACCAAATTCTTTTTCTAAATTTTTAAAAAATTGGACATTATCTTACAAATAAGACATACTGCCTTATGCAAATAATGGTTGTTAATAAGAAAACCAAAGTAACTTTGAAAACAATATAGAAAACATTTACTGACTTCTTCAATTTCTTAATACATTTTGGAGTACCCATTCCCTTCAACTGATAAATCTTTGCAGTTTACCAAGGAACAGTAACATCTCCTAATGAATACTAATGTAACCCCCAAAACAAGATAAAGTGGTTTCATCTGATCAAAAAATTGGCATGACAGTGTTACCATAACTGTTTCTTACCAGTAAATTCTCCATTTACAAAAGGAATAAGCTACGGTGTATCTATAAATAGTGAATTCACATAAGGCATTTGAAATAGGGATTAAAATAAGCTCCATCCAATGTTCTTGGCTTAGGTCCATTAGATCTATGTAGCAAATATAACAAATAATATCCAAA
Source organism: Leptonychotes weddellii (assembly GCF_054177405.1). Classification (NCBI taxonomy): domain Eukaryota; kingdom Metazoa; phylum Chordata; class Mammalia; order Carnivora; family Phocidae; genus Leptonychotes; species Leptonychotes weddellii. The sequence continues at coordinate 68,200,355 of NC_138379.1, forward strand.
TTTTCTAACATTTGGTTGTAACATTCAGTAAGACTTTAAACCAAGTATTTCAAATAGTTTTAACATTAATATAAAAATAGTCTCTTCCTTGGTAAGTCTAACTATATGTCTTTTTCTGTGAATACAATACCATAGACTACTGCTGTTCAGTTCTTCAAAGTCCTTATACACATACAGATTCATTCTCTTGCCACTCTCCAGTCCGAAGTTAACTTCCTAAAAAAGATCTAATCTTACCATATCCTCACTTTAAAATGTTCATTGACTTCCAATCACCTATCACAGTGATTCTCAGCTATATCTGCACATCAGCATCTCCAAGTGAGCTTTTTAAAAATACCTTTACCGGGGCTTCATCCTCAGTGATTTTATTTTAATTGCTCCACTCTTACTTGCAGGGACACAGTAGTTACTCTGAAATGATGTTCAAGCATCAATTTCTATAACTTTACTCTCTTTATCCTCCACTATCTTACATTTATCTTATGTTCCAGCCACACAAATCTTTTTACCATCAGTTTTCTGCCTGAATTTTCCCTCTTTGATACCAGTCACATCCCTATCTCAGTCTTCGAGATTCAGCCAAACCATGATTTTTGTAATGTTCTTTTCTGCATCTTCCAAATAGTGACCAACTTCCTCCTAAGGTTCACCAGCTATTTAGTGCACATCTGAATTATAATAGTGTCTTGTTCTACAATTCTGATAGTATTAAGAGCCTGGGAGCCAGTTTGAGGTAGGACAGTAGTAAAAGTTTTTCTTGAGTGGGAGTTGCATGGCATGGTCTCATTTTTGCTCTCACCATGGTGGATCTGTATCATTCTTTTGTTACATCATTCATGTCTGTATGTCTGACTTTATGACGTTCTCTTCCCATACTCCTTATCTACATCTCTTAGTTTCTCTTCATCTCTTTTAAATTTTCTACCTCTTCTTACTTTGTGAGACCTCTCCTCATACTGACTTTACCATAGGAGAATATAAGTACGTTTTATATTTATTAAGAACACTTTATGCTCCCTCTTCTAAATTTCAAAACTGAATGGAGTATTATTTCCCTTCCAAAGAAAAAGTCCACAAATTCAATTGTTTCTTATAGTTAAGTAGCCCTAACTCAATATACAAGTTTTTTCTCCCTTCTGATTTCATTCACCAAATATTGAATACATTTTATGAACACAAGTGAATGTGCTAATAAGCGTTATGAGAATTTAGAGCTGAAGGAAGACTGTAACTCAAGAAAGTTACAGTCCAGTAGTAGGCATAAGTCACAATGCCTGGTAAACAGTAGGCACTCAAATATTTGTTGAGTGTACAAATGAAAATACGGTTTGGGTTTCATAGGTGCAAAGCATTATTTATGTATAACTTCACTGAGACAAATAATGCAGCACAAGGTAAGATATTAACTTTAAAATAAATATCAAAAACCCCTTAATTTGTGTCCGTAATTCAGTTGCATTAAATCTGTATGTACTTCAATATCTTTTTTCCCAAAAAATGTCATCCCAATAAATACATTTTAAATTTCTCCAATATACAATAAAGGCAGTCTACCACTGTAGGGATTATGTAACATAAGTAAATGAATGTAGGTGTATCCAAAAAGAGAAAACTTTCACATTCAAGTAATAGAGAACAGTTGATGATATGATCATTTTATCTGGTTCTTGTTACTTTAAAACAATATTTTGATGACAAAAACCCTTTTTTACCTGCACATATTTAATTTCCAACATTATTTTTTTTATTTCATTCAATTATGGGGGAACAGAATGTGGTGGCCAAAAGGTTTGGGTTTTGCTGTTGTGGTTATTGTTTTGCAACCTCCTAATAATAATGTTTGATATTCTTGATGTTGATCTTGATTTACAGTGTAGATGTCTAAACACAAGGATTTAAAATTTCAGGCTAAACTTTAGAAAAAAAGAAAAAAAGCTTTTGAAAAAGAACATAACATCATCAAATGGAAGATATCTTGTTTCTGCATCTTCCTTTATAAATTCCTGCATACTAATGTCTCCATTCCTGTGCAGTCATCATAACCTTTATCTTCACTTTACAGGTCATGTTCTTTCTGGTAGCTCTAAAATGAAATTAATCATAAGAAGACAGGTTATATATCAGAAAATACTTGAAGGATACCAAACTACATTATTGAGTTAAAAATATTTCCCTTAAAAAAGCTTGAGAAGCCATTTAAGTCTGAATCTAATTGATTCAGTTGTTATGTAGCATTTTTTGTTGTTTTTATTAAAAACATGGCACTTTTTAATTAAGCAGTACTATTATTTTTCATATTTACATTAAAATATTACACAGATTATATGCAAATATGGTGGCAATATGTTTTCTACCAAAACAGTGCCTTTCAAATATCCATGGCATGTCAACCTGTAACTTCTAAATTATCCATTACGGTTATATATCCTGACCCAGGCTTATGGCCCTTCTCTGTCATTTACTAATCGAATGAGCTCAAGCAAGTCATTTAACCTTTCAGATTAAACCTGACTTTGCCCAATTGTTTGCAATTAATAGAAATGAAAACAAAAAGTATACAAGTGTTCAGAAATAGTAACTGCTATTATTATGATCTCATTAAGCCATAGTTCTGGCTATGATTTTATCAAATTAGTCTGGCATATTCTATAGTGAAAAGAAGGAATCTAGAAAATATAGTTGCTTTGTTGCTGTCTCTACGCACACACAAATATTTGATGGATTTCATTTGAAGTTACTAGAAGTATTCAATTTCTTCATCTGTAAAGATACAATCTTTTGAGTTTGAGGCCTATTTTATCAGAAATCTAAAGAGCCTATCACCCTTTCATTATAATATTAAGAATAATGGTACTGATTTTGACATTTTTAAAGTTATCTCTAAAATAGAGAGCTTGATTAGAACACAGACCCTCCAAAAATCTATGCAATATACTACATGCTCAGACTATTTTTATTGTAATAATTTAACAAAAGGGAAGAATGGGTCTAGAAATCATGATGAAATTATCAACCCAAAAAATAACATTCCTATCCTTAAGAAGGTTAGATATAAAATGCCCAGATGAGATCTTCATGTCTGCCTTGATCTGGCATCTTGCATTCCTTTGGTGAGATTGCTATTACATTTCTAGAGGTTTTGCTGTGAATACCTAAGCAATTTCTCTAATCTACACTTATCCTTTACAACAAAACCAGATTTCAGGAAGTGTATGAATCCTTTCAATATCTTCGCAATCTCCAGGGCATCGTGTATAAGTACTTAAAACTTGAATTTTTTTTTCAAATTTAAAGATAATTCATTTTTGTATTAAAAAATTCAACAATCATGTCTCCACTGATATAGTAAAATGAACAAGCAGACAACCAAAGGAAGGACCTTTTAGATAACCATTAGATGTAGGGAATTCCTTCAACTCTTAAATTTTATAGGAAATACATAGCCAGATAATCTAGCAAAAATTTGCCAATTTCTAAATTGCTTATTCTCACTAGACTAAGTCACGTAATGATTTTAGTGAAAAGAATATCACTCAGCCTCTGTGATTTCACTGTATTTTCCTTACTCAAAGTTTGGTGAAAGGACATTCTCTATCTCTACCTAGCATTTGACATCTATTTAATGTACCATTATTCCACACTCCTTGCTCTTTATCAAATCAAAAAATTGAATAAAAAGCAGTAAAATAAATGACTCACCCTGTATTGTAGAAATTAATCTAGCCTGGATGGGTCTACATCCATAATATGAATCCATAATATGAACTGGGCCTAGATAATTGCATTCAAGTTGGATCACATCCCTTTTTAAACTCAGGAAAAAGTCCCTACAAACCATCATTTACCTGGGGCTGATAGAATCTGTACTGTGGCCCTTAAAAATTTGAAAATAAGAAAACAAGTGTAGTTTCCTTTAATAATTTGTCCTCCTTTACATTGGAGAAGATTTAAGAATTGGGGGGTTTTGGTGATAAGTAAAAAAGCAGTTCATAATACCAGTGACTTAATATGTTCACTATCTAAATATCCTGTAGCCAAAGAAAAACACGAAGTGATCTCTTCTCCTTGGAATTGATCACATTTCAAGACAGAGCTCTGACCACATGCCTGGAGGCTGCGCCCAGGCTTGTCTACAGCTTTATGCAGCTGTGCAGTTTGGAAGATTGTTGCAGAACTGTTGGATTAGTCCCAGAATGTCAACCTCATGTTCAATTTACTAGCTTTTGTTGCTTTATGTCATGCTGACCTTACTGTGAAACATGCGTTTGTTTGCTCTCTTTCCACTCATGGAAAAATAGGGAAAGCATTACTTAGTTTAAGCTGGTTGAAAGCTTTAACTGACAAAGCACTTTCAGAGAAAGCTGAATTAAGCAGCTAAGAAAGCATACCCATTCCATTTTTTTTTTTAAAAGCATACCCCATGCATTGTTTTAAAGAACATGTATGGTATGACTTCTGAGATGTGACATCAGCATCATGGTCAATATTCAGATAGATATGAGCAAAATATTTAATTGGTATTGTAAATAATTTTGAAGCCTATTTTTATAATCTTTTGAAATTTCTCTTAATACATCAAATGCTGATTATCCAATTTAGCAAACATAAATTACTCTAAATGAAACTCAGTTTAATTTTTTTCTCTAGTCAATTATATATAAAATTTAACATCCCTTTTTCTATGATATTTACTTACCTATGAAGGGTGTTTTTTTTTATAATTTATAGAAAGCAGTGATTGTAAAATTTTTGCCACTTTTACTAGCCACCTCTAGAAAAGGTTATATTTTAAAGTACCTCTCCACCAAACTGTATTCCAATTAGGAAACAGTTGTTTGACTTCTTCATGTTTTATTATTCAAAGGCATATCAGTTTGAGCTGCTGAACAGCATAACAACTCTGTCCACACTGATCTGATGCAGTTCTAACTTGGTAGATCCAAAATAAAAAATATAATGACAAAATAATCAATGGCTATCGATCATAGCTTTCCTAAACTAGGTTAAGAACTAGAGATTTGAGGTCATAATATATTATACAAAAGTAAGTCTTCTTCTGAGGACTTCAAAATTAATGAGCAAGACCAAAAGGTTTATGGAAAATTATTACAAGCATACCATATTCTTATCAAAACAGAGATATGTAGCTCTGTAACATGAAGAAAACAAAACAGAGGTATGTTCTCCATAGGGTAAAAATACTAATCAGATTTATTTAAAGTGGCAAGCTCTGTATTTGATATAAGTAAGAATAGAAAGAGATTTTCACATGGCAGTCTTTAGAACTCATCACTTTAACCAATAAAGTATCTTCTTGTGACCTGAGTATTCTGTGCATTTTAACTTTTCTGATACATGCATATTCACAAGAAAATCAGAACAAAGAGTTTTCAAAGAAGCTTTTCATTGTAACTTGGAAAAAATAGAAGAAAAATATAAAATTTATTTGAAAGGAGTAAATATGACTTACAAAAGGGAAATGAAGAGGTCCTCTAAACAGTATCTTAAATATTTTCCCTTATTTAGCAAGCAATTATGCTAATGGTACAAAACATGGGTGATTATGTTACAGGGATAACAATGCTAAATGTTAGAGAAATTATCACTCACTATCCAAGCATATAAAACATAAATATGCTCATAAGCTTGCTTTCTGCTTTTTAAGTTCTTCATTTTCTAATGAGGCTACATGGTTTAAAAAAAATACTGATCTTTAACTCTGTTTAGCTCTCAATTGGATGTCTTAACACTTAAAAAGAAAGTGGTGGGGAGTGGAGGGGAGGGAAATGGAGGGAAGAGAGAAAGAAATGGAAAAGGATAGGACCAAATTATCCCTTTCAACTCTGAAACTACAAATTTCCCGTTAATAGTTTACATCAACATGAAGTATCCAACTCTAAGTTATTTATGTTAATAGAAGAAAAATAGGCCCTGAAACACAACAACAACAACAAACTTTTTTTTTCAAAGTTGAAGAGTCTTGCTTTAGGCATCATTTTATTCTTCAACAACTAGTTATAAAGCATTCACTGTGTGTGTGCCAGTCGCTCTGCCAGATTGTGGAGATAACCAGTGAATACTTTAAACAGAGTTCATACTTTCTCTGAGCTTACAGTTGGATGGAGACTAGAAACAGGTAAATAGTTATAACACTGTACAAGTGCAATGATGGAGGAGGTACAGGGAGCTATTGGAGCATCTATGGGAAGCACCTAGTTTGATTTAAGAGTGGGCAAAGGCATCTTGGAAAAAAGATCTGAGCCATGATCTAAAAGTGGTTTAAAAATTAGCTGAGCATGTAGTCAGAAGATGCCACAGACAGGAAGAGAAGAAGTATTTCAAACAGGACATAACAGCATATGTATAGACCTGATGGTGAGAGAGAGTATGAGGTGGGGCTGATGATGAGGCCAACGAAGAAAACAAGGTCCAGAACAAGGTCTTGTACATGGTATTAAGTTGTGTAGTCTTGATGATATTGTAAGCAGGAGAGCAGCATAATTGAGATCGGTAAGAAAACTCACTCTCACTGAACTATGGAGAATAGAGTTGGAGATGGCTAATCCTGGAGGCAGAGAGAACATTTTTGAGGAAGTTACAATATTTTGGTGAAAAATGTTTGGTCATAAACATAAAGAGTTGAAGATTATCATGACCTCTTCCCTAATTTTCCAGAGGTTTCAAAGAAACATAGAAGCATTGACAGAACTTGGGAAAGTAAGTGAAATATACCATATAAATTGTCAAACACTGTATCAGATGTCTATTTATTCTGCTGTGTTGAAATTTCAAATTTTTCATCAAGACAATAAAAATTAGGAAATTTAGTTGACCAAGTTCCAGAATCCTATCTATCCAAACATCTCTGTCCCTCTACCAGTACCCCTACCTTTGCACGTCTATTGAACCTCAAGATCACCTGGTCTAACTGGGGAGGGTATGTGCTCTGGTAAGCGCTGTGAATTGTGCAAGACTGTTGAATCTCAGATCTGTACCTCTGAAACAAATAATGCAATATATGTTAAGAAAAAAAAAAAGAAGAAGAAGGTAGCGGGAGGGAAAGAATGAAGCAGAGGAAATCGGAGGGGTAGACGAACCATGAGAGACGATGGACTCTGAAAAACAAACAGGGTTCTAGAGGGGAGGGGGTGGGAGGATGGGTTAGCCTGGTGGTGGGTATTGAGGAGGGCACATTCTGCATGGAGCACTGGGTGTTATGCACAAACAATGAATCATGGAACACTTCATCTAAAACTAATGATGTAATGTAT
>NC_138379.1:68208128-68247713 GCF_054177405.1 Leptonychotes weddellii
GCCTGGGTGGCTCAGTTGGTTGGGCGACTGCCTTCGGCTCAGGTCATGATCCTGGAGTCCCGGGATCGAGTCCCGCATCGGGCTCCCTGCTCGGCGGGGAGTCTGCTTCTCCCTCTGACCCTCCTCCCTCTCATGCTCTCTGTCTCTCATTCTCTCTGTCTCAAATAAATAAATAAAATTAAAAAAAAAAATTTAAAAAAAAAAAAAAAAACCTCTCAACAAAGTGAGCATAAAGAGAGCGAACTTAACTCACCATATGAAAAAGCATATATGAAAATCCCACAGCAAAAATCATACTCAATAGTGAAAAACTGAAAACTTTCCTCCTAAGATTAGGAAAAAGACAAGGATTCTACACTCACAACTTTTATTCAACACAGTACTGGAAATTCCTAGCTGCCGCAACCAGACAAGAAAAAGAAAAGGCATTCAAATCAGAAAAGAATTAAAACTGTCATTATTGCAGATGACATGATATTCTATACAAAGACCTGAAAGACTCCACCAAAAACTATTAAAACTGATAAATGAATTCAGTAAAGTTGCAGGATACAAAATTAATATACAAAAATCTGTCACATTTTATACACTAATAACAAGTAGCGGAAAGAGAAATTAAGAGAACACCATTTACAATTGCACCAAAAAGAATAAAATACCTAGGAATAAATTTAAACAAGGAGGTAAAAAGTTCTGAAAATTATAAAACACTGATGAAAAAAATTGAAGAGAACAAAAACAAATGGAAATGTATACCATGTTTATGGATTAGAAGAATTATATCCTTAAAATGTCCATGCTATCCAAAGAAATCTACAGATTCAATGCAATCCCTATCAAAATATCAACAGCATTTTTCACAGAACTGGAACAAATTATCCTAAAATTTGTATGGAACCACAAAAATCCTTGAATAGCCAAAACAATCTTGAGAAAGAACAAGCTGGTGGTATCATGCTCCTGAATTTCAAACTTTATTACAAAGGTACAGCAGTCAAAGCAGTATGATATTTGCACAAAAACACATATATATGTATCTGTAACAAGATAGAGAGCTTGGAAATAAACCCACACTTATATGGTCAATTAATCTATAACAAGGCAAGATTTTTCATGGGGGAAAAGACAGTCTTTTCAATAAATGGGGTTGGGAAAACTGGACAGCTACATGCAAAAGAATAAAACTGGACCACTTTCTTATATCATATACAACAAAACAAAACAAAACACCTCAAAATGGATTAAAGGTTTAACTGTAAGACCTGAAACCATAAAACTCCTAGAAGAAAATGGGCAATAATCTCTCTGATTTAGCCACAGAAACATTTTGTAGATATGTCTCATGAGACGTGTAAAACAAAAGCAAAATCAAATTATTGGGACTACACCAAAATAAAAAGCTTTTGCACAGTGAAGGAAACCATCAACAAAACAAAAAGGCAACATACTGAATGGAAGAAGATATTTGTAATGATATATCTGATAAGGGGTTAATATGCAAAGTATATCAAGAACTTATACAACTCAACACCCCCAAAAAAAATCTGATTAAAAAATGGGCAGAGGACCTGAATAGACATTTTTCCAGAGAAGACATACAGACGGCCAACAGCCACAGTGAAAAGATGCTCAACATCACTAATCATCAGGGAAACACAAATCAAAATCACAATGGAGGTATCACCTCACACCAGTCAGAATGGCTAGAATCAAAAGGACAAAAGAATAACAAGTCTTGGCAAGAATGGAAAAAATGGGGACCCTCTAGCACTCTTGGGAATGTAAATTGGTGCAATCACTGTGGAAAACAACACAAGGGTTCCTTAAAACATTAAAAATAGAAGTATCATAAGATCCAGTAATTCTACCATTGGGTTTTTACCCAAAGAAAACAAAAACACTAATTGAAAATATATATGGACCCCTATGTTTATTGCAGCATTATTTACAATAGCCAAAATATGGAAACAACACAAGTGTCCATTGATAGATGAATGGATAAAGATGATATGATACACACAGACATAGACACACAGGAATATGACTTAGCCATAAAATAACCTGAGATCTTGCCATTTGCAACAACATAGATGGACCTATAGGGTATTATGCTAAGTGAAATAAGTCAGACAGAAGGACAAATACCATATGATTTCACTTATAGGGGATTCTTTTTTAAAAAAGATTTTATTTATTTATTTGAAAGGGAGAGAGAGAGAGCACAGAGTACAGGAGCAGGGGGAGGGGCAGATCCTGATGAGCAGGGAGCCCAATGGGGGATGCAGGGCTTGATCCCAGGACCTGGATATCATGAACTGAGCTGAAGGCAGATGCTTAACTGACTGAGCCATCCAGGCACCCCTCACTTATATGGGAATATAAAAACAGACTCTTAAATAAAATATAGAGAACGGGTGGTTACCAGAGGGAAGGTGGGTGAGGGCATGTGTGAAATAGATAAAGGGAATTAAGAAGTTAAAAACTTCTAGTTATAAAATAAATAAGTCATGGATATGAAAAGTATAGCATAGGGAATACAGTCAATAATATTAGAATAACGTATGGTGACATGGTAACTACACTTATTGTGGTTAGCATTGACTAATGTATAGAATTGTGGAATCAATATGTTGCACACCTGAAATTAATGTAATATTTTATGTTAATTACTCTTCAATTAAAAATTAATATATAATAACTAAATTTAAGAAATACAAAGTCACTATATCAGTTCTAATAATTACAATTTTAAGAATAGAAAATAATATTCTACCACAACAGAGGTGAAAGTTATAAAATAACAAGAATAAATTTAAGAAAAACATAGAACCTGTATTAAAAGTATAAAATTCTGTGGGCACCTGGGTGGCTCAGTTGGTTAAGCATCTTCTTTACGCTCATGATCCCAGGGTCCTGGGATGGAGCCCTGTGTTGGGCTCCCTGCTCACTGGGGAGCCTGCTTCTCCCCTCTCTGCCTGCCCCCACTCATCTCTCTCTCTCTCAAATATAAATAAAATCTTTAAAAAAAACAAAAGCAAAAATGTATAAAATTCTGTCATAGGACATAAAACAAATACGTGAATTAATGAAGAGGCATGTTTCTGGATTGGGAACCTTAAACTGTCACTCTTCCTCAGATTAATACATAAATGTTATGCTGTTTCAATCAGAATCCAATATTTTTTGGAATTGGAAATGATGGTTTTACTGTTCATTGAGAAGAATAAATGATTGTTAGAGTAGCCAAGAAAAATAGCAATTGTGATTTCAATATATGCCATGCTATTTATTAAAATTTATAATACTACTACCACAATCCAACATGATGGTATTATATATTTGTATGAACGGACATAGAGACAAACAAGATAGGATACAGAACCCAGGAACGTATGCCAAATATGTCTAGTATCTTAATGTATGTTAAAAGTGGTGGGTGAGAAGAGTTTTAATTGGGGCATATGAAGGCTGCTGGGAAAGCAGAGAACATAAGTCCTCAGCATCCATTTTCATAGTAGAATGTTAAAGGACACCCAAACAAGGACCATATGGTCATACTAACTACTTTAGTAGTTTTTAACTTCTTAATTCCCTTTATCTATTTCACACATGCCCTCACCCACCTTTCCTCTGGTAACCACCCGTTCTCTATATCTCACAACTTGGTCTTCTAAGTTTAAATAGAAGCAACTCAGACAAGACATAGAAGAGAGAAAAGTAATGGAAAACTGGGGATTATTTTTGGAGTTACTGATCATATTTGACTGAGCAGAGATAAATGTACACTAAACTTAACACTTTCTATCCTGCGTCTCTTTTTTATTTTTATTTTTTAGCATTTATCATGTTCTGTCAGGCCATAATATTTTATACAATGGGTTTTTTAAAATTGTTTCCGTCCTCAACTAAAACATAAACTCTTTGATGATATCACAGTACCTTGTACATAGTAACAATAAAAAAATTTTGTTGAATAAATCAATAATTGCACAGCAACAGAAACATTTTTGCTACAAGGGTATCAACAATAATCTGGTCTCCTGCCATATAAGTCCTGCACTCTGAAGAATGCGAAAAAAATCTAAGGGGAATTTCCCTCCAGCAAAGACACAATCTAGGGCAGAGGGTGTAGCATATTTCATAGATTGTTTGGAATTCACATATGCTTGCAAACTTTAGCTGTTGACGTTATTCTACCATAGCTACATTTATGTCTCCAACCACTCTTTCCCTATCTTCCATACCAAACCAAATAGCTAAGTCTTCTAGCTCAAATTATAAGGGGATAATCAAAGCAAAAATAAAGCCAAAGGGAAAGAGCTAACAATTACTAAGTCAAATAGCAGGCTAAGATAGAATTATATAGACTTAAATGTATAGTAAGTAGCAGACATACCATAAAGAATTTAAGCAAAACTATTTTTAGAAATGATAAAAGGAGAATGTAAAAATTAAAAATCAGATGAATACAAGTGGGAGGAAGAATTACTGTGGGAAATGGACCTAGGCAAAACTTCCACTATATTTCAAAAATAAAATGACATCTAAACTTCAAGAATTCAAAGGAGAGAAATATAACATCAAATAAAAGATGCAAGAAATTACAAAACAAAATAAGTTAAAATGGGAGCTGAAAAAGAAAAAAATAAAGAAATAAAGCTCTAATTGATTAAAAAGACTTATTAGAAGAAAAAAAAAAGGAGAACTGCCAGTGTAAAAAAAGGAGCCAGAGATATGATGTTGAGGTTTTGAGAAAAATCACCAAATGAAGTATAGAAGAACTAAAATTAAAGTGAGTAGAGAAAGGATTGTAGGTGTGGAAGTCCAAGACCAGAGAGCTAAGATACTGATTATTATTGGGGACCATGAAAAAGGGAAAGAAAACATAAAACAAAAAATCTCTGAAGGTAATAGAGAATACTTTGCTAATATATAAGAAGACTTGAAGTTTCACATATAAAAGGGCTTATTCTGTTTCAGGAAAAAATAATAGATTAAGAAAGAGCTAAGTATTGATGAAATTACTGAAATTCAATGATTAAGAAACACAGGCAGAAGACCCAGGTCATCAACAAAGGAAAAACATTAGAATCTCATTTTCTCTTCATTTACATTAGATGCTTAAAAACAAAGGCAATGTATACAGATTTGAGTGGGGAGGGGCCCATACCACAAATTTCCCATGTTTTAATAGAATTTTAGTAAAGATTTGGTTGTCCAAGAGAAGTAGAACACCCACAGTACACATCTCATTTACTTCCTTTTTCATTTCACTTCTTCTACTTCCCTCACTCCCATCCTAAGCAACACAAATTCTTCCTTTTGTCTTTGGTAGATCAAATTGGTGAATATCTTTTATAACTTTAGCATACTCCTGGAGTCATAGGCTCTATCCCAAATAGTTACCATAACACTTCTAAAAATCAAAACAAGTAGGACATTCTTCTACAAAGGTAAAAAAAAAAAAAATTCATCTGAAATATTTTCAATCATTTACAAAATTTTCCTACCATGTAAAATATATACATTTTCTTTCCGATTATGTTTACATGGGAAACATATGGCTTGGGAACATAAATATATATAATAATATTCAATAATTATTACATTAATTAAGTACCTCTACTATCTATGATTCTGTAAATTAATGTCAATTCCAAGATACCTGCTTTGATTTTTCAAGGGTTCCTACAAAGAAATAATTAAAAACTTTTGGAAGATACAAGAATATATTTTGCATTAAAGTTAATATTTATTTTGCCAATGATAATATCTGCAAAAATGGCTCCAAGATATTTGAAGCCACAATTTACTAAGCTTTTTTATAGGCCAGGCACTGTGCTATACGCTTTAGATCTATCATTTCATTTGCCCTCATAACTCTCATTATGTGATCTTAATGGAAAAGAAAATAAAGATGTGTAAAGGTTGCAGTGTGTTCCTGAGGTCCTGCAGCTATTAGTGGGGAAATTTATGTATTATTTTTTTAAATTTAAATTCAAGTTAGTTAACATATAGTGTATTATTAGTTTCATGGTAGAATTTAGTGATTCATCAGTTACATATAACACCCAGTGCTCATTACATAAAGTGCCCTCCTTGATCCCCATCACCCAGTTACCCCATTCCCCTACCTACCTCCCCTACAGCAACCCTCACTTTGTTCCTTTTAGTTGAGTCTCTTGTGGTTTGCCTTTCTCTCTGTTTTTATCTTATTTTATTTTTCCTTCCCTTCCCCTATGTTCATCTGTTTTGTTTCTTAAATTCCACATATGAGTGAAATCATATGGTGTTTGTCTTTCTCTGACTGACTTACTTCACTTAGCATAATAGCCTCTAGTTCCATGTTATTGCAAATGGCAAGATTTCATTCTTTTTGATGGCTCAGTAATATTCCATCATATATATACACCACATTTTCTTTATTCATTCATCTGTTGATGGACAACATTTGGGCATTTACCATGTTTTGGCAATTGTGGATGCTGCTGCTATAAACATTGGGGTTCATGTGCCCCTTCAAATCACTGTCTTTGTATCCTTTGAATAAATACCTTGTATTGTAATTGCTGGGTTTAGTGGGGAAATTTAGTCAAATTTAAATTTAAATCAAAACCTACTTGTTGTGACTCTACATCCTTACTGTTATTACAGTGCTATACCATCTCCTACAGAGGTGCTTTAAAAATTTCTTTTTAACCTACTGATAATATTTAAAATTTTAAAGCAGGGTTAATATATTTGATTGAAATTGGCATAAAATTCTATGTAAACTTATCTTACTGGCAATGTAGAAAATTAGGTGGCTTATTAATCTTCTCCAGAACACCTAATACGATGGATAAAGTATAACTAACATACTTTAAAGTGCATAGCTAAACTTCTCAAAAAGTCAGCAAAGTATCAAGGAGTCCAAAATGAAGACTATCTCTATCCACTGAAAAAGGGACATGAAAAGAAAGCATGTCTGTTTCATCCTTTAGCTCAGTATGGAAAAAAAATCTCTCCTTTGATAATTCTTAATCAAAGGTCCCCCTCTGAAATTATTCTATCTGCATGGTATGGGAATCCTAGAGGCAAAAAGTAAATATGAAAAGTGTTCCTTTATCAATGAAATCCTTAAAGTCCCTGGAAGAATAAAATAAAAATTCTCTGGAGAAAAACTCCTCAATTAAGGCCACATAGGATTAAAAAAAAAAATAAACTATGCTAAATATGAGTTTATAATCCAAAATTACAAAAGGCCCAATGAGTGAGAAGTAGCAGAGATAATAAACATGGTGCTGGAATTGGCTCACAACAGCCTATGAAAACTTATTAAGTATTCGGGAATATTAAGAGCCAGTTTTTAAAACATTGGTAGGCTGAAATTTGTTATAAAGGAGTATTTATACTACAATCATGGGGAAATTCTGTAAATAATAATGGCTTTTTTTAAACCACTGTGCTACAGTGGCATAATGAGATCTGGAGTTATGGGACTTTGGAATTACTGACTACAAATATTCACAAGTTTATTTACAATTATTAAAGTTATATGAAAAAAGAATGGAAACACAAAAAAGGGAAATGCTAGTAAAAATAAGACAGATTTATAAAAGAAACAAGTATAATGTCTAAAAAAATACCATCACTAAAATGAAGAAATAGTAAACTTGAAGACATAACTGACTAAAATACACAGAATATAGCACAGGTATATAACAATACAGGAAATATTAAATAGCATAAAGATATATAGAAGACAGAATGGACTAGAAGACAGAACGGGCTAACTAATACATGTCTAGTACGTGTTCAAGAGGTAGAAAAACGTGGAGTGAGGCAAAATTTGAAGAACACTGGGAAGAATACTCCTGGTATTTATGAAACACACAAATTCTCAGATTTAGAAATCATGATTTACAAGTAGAAAAAATGAAACTAATTTATAATTGGTTATTAGAGTGAAACTGGAGAACCAAGTATAAAAACATTTTATATAAATATAGAGAAAATATTGCCTCAAAGAAACTGTTAGATCAATGGGAGAATTCTCAGAAAAAAATGATACATGCCAGAAGATAATAGATGAACATCTTTAAGGTGTGGGGGGAAAAAAAGTCAACCTCAAATTTTTAAACTACCAAAATCATCATTCAAAAATGAAGATTAAATAAAGATATTTTAAGTGGAAGCAAATGAGTTTATCATTAACAATTTCCCACGGAAAGAACTTATAAAAATTTTATTTCAAAAATAAACTGAATGAAAGACTGAGTTGGAAAAAAAACCAACAGGTAAACATATAGGTAGATCTTTTAGACTGAATAAAGTAATAATGATTACTAATTCTGGATCATGATCTGAAATGAATGTTGTTTACTTTGCCATGGCCTCTCTGCTATTTGTTATTTCTGGCAAAAAAAAAAAATTATATTGAGTGGATGACACAAGGTGTTCATGTGATAATGCCAGGCCTATTGCATGGAGGCAAAGGAAGAGTATTATACTGGATATTAAAATGTAAGTTTTATGGCAGCCAGAAAACTTTTTGGGAATTGGATGAGAAACCAAGATCAGCAGACAGGGAATGGTGCAAATCAAATCCTTTGATATTATGAGGATCGTAATAAGCCTTGCTGTAGTTTTGGCGGATTTATAGGCAATTATCCTAATAGTAGCTGTAAGAAATCATGTATAGATATATGTTTTTACTTTGGGTTAAAAAAAGGATGATGTTGCTGGGATCAGTACACTGGGACTATGCTCTAACAACCCTTTTGGCACTGATTTAGCTTGCTTTTCCTTTTTCAAGTTCTACTTCTACTTCTCAGATCAAAACAACATGCCTGTGTTTTTATTTAAAAAAAAATACGAATGCTAGATAATAGGAAATATGAAATTAAAATAGGTACTTTCCAGAAAAAGCTATACTAGAATTGTTTTAAATCATCCAACTAAAGTCAGACTACAAATGGAGGAGAATCTTTGTACCCCTCAATCCTGACTTTTTACTGGATCTAGAAATAGGAGATACTGCCAGATATTATTGAATATGTTCTACCTGGCAGCCATAAAAGCAGTCCCCCAAAACAAACAAACACCACTAAAAAACACCCCCAAACAAACAAACAAAAACAAAGAAATGAAAATGAATGCTCTAAGGGATATCCTTAATCTAGCATGTATGAAAAGGTATTTAGGGTGAACAATCAGGGAGTGACCAGAAGACATCATTTGGCTGCAGGTTTCAATTCACTGTGAGGTACTGTCTTGGGATGGGGGTTGCTGATTCAAAGACCAGGGTTTGAGTAGAAAAGGAAATGTTCATAAGAGGAAGACCATGAGAGGTCTAAAAAGGTAGGTGGCAGGCATCACCCAAAGTGATCCCTGCATCAAAGAGAGGGCAGATGATTTCAGTTTTTATAGTAATCAAAGGCATAGTCTAAGTTTCTATACATCCATAAAAGGTACTATTCAGGAATTTTGGAATTCTACAGAAAAAAATTGAGGCTTTTTGTCTTCAAGTGTAGGAGAAGAAAAAAAGAACACAACTTTATTACACAACCCATATAGCCCTACTACATACCCATGTAGCCCAGAAAATAATTCTCTTTGCCAACAGATGTGGGGGTGAATCTAGGGGCAGGAGGAGGTAGGAGAGAAACTAGCTTTCTAACAAAACCCTTTAAAATCTGAAGAAAAGGCTCTCTACCAAAATAAATAAATAAATAAATAAATAAATAAATAAATAACCCTATAAAAAGTCTCCAGCTTAAAAAAAAATTCAGCTAATATTAACTATGCATTTAATCATTCTTTTACATAGAAAGCTACGTATTTTGTAAGAACTAATTGCCTTTATAGTAAGTTAGCATTTTTACCACAAATGCAAAATACAGAGCTGTATTCATTTTAGAATTTTCTGTGAGTCATTACACAAATATGTTTTCCAAAGGAAAGAAGTTAGAAGCAGAATACCTAAATTAGAAGATATATTACCATCCTTCAGCGTGTAACTATCTTTCATACTCAGTACCGTACAGCAATGAACAAAATGCAAGAGTTCACTGTGACCTGGTAAAGGCAAGGAAGTGATTCGTTAAAAATAAGAATTATATGCAACTAAGAGACCCAATAACTCAAACACAATTCTAATAATCAGAACATAGTCGCTGAAGCTGGTAAGAACAATCTGCAATATCTATGTCATGACATATCAAAACATTAATATTTTTGACTTCTGATATTCTACCATATATTTTATTAAATCTTTAAAAATGTTTCAATTTTCTCTCTTTCATTTTTTTGTTATTTAAATGGTTTCTATATCAGAAATGAGAAACCTTAAGAAGGAGTGATAAACGGAAGGAAGGAAGGAAGGAAAAGGATGTATCTTCATTTTCAGTACTGTGTAGGCAATTATTACTTAAGGGAAACTCTTCTAATTAAGGAAGAATCCAACCAGGAGCAACTCGGATTATCATTCAAAAGGATGCTCTCACATTCTCAGTAGACCACAAGTGCACTTCCCCTTACTCCAGAAATTTAATACAGGACTAGCAATTAGAATCTAATCCAGAAATTGAGTATCTTTCTGATTTATAAGAATTGGATTATTGACTCTACAGACTTTCGTTACTAACTCTCCCAGGCAAAACAATTATCAGGACCATGGCATATCAGAGTGTGTTGCCAGCTTCTTTCTAATAAACCTCTGTGCAAATCTACTTGTGAAATAATTAAATGCACCCCTATTTTATTTCTCAGTGTGTGATGTGACCACATATAACATTAGAATTCAATCAATCTTTCTTTCATATATGTCTGAAATACAGTAAGGCTTTATTTCCTTTTTTTTTAATCTCAGAATTATCCCTCAGAAACAGATAACTGCATTATATTTTAGTCCTATGAACAATCTAACATTATGAAACTCTAAATTATTCTGAATGACAATATGTTGCCAAAGACAAATTAAACTGAAATAACTTCAAACAGCGGTAGTTTGGAAGGTTTGCAGAGAATACCTGATTTTAAAAAAAAGAGGCAAAGAAATTTGATAAGGAATTAGTCTGAGTTTAGGGAAGAATATACCAAAAGCTTCAAAATATCTGTTAATGTCTTATTCCTTACAACAAAAATGAAGAAAATATAAAAAATGAGCTGATATTAAAAACTGAGTGATAGATACATAGGTATTTATTTTTATTAATTCAGTAGGCTTAATATATTTTATAATTAAGTAATATAGCAAGTTGTTATATTATGGGAAGTCATTAAAAAAACTTTTATGGGGCAAATATTAAAATGGTTATATTATGTGAATGACTATATTTGGCTTGGGATAGATTTCCAGTTACAGTACTATACATGGATTCAAAAAGTGCTACATATCAAATATTTTAGATAAAATGATGATGAACTCTGTCAAACGATTAGCTGACTTACAGAGTGGCTGTATTGATAAGAAAAGATCCTGCTTGCAAAGGTTTGTGAAATTAGTTTGAATAAAATTACTCATGAAATGTGAGACTAGACACGCACTACTTCTAATTCAGTAGATTTTTGCATGTGACTTAAATATTTGCATGTGACTTAAAAATTAACTAAATTAATACATTATATAAGTAAGCATTTGACTATTTTATCTACATCCCCAGAAGTTTATATACTAATTTTGACCAGAACACATTTGCATTTTTAAATGGGAAAATGGGGGACTTGCCCTACAGCTTAGTTAGTCTGGGACAGTGTCAGTTTATACCCGTTATCCCAGTTTATTTATTTTTTTAAAGATTTTATTTATTTATTTGATAGAGAGAGAGAGAAAGCATGAGCAGGGTGAGGGGCAGAGGGAGAAGCAGGTTCCCTGCTGAGCAGGGAGCCCAATGTGGTGCTCGATCCCTGGACCACGGGATCATGACTTGAAGCCAAAGGTGGACGCTTAACTGACTGAGCCACCCAGGCACCCCATCCCAGTTTAGTTATTGATAGTGCTCTATTTCATCCTCACAGGTGTCCCAGTTTGGATGATGACTTTTACAGTAACTGGCCATATAAGGTAGTATACTGATTGAAGTAAATTATGCAAAAAGAGAAAAATCCTTAAGATTTAAGGGAAACTGGGGCACAGGATGGCAATAGGAAACCTTGGGAAATACAACAAAATCAAGCATACTATCCCTGGACAATGATAACTATCTGCTCACATTTCTGCCTATTTCTTACCATAATCTCTGAGGTTAGGGATATTTACCTCTGAATTAAGTTCTGTCCTATAATGGAATCAATTCTTCCCTTAAGCAGAAGAAATATAAGGAAAATGAAGTTAGTTACAACAGCTTTGCACCAACATGGTCTTGCTGTCCACCCTTCTCTGATGCTAAATTAGTCTATGCCTCTAGAATGGTATCTTTCTCTTTCTTCCCAGTTCTGGGTCTTCTCTAAAGCTCTCTTCTTTTTGTTATTCTATTTCTCACTGAGCATCTGTGTTGTTGACTAGAACCAAAGTCTCTCTTCTGAATGAACCCCAGTTTCTCGCAGGGAGAGAAGTCTCTCCTCTGAATGATCCCATTTCTTGATGGTTGTGTATCTGATCACTTCTGCTTTGGTAAATTTGCTCCATCTTCCATTATAAGAGTAGAAATGCTGAAGTAAGTAAAATGAGGGCAAACTCCAATCCAAGCTCATTCAAGGGCTTTCAACCTTTTCAGATATGAAAAACTACATTAAACTCTGTTCCCACAAAATCCCTTTCCCTGCAGTGACGGAAGAGTTGGGAAAATTTCACAAGAAATTCACACTTCATATGAAGGACAAGTAAGAGTTCATGAAGAGTAAAGGGAGAATGGTACAGGCAAAAGTAAAACACATGCAAAGACAGGTGAGAGCCAGTGACTATAGTGTAGGTTCCCAAAGGACTGGTGGGAGAAGGGCTTAGAAAAAGAGAGACTAGCTGCTATGTGAGGAAAGGCTCCGTGTGCTGCATTCAGAAATTTGGGTTTTATTCCATGGACAGTCCATGAATAGCTTGTTAGAAAAATCACTGCTTCCACTGCCTACAAAATAGTCAAACTCCGGATATCAGCTGGCCCAAAGTAACTTTGAAGCTTCATTTCTTGCTGTTCCCACTAAATAATTGACTTTTCTGAAAATTTATCACTGAAACATATCATGTTTTTTTCAGATACACAGTATTTTCATTGTAAACACCTTTATCCTTTTCCACTTTAAAGTTTCTATTTATTCTTTGAAAATCTCCTCTTTGAAAAGCTTTTGCCAACTCCCTCAGATAGAATTAATTCTTTTTCTATATTTGTGTAGCAACGTATGGTACCTTTCTTAAACCAATTACTCTTCTGTTTGATAATTATTTTACTGGAGATTATACTGTGCTCAAGGGTAGCAGTGACTGAACTAAGCAAGGTGCTTAACACAGTGGACACTCAAAAAATACTCGTCTAACACACTCTTTCCCAGAGTGCAACACATACTATTCATGGAACATAAGCTATTTTTAGGTGGTATCTTGATTACATATTTAAGTTCTTACGAATTTAATAAAGGCTGTATATGACAAACCCACAGTTAACATCATAGTTAATGGTGAAAAACTGTAAGCTTTTCCTTTAAGATCAGGAACAAGACAAGGATGTCCACTCTTGCCACTTTTATTCAAAATAGCACTGGAAGTCCTAGTCATAGCAATCAGAGAAGAAAAAGAAATAAAAGGCATCCAAATTAGTAAGGAAGAAGTGAAACTGTCATTATTGTAGATGACATGATATTACAATTAGAAAACACTAAACACACCACGAAAAAACTATTAGAAGTAATAAATTAAGTTTCAGGATATAAAATTAATATACAGAAATCTGTTGTGTTTCTATTACAAATAACAAAGTATCAGAAAGAGAAATAAAACAATACTATTTACAATTGTAACAAAAAGAATAAAATACTTAGAAATAAACTTAATCAAGGAGGTGAAAGACCTGTGAAAACTATAAGACGTTAATGAAAGAAATTGAAGAGGACACAAATGAAAATGTATACCATACTCATGGATTGGAAAAATTAGTATTGTTGAAATGTCCATGCTATCCAAAGCAATCTACAGATTCACTACAATCCGTATTTGCTAATACCAATAGTGTTTGTCATAGAACTAGAACAAATAATTCTAAAATTTGTATGGAACTACAAATGACCTTGAAAAGCCAAAGCAGTCTTGAGAAAGAACAAAGCTGGAGGTATCACAATTCCAGATTTCAAGATATACTACAAAGCTGTAATAATCAAAACAGTATAGTACTGGCACAAAAACAGATACATAGATCAATGTAACAGGATAGAGACCCAGAAATAAACCAATCTTATAGGGTAAATTAATCTATGACAAAGGAGGCAACAATATGTAATAGGAGAAAGACAGTCTCTTCAATAGTGCTGTGAAAACTGGACAGATATGTGCAAAAGAATAAAATTGGATCACTTTCTTACACCATACACAAAAATAAACTCAAAGTGGATTAAAGACCTAAATGTGAAACTGGAAACCATAAAACTCCCAGATGAAAACACAGATAGTAATCTCTTGAACATTAGCCTTAGCAACATTTTTCTAGTTATGTCTCCTCAGGCAAGGGAAATAAAAACAAAATTAAACTAGTGGGACTATAAACTATAAAAAGCTTTTGCACAGTGAAAGAAACCATCAACAAAGCAAAAAGTCAGCCTAACAAATGGAAGAAGATATTTTCAAATGATATCTCCGATAAGGTGTTAATATCCAAAATATATAAAGAACTTACATGATTCAATACCAAAAAAAAAAAAACTGATTAAAAATGGGCAGAGGACCAGAATAGACATTTTTCCAAAGAAGACATACATATGGCCAAAAAACACATGAAAGATGTTCAACATCACTAATCATCAGGGGAATGCAAACCAAAACCACAATGAAATATCACCTTACACCTGTCAGAATGACTGGAATCAAAAAGGTAATAAATAACAAGTGTTCAAAGGATGTGGAGAAAAAGGAAGACTTGTGCTCTGTTAGTGGGAATGAAAATTGGTGCAGCCAGTATGGGAAACAGTATGGAGGTTCCTCAAAAAATTAAAAATAGAAATAACATATGATTCAGTAATTCCACTACTGGATCTCAAAGAAAACAAAAACACTAATTTGAAAAGATATATGCACCCCTATGTCTATTTCAGCATTATAAATGACAACCAAAATATGAAGCAACCCAAGTGTCCATCAATAGATGAATGGATAAAGAAGATGTGGTATACATGTGCAATGGACTCAGTCATAAAAAAGAATGTGATTTTGCCATTTGCAACAACATAGATGGACTTTGAGGGTATTATGTTAAGTGAAATACATCAGACAAAGTCAAATACCATATGATTTCACTTATATTTGAAATCTAAACAAATAAAAAAGCAGAAATAGACCCATAAATACAGAGGCCAAACATGGTTGCCAGAGTGGAAGGAGCTGAGACGATCAGCAAAATAGGTGAAATTGAGTGAGAGGTACGTGTTATCTATTCATGAAATGAATAAGTCATGGGGATGAAAGCTACAGCATAGGGAATTAAATCAGTGGTATTGTAATAGCATTGTATGAAGACAGATTGTAGCTACACTTATGATGAGCATAGCATAATGTATAGAGTTGTCAAAACACTATGTTTTACACCTGAAACTAAAGTAACCTGAATGTCAAGTATATCTCTATACAAATATACATATATATGTGTGTGTGTGTATACACACACACACATATATATATAAAAGGGGGCACCCAGGTGGCTCAGATGGTTAACCGTCTGCCTTCCGCTCAGGTCACGCTCTCAGGGTGCTGGGATCAAGCCCCCACATTGGGCTCCCTGCTCGACAGGGAGCTAGCTTCTCCCTCTCCTTCTTTTGCTCACCCTGCTTGTGCTCTCTTGCTCTCGCTGTGAAATAAATAAATAAAATCTTAAAAAAAAGAAATATGTATACATGTGTATATATATCTCTAAAAGAAAAAAACTACATAAGCTTTTTATGATGATTTAATACATCATTCTAATGTTTTAGAAAAATTATAACTATTACATCAAATGCATATCAGAAATACTGCTTAAGAAATGGTTAAGTGATGGAAACATCACAGTTCCAGACTTCAAGTTATATTACAAAGCTGTAGTGATCAAGACAGCACGATACTGACTCAAAAATAGACACATAGATAAGTGGAACAGAATAGAAAACCCAGAAGTGAACCCACAACTATATGGTCAATTAATCTCTGATAAAACAGGAAAGAATATCCGATGGAAAAAAGGCTGTCTTTTCAACAAATGGTGTTGGGAAAACTGGACAGCAACATGCAAAAGAATGAAACTGTATCCTTTCTTACACCATACACACACACAATAATGTGAGACAGGAAACCATCAAAATCCTAGAGGAGAAAGGAAGAAACCTCTTTGACATCAGCCATAGCAACTTCTTACTAGATATGTCTCCTGAGGCAAGAGAATAAAAAGCAAAAATAAACTATTGGGACTACATTAAAATAAAAAACTTCTGCATAATGAAGGAAACAATCAACAAAATTAAAAGACAATCTATGGAATGGGGAAGACATTTGCAAATGACAGATAAAAGGTTAGTATCCAAAATCTATAAAGAACTTATAAAACTCAACACCCAAAAAACGAATAATCCAGTTAAGAAATGGGCAGAAGACATGAACAGACATTTTTCTAAAGAAGACATATAGATGGCTAGCAGACACATGAAAAAATGCTGAACATCACTCATCATCAGGGAAATACAAATCAAAACTATAATGAGATACCACCTCACATCTGTCAGAATGGCTAAAATGAACAACACAAGAAACAACAGGTGTTGGCGAGTATGCAGAGAAAGGGAAACCTTCTTACACTGTTGGTGGGAAAGCAAACTGGTGCATAGTCTAGAAAACAGTATGCAGGTTCCTCAAAAACTTAAAAATAGAACTACCCTATGATCCAGCAATTGCACTAATAGGTATTTTTGCAAAGGATACATAAATATTAATTTGAAGGGATACAGACACCCCAATGTTTATTTTTCAATTTTTTAAAGATTTTTATTTATTTCAGAGAGGGAGAGAACGAGAAGGGAGGAGGGGCAGAGGGAGAGGGAGAAGCAGACTCCCTGCTGAGCAGGGAGCCCAACATGGGCTCGATCCCAGGACCCTGGGATCATGACCTGAGCCAAAGGCAGATGCTTAAGTGACTGAGCCACCCAGGTGCCCGCACCCCAAAGTTTATACAGCAGCATTATGAACAATAGCCAAATTATGGAAAGAGCCCAAATGTCCATTGACTGAGGAATGGATAACGAAGATGTGATATGTATATACAATGGAATATTACTCAGCCACAATAAAGAATGAACTCTTATCATTTGCAACAATGTGGATGGAGTTAAAGTGTATTATGCTAAGTGAAATAAGCCAATCAGAGAAAGAGAAACACCATATGATTTCAATCACATGTGGAATTTAAGAAACAAAACAAATGAACATAGGGGTGAAAAAAGGAGAGATGCATGCAAACCAAGAAAGAAACTGATGCTTAGTAGAGGGGAGGTGGTCAGGGAGATGGGTGAAATGGGTGGTGGGGATTAAGGAAGGCACTTGTTGTGATGACCACTGGGTGCTGTATATGTAAGTGATGAATCATTAAATTCTACACCTGAAAATAATATTACACTGTACGTTAACTAACGAATTTAAATAAAACTTTGAAGAAAGAAAAAAAAAGAATACTTGAAAAAATAAAACTTAAAAGGGGGAAGAACAAAAAAGAAAATATATTTATAAGGGTGGGGGAAGGGCACTTGGGTGGCTCAGATGGTTAAGCATCTGCCTTTGGCTCAGATCATGATATCCAGGAACTGGAGTGCAGCCCCACATCGGGCTCCCTGCTCAGCAGGTAGTCTGCTTCTCCCTCTCCCTTTGCCTCTCCCCTTGCTTGTGCTCTCTCTGTCTCTCTCTCTCAAATGAATAAACAAAATCTTAAAAAAAAAAGAAGGGGGAAAAAGGAAATGGCTAAGTGAAATGAAAATATTAGAGTAAAGGATTCAGGAGTGACTCCTCTCCCTGATACTTCCTATTAACTCACCCTGTGTAATATTTTTTGATAGCACTTATCATAATTTGACATAAGTATTTATTGCTCCTCTCTCCAGAATGTAAGCTCCATTAGGGTAGATGGTTGGTTGGTTATTTATTTATTTATGCATGTATATATGTATGTATGTATATATTTATGGCTGTTATACTCCCAGAACTTAGAATAGTACCTGGTAAGTAGTAAGGGCTCAATATATAGTTACTTAAAGAGAATGAGGAAGGGACATAGGGTGGTAGGGATTGATGGAGAGAGGGAGGGTTGGAGATCATTGTACTTGACCAATTCACAGAATCAATTTTTGAGCTGGAAAGAACCTCAGTGTTCTCATTTTACAGATAAGGATACTGATGTCCAGAAAGGGTTGGAGACTTATCAAGGCCACACAGACAGTCAATGTCAGAGCCTAGATCCAACCCATGTAACTTAATAAGAGGTTGGTGAACTTCTCATAACATTTACTTATAGGCAATATAGACAAATGAAGGCTTATTACTTCTCATAACAGACCTCAAAATGATGAAAATCTATAGTTAATGAGATACTAATGGTTGCTTCATTCAGACACCAATAACCACAACAGAAAAAGCAAAGCAAGAACAAAGATGAATAAGAAAACTAGGATTTCCTGACCCATGGTTTTAGAGTGTAAATATTCAACAGTATTAATGATGAAACATAAGCATTACCTCCAAGGACCATGCCAGCCTGACAGCATTTTCTAAGGCGACATGCTGGGCAGTTTTTTCTGCGGATTTTATCAACAATGCAGTCATTTCTCCCAGCACATAAATAGTTATGCTGCCCTAAAAAAATAACACAAATAAAAGTTATCTACAATATCTAAAGACCATTGGAAATTTTATGCACTGACAACTTAAAAAAAATGCACATCAGCAAGTGCATTACTGTCTCAGCCAGCCTTTTGTTTGGCATAAATGAATGTTGGTGATGATCCAAATCTACTTAATACTTTACCTGTGTCTTCAGGAGCATAAGGAGATGAACAAATCTTATAAGTCAATTTGAGGGCTCCTTTGAAAATCTTTTGCACAATATTTCTGTGCATCTTCTTAATGGTGTCAGCATCAGATTGCCCTTAGAACTTTCCATCATTTCAAGATTAGTTACATGTTGTTGATAAGTATTAATTGTGTAAGATAGTCAAACTGTAGTAAAATTTTTTCTTTCTGATATCTAAACCATCAAGAACACAGATACAGACCAAAGAATTAAAGATGTTTCTAAAATAGATCCTTATAAAATCTATACACTTAATTCTTTGGAATATCCTGGAGCTACCTTACTTTTAAAGGGTCTAATGATTGTGAGTAACACATGAAAAAAGATGTTACTGATTGTACTGACTTTACTGCCCAGTTTATTTTGGCTGCAAATTAGAAAATACAATAAATAGAAATAACGATAAAGGAAGAACAATTTAAAACAATGAGAAGTATTGAATGAAGGAGAGGACAAGAATTATAGAAGAAATGTGGATAAATGTGTGATCCTGGGATCATATGTGCAGGAGAAATAACATATCTTTCAGAAGGTCTGGAATTTTAATTTAATATTTAACCATGATGATTTTAAACCACAAATGTGTTCCATTTAATAAAGCATGGACAATCTAATTTACTTGGGTTGAACAACAGAAAAAAAAATCTCAGCTTAAACATATAAGCCTTAATTAACTGGAAAATTTACTTTTTTGGCACTCTTTATTTTCCAATAAATTCCTGTAACACAGACTGAGTCTTTTAACATCTTTAGCTAACAAATAATCAAGTCAAAAAATGGGCAGAAGACACGAACAGACACTTCTCCAAAGAAGACATGCAAATGGCTAACAGACACATGAAAAATTGTTCATCATCATTAGCCATCAGGGAAATTCAAATCAAAACCACACTGAGATACCACTTTACACCAGTTAGAATGGCAAAAGTTGACAAGGCAAGAAACAACACATGTTGGAGAGGTTGTGGACAAAGGGGAACCCTCTTACACTGTTGGTGGGAATGCAAGTTGGTACAGTCACTTTGGAAAACAGTGTGGAGGTGCCTCAAAAAGTTAAAAATAGAGCTACCCTATGACCCAACAATTGCACTACTGGGTATTTACCCCAAAGACACAGATGTAGTGAAAAGAAGTGCCCTATGCATCCCAGTGTTCATAGCAGCAATGTCCTCAATAGCCAAACTGTGGAAAGAGCCGAGACGCCCTTCAACAGATGAATGGATAAAGAAGATGTGGTCCGTATGTACAATGGAATATTACTCAGCCATCAGAAAAGATAAATACCCAACTTTTGCATCAACATGGATGGGACTGGAGGAGATTATGCTAAGTGAAATAAGTCAGTCAGAGGAAGTCAATTATCATATGGTTTCCCTTATTTATGGAACATAAGGAATAGCAGGGAAGACATTAGGAGAAGGAAGGGAAAAATGAAGGGGGGGATGTCAGAGGGGGAGAGGAACCATGAGAGACTATGGACTCCAAGAAACAAACTGAGGGTTTTAGAGGGGGTGGGGTGGGGGATGGGTAGCTCAGTGATGGGTATTAAGGAGGACATGTATTGCATGGAGCACTGGGTGTTATAAGCAAATAATGAATCATGGAACACTACATCAAACATTAATGATGTACTGTATGGTGGCTAACTAAAATAAAATTAGAAAAAAACACAAAACTTTAAAATGAGCAAAAACAAAAATCTTTAGCTTACTTATACTTCTTAAGTATGAAAAGTAATTTTATAAAAGATTATTGAATTTCCTTTAATATTTTATATTAGTCAAGATTAAAATCAGATTCACTCTTCTGGCCGAAGTTTGTGGTAAAGGAACACAGAGGTACCTTAAACATTTGCTTAATCAAGCAGGGGAAAAGATATGTCATCTGCCCTTTTTGAAACCTGGGGCAATACTGCCAGAGGTCTGTAATAGAGCACCACATTTTTCTCTTTCTCCTTGGAAAATCTTGTATATATATTAGGGTGGGAAAAGCAAGGGGTGATTACTATTACATCTTTTCTTTTAAATTACATATTCTCTTTTATTTTATGTTCTAGTTGTACCAACATCCTTATATTTCCCCCAAATCTCTCATGCCTTTATGACTCTCTTCCCTTTTCTAAATTTATCTTCTTGACAAACTCTTGGTCATCTTTCAAATCTGGTCTTAACTGATCCCAGAAAGACCTAGACCTTTCTGTGCAACCAACTAAACATTCAATATGCATCTATTGTAAATACTGCTTACTTGACTCCCCTAGGTTTTGTAAACTTAAAAACTAGGTCTTTTGTAATGCTTATGTAAATTAAGTGTTCAATAAATATTTGTTGAATATATGTATACTTAATTATATTTATTGTTTCACTTATAGCCATAACTATTGTTGTACTCAACAATATAAACTCTATAGTAATATTTCACTTATTGTCATATATAGTAAATTTTAAAATTTCTCTTGCTCCACATTTTTATTTAACACCTTTCAACGTTTTTATACAGAGTGCCTGTTATTTCAACAAATTTCTTGCCTTTTTACGTTAATAGACCACGAGTTAGAGTCTTTAACAAGCTTATTTTTTATACTTTTATTTATTTATTTATTTTAAAGATTTTATTTATTTATTTGAGAGAGAGAGAATGAGAGAGAGCACATGAGAGTGGGGAGGGTCAGAGGGAGAAGCAGACTCCCTGCCGCCGAGCAGGGAGCCCGATGCGGGACTCGATCCCGGGACTCCAGGATCATGACCTGAGCCGAAGGCAGTCGCTTAACCAACTGAGCCACCCAGGCGCCCCTATACTTTTATTTTTTATTATAATTTTTAAATTCCAGTATAATTCAAATAGAGTTATATTAGTTTCATATGTACAATACAGTAGTTCAATGATTCAATATATCACTTGATGCTCATCACGATAAGTGTACTCTTAATCCCCTCTATCTATTTCACCCATCCCCCCATCCACCTCCCCTCTGGTAAGTACCAGTTTGTTCCTTATATTTAAAAGTCTGTCTCTTGGGGCGCCTGGGTGGCTCAGTTGGTTAAGCGACTGCCTTCAGCTCAGGTCATGATCCTGGAGTCCCTGGATCGAGTCCCGCATCAGGCTGCCTGCTCAGCAGGGAGTCTGCTTCTCCCTCTGACCCTCCCCCCTCTCATGTGCTCTCTCTCTCAAATAAATAAATAAATAAAATCTTTAAAAAAAAGAGTCTGTATCTTTTTTCCTTTGTTCATTTATGACAAGCTTATTTTTAACATCTACCTATGCAAAGACAGAAGTTCTTATTATTTCTGAAAAATTTATATTTAATAATCTGAAAAAAGGGATTATGGGATGGCTGGCTCTACTTATGTATTATTTCTAACTGCTCTCTGTATTTAATATGTTAATATAACTTCAAGTGTTATATTATTAAAAGAATCATATTCTGTGAAAATAAAAGCACTATTAAAATGTGAGTAGATCATTTTATATGCCTAATGACTTATAAACATTTTAGATACATGACAAAAATTCCATTTTGTTTGAAATGAAATATATTATTAGCTACAAATTATTTATTGTTTAAAATAAGAATTCTATATTATTTATGTTGCCTTATAAACACAAGTAAACACATTTCACTTTGGTTTGAGAGAAGGCACAGCTTTTTCATGCCTTTCTTTGAAAAGGAGGGGGAAACGTAGTAAAATGGCAGGATAAACGAATATGTATCTTTAACAGATAAAGAACAAAGAAGAGAAACTTGGCTTGGTAGGATTCATGAAGCATGGGCTCGAGGCAACATGAGCCAATGCTGACGGAGGCACTGCTTCCACCACAAACACAAATGTTGAATAAAATATAACAAAAGCATGTTAGTGACAGTCTAGAACAGAAAAGGGGGGGCGGCAATCCCGATAAGCCAGAAATTAAAAAAGAAAAAAGAAGGGTAAACTGGAATGGACTGCACAGTGGTCAAAAAAAGTTTCAGATCAGATATAGGACCTAGGAGCCAAGAACTAGGGTTTAACACCCACAAGGGGTCAGGATTTGTGGCCTCAGTCCCACTGGGAGAAGAGCGTAGGAACTGAACTCTACACAAAATGGAGAATCTTAAAAGGCTGTCTTTCTGTGAAAATTGGACTAGAAAACACTACCCAGACTATGCTGATGAAGCCAGGAATCTGCCCAAAATTTTGGGTGGGGAGAGGAGCCACCCATGACTAAAAACAGAATATACAAATATCTTGGCCTTTATGAGAGGTGATTTTCATTACCACATGATGTATGAACCTGTGCCAAGAAACAAATACTGGTCTAGGACCAATAAAACTCCTAGGATCCTGGGAGAGCCAAATGCAAAACTCAGCTGTAAGGATAGGTATGCACATACGCCAAAAAAAAAAAAAAGTGATCTGCACAAGAATATGTATAGAAGCACTGTTTATAACAATGAATCATGGAACATTTCATCTAAAACTAATGATGTAATGTATGGGGATTAACATAAGAATAAAAAAAAAAAAGAAGCACTGTTTATAATAGTCCCAAACTGAAAACCCCAATGATCATCTATAGAATAATATATAAGCAAACTTTTATTTTTACAATGATTATACAGCAAGGAGAATAAATATCTAGCCTATGCAAAAATGTGGATGGGTCCATAAATATAATATGTAAAATAATAGACAGAAAAATTCTGTATGTTTCCATTAATATAAAGTTCCCAGACAGTTAACCCCTCTATAATGTTAAAAGTTGAGATGGTAGTTACCTATGGGGAATGACTGGAAGGGGTGCAAGAGGACTTTTGGGAAGCTAATGATTTGTAAATTGTTTGACCTGGATGATGATAGCCTAGTTTCATTTATTTAATGATAATTCATTAAGTTCTACACCTCTCTTTGAGCACTTCTCATTTCTTTTTAAAAATAGTTCCACCTGAGAGGATGGATTAGAGGACACTGTGATCCAACAGAGGGAGACAGGGAGTCTGTGTAGGGCCAACCATTTGAAGTACAGAGTCAGCATATAAGTAAGAAGAGAGAAGAGAGGTAACACCTGTCCAGAGAGAAGAGAGTTATCACCTACATTATAGGATTACAGTTGGAGTTTTCCAGTGAAATATCCCAAGAATCCGACCAAGTATCTTGCTAGAGAAATAACCAGCTATGACCATCCACCAAACACAGAGAACTCTAGTGACAGTCATGTATGTACCTGCCAAGTACAACTGTGCCCCTCCTTTTAACCCCTCTCTTTCCTATGCCTTTACATCGAAAAGGTCAAAATCAGCTGTTAAGGGGTCTTAGGAATGTGAGCATGGTAAACATAGAAGGTGATCTTGTTGGCTCTCTGTAACTTCAGGCCCCCAGCACTACAAAGGAAAAATCCTAAATTAGGTGAGAATTTGGAATCTTAACTATTATGCTGGCCTGTGCATTTTTTTAAAGATTTTACTTATTTATTTCACAGAGAGATAAATAGAGAGCACAAGCAGGCAGAGCATCAGGCAGAGGGAGAGAGAGAAGCAGATTTCCCACTGAGCAGGGAGTCTGATGCGGGGCTCAATCCCAGGACCCTGAGATCATGACCTGAGCCGAAGACAGCCGCTTAACGGACTGACCCACCCAGGTGCCCCATGGCCTGTGCATTTTGATTACTGAAATGAGACTGTTTTTTTGATTAAAAAC
The DNA here is from genome assembly GCF_054177405.1 of Leptonychotes weddellii. Taxonomy (NCBI): domain Eukaryota; kingdom Metazoa; phylum Chordata; class Mammalia; order Carnivora; family Phocidae; genus Leptonychotes; species Leptonychotes weddellii. Next base: position 68,233,003 of record NC_138379.1, read on the forward strand.
TATGGGAGTGGACCAAGACTTCATAGAGAAGATGGAACAATAAGCCCATAGATGTGCTGTTGTTAGAAGTCATGCTATGTTGGCATTGTGAAAATGTGTGTGTGAAAACACACGTACAAATACATAAACACATGGATAAAAACAATAACAGAATTATTTTAATATTGTTATAAATAAAATTGTAAACCAGTACTTCTCAACTAGAGACATTTTTGCCTCTTCCCCTAAACCACTTCTGGAACATTCTGCATTGCCTGGGGACGATTTTGGTTCACACAACTGAGGGGTAGATGCTACTGAGGTCAGAGATGCTGTTAAATTTCCTACAATGCACAGGAACGTCCCCAAAACAAAGAATTAATGGGCCCCAAATGTAAGCAGTGCCAACGTTGAGAAACTCTAGTGTAAACTCATGATTGCCCCACTTTTTAAAAAAGATGTGTTTTCCAGGTTGGTCCACTCAAAATGCCTAGAAGCAAACACAGCCATAGCAGCAATAAACACTGGGATCCAGATTGCTGTATCTAATATCATTTTCATCTGAAAGGAACCAGAGCTCCTTGGAGGAATGGCTGATCTAGGACTGTGGCAGGAAATGTACAAGTTGAACCTGTGATACTTTGTTGTGAATTATTTTGCTGTTATTGAGGGTTAATGAAACAGTGTCAAAGCCACACTGACCAAAGACAATTTGAACATCAAAAAGAATTTATTTCAAGTGATTAAAACATACTGACTATATAAAAAGCCATTAGTACATAATGATATGTAAGAAAGGAAAGAAGAGAAAGAAACAAAACATACTCACTGGAAACTACAGGAGGATGCTATGGCACAAACTCATTACTTTGAAAATTGATAATCAAAGGGAAATAATCAGGCATCTCCTAGGCCTTCCAGTATTTTAAGATTACTAAATTACCTTTTGGAAGAAAGAACTATAAAAAAGATTTATAGCTGATAAAATCAGAAGGAATAAGAAAAATAGAAAATCATCTTTTTGCAATCCCTAAGGAAATGGTGACTACTTGTCAAGTCTGAAAAAACAATTAAAATACTCCTCTATTTTTCAACTGCATATCTGTGTGATTCCACATTTTCTTCATATGCTTCAACTAAAACAACATAGTGCAACAGGCTGACTGTAGGCACAGATATGAGATGCAGCTGCATTCCATTAAGGCAGACATTAAAATGACTTGTAAAAATGTAAAACAATGTCACACTTTTCATTAAAATTTTTGGTCTGGAAAATTAACATCAAATGGGTTTGCTATTTTTAAAACAACTTAATAAGAAGTTTCAAAAACTTACCACTTTAAATTTATAATATGATAAATACTGAGAGACCTAATCCACATAAACAAAAACTCTTTGAGCTCTCAATAATTTTTAAGCATGTAAAGGAAAGGAGTCCTAAGACCAGAGTGTTTGAGAACCACTGGCCTACACATGATTCTTGTAAAAATGTTTAACCTGAATCTAATTGTGTGTGTGTGGGGGGAAACCCACAAAACAGACAAATCCAGGTTGTGGAAATTTCTACAAAACAGCTGGCCTGGACTCCTCAAAAGTGTCAATGTCCTGAAAGACAAAAAGAGATGGGAGGATCTTTTTAGATTAAAGGAGAAGAAAGAGACTTGTTAACCAAAGGAAATTCATTGTTCTTGAAAAATCCTTCATGAAAAAAGAACCTACACAGGACATTTTGGGAACAAATGGGGAAATCTGAATATTGAGTATATGTAAGATATTATTATTGTATCAATATTAAATTTTCTAGTGTGATACCAGGGTTATTTTGCATAATGTTCTTGTCCTTAGGAAATATGCCCTGAAATTTTGAGAGGTAAAATATGATGCTTGCAATTTAATTTCATATAGTTGTATATAGATATTCATAATACTATTCTTTCAAATTTTATGGATGTTTTCTAGAAGGCAAAGTTTTCTGAAGACACAAGCAGAATAAGATAAAGTCTTGGACTAATTTTTCACATTAGCCAATCAGGGCTGGTTATATAAAACTGGAAAGAAGATAGATGGGAACAAAGACTATCTGACAGTGTGAAAGGTAGCTGGACAATAATGAAGCACTAAGTTTTAAAGTATATTCATATAAGATCCAAGGGTTTTTTGTTTTGTTTTGTTTTTGTTTTATTAAAGTGAAGGAAAATGTAGGTGGGGAGGTGGGGAGAAAGAAGAAAAATTTTTTTAAGTGGGCTCCATGCCCAATGTGGAGCAAAGCAGGGGCTTAAACTCACGATCCTGAGATCAAGACCTGAGCTGAGATCAGGAGTTGGATGCTTAACCCACTGAGCCACCCAGGTGCCCCACGGGGAAAAAAAATTACTGAGTACACTATGGGCCAATATATTAGGAATTTAACTGGCTTATTTCATGTAATCCTTATAACAAAATAGATAGATACTTCATAGGTATTTAATTTTTCCAAGGGGAAAATGACTAGTGAGGCACATGGAAGTACCTAAAGATAAAGTAGACATAAAGAGTCTTCAGCTGAGAACAAAGAGGGCACAGAATATGTCCCTTAAGAACAGACATGGGCACTGGGCATCAGACACAAGCATGTGACACCTGAAAGGGGCTGCTTGAGAGTTACATCACACTGGCAGGCAGCAAAAGCAGAGAATGGCATGGCACTTCACATCTCTTATACAAGAATGCTGCTAAGCTTCATCCTGCACCAGAGGCCACCCTAAGAATCCAATTTCTCTCAAGTATCAGGCAAACATGTACTTTAGTAGAAGTTGGGCATATTCCTAAACCCTAACATGTAAGTGAGAATATGTGTTACTTTCATCTAAGAATTACAACTCATCCTGATAGAATTCTTGCCAATCCCAACATTTAGCATTTCAAAGAGGAACTCTAATGTCAGCCCAATTTTTATTTCTTGGTAATTAACCAGTTTTTTTTCTCCCCTGTTTAAACTCATGTATGATCTTTTCTATGTAAAATTAAAAATGTGTCCAATATACGTAAAGGTGAGCTCTTTTGATATACAGAGCAAAATTTTTATTTAACTTTTAAATTTATTTCTGTTATCCAAATTCTACCACCTATTAATTGTAAGACCTTGAATAAATCATTGAACTTCTTGATGCTTCATTTTCCTCATCTATAAAATAACTTCTTGATGCTTCATTTTCCTCATCTATAAAATAATGGTTCAAAAGCTGTTTGAGAATTAAATAAAATAATCTGTTAAGTATGTGTGGCTCCTGGGTGACTCAGTCAGTTGAGCACCACACTCCTGTAGATTCTGGCTTGGGGTCCTGAGATCAGGGCACCCCTAGCCCCTCCAAGTTCAGCAGGGAGTCTGCTTCTTTCCCTCTCTTCTGCTTCAACCCCTGCTCACACAAACACTTTCTCTCTTTCTCACTCTCTCTAAAATAAATAAATAAATCTTAAAAAATACATAGCACTAGACACAGAATAAATGCTTAATAGCTAGAAATTAGGACAGTTCAATAAACAGATACTTACTGAATATCTTCCATGTCTTGACATTGTCCTAGGTGCTGATAAGCTCTCAGAGTTTACTTTCCATAATCAGTTAATACTTTTGCTTAACTTGTTTTTTAGTTTATTCTTTGGAAGCACTGATTATTTATGTGCTGAATATCTGCTCTCTATTCATATCTGTTATCCAACAGCAAAGTGATAAAACCACACATTTTATATCAGACATACTGTTACTCAAATTCTAGTTCTTACACTAGCTATACCTTGAGAAAATTATCTAAGTCTTAGGTTTCCCACTTTTAAAATGGAAATGAAGATAAACACTATATAAGGCTGTTATACGGATTAAAAGACATAAGTTAGATAAAATACTTAGCACACTGGTACATAGTAAACACAACAAATCATAGCTTAAAATTTTCATCAATTTATCCTTTTTCCTTCATTGTGAAGTAATGCCTTAAATAGAAACTCTACACAACTTATTTTATTCTATTTATAGTTCCCAAGAGATTTTAACTCTGCTATTACATTTTTGGATCTCACTGTCATATTTTCTTACCTCATCCAGCTATGTTATCATCTTATCTAGTTCCTTCCTATGACACGTGTTCTTGTTTCACAGATGCTGTCATCTTTTATCTTAATAACTCAAAGCAGATTCTTACTGAAATATTTCTTATGTTTCTTTTAGCCAATCAATTTTAAGTATGCTTTTTCCTAAAATCAGATCTATCTATTAATGATGAGGTGTTCAATCAAACAACTTGACAAGACTCTCATAGGAGAATGTGACTGGCAGTCACCAAAGTTCAGTATATTTAGGACATTTACCAAAGCTGGAAGTTAGAATGAGTTGGATGAGTGAGGAATGTCAGGAAATGGAATTAGAGAAGAAAGAGCTAATTACACAGATCCTGAGAGATGGCCTGCATTATCAGGAAACTAGTGAAATTAGTAACCAGAGGGTTAATAGGACTAATAAGTACAACAGCAACTTTTTACCTAAATATACTTGTTCTTGGAATGCAGCCTGCCACTATGCTTCTATAGATAACATTCTTTCTTGATACCATGGTAACAAAGTGTTGATATAGTTATTTTGCAGAGACTCAAGTCTTCACCAAGAAACTACCAGAGCCAGTCAGGACCACTGACCTATTCGAGCATGCACAAGTATCTGATGAATGAAATTTTGACATAGAAGGCCTAAAACTCCATCCTTAGATCATGCCAAGGATGTCATTTTCTGGTCATGGGTCACGTGAAGATGTATATAGAAGATCTGTGCAGGCACAGAAAATAATCTTCAATCCTTCCCTACTTATTAATGTCCTTTATCTGACTTTTTAAAATTTTATTTTATTTAAATTCAATTAATTAACATATAGTGTATTAGTTTCAGAGGTAGAGTTCAGTGATTCATCAGTCTTATATAACACCCAGTGCTCATTATATCACGTGCCCTCCTTAATGTCTATCACCCAATTACCCCATCCCTTCACCCCCCTCCCCTAGAACAACCCTTTGTTTCCTAGAGTTAAAAGTCTCTTATGGTTTGTCTCCCTCTCTGATTTCATCTTGTTTTATTTTCCCCTCCCTTCCACTATGTTCCTCTGTTTTGTTTCTTAAATTTGACATATGAGTGAAATCATATAATTGTCTTTCTCTGATTGACTTATTTCCCTTAGGATAATACCCTCTAGTTCCACCCACGTCATTGCAAATGCCAAGATTTCTTTTTTTGATGATTGAGTAATATTCCACTGAATGTATATATACCACATCTTCTAGATCCATTCATCTGTTTATGGACCTCTGGGCTCTTTTCATAACTTGGCTAGTGGATATGATGGCTATAAATATTTAGGTGCGGTTGCCCCTTTGGATCATTATGTTTTTATCTTTGAGGTAAATACCTAGTAGTGCAATTGCTGGGTCGTAGGATAGCTCTATTTTTAACTTTTTGAGGAACCTCCATACTGTTTTCCAGAGTGGCTGTACCAGCTTGCATTCCACCAGCAGTGTAAGAGGGTTTCCCTTTCTCTGCATGCTGGCCAACATTTGTTGCTTTCTGAGTTGTTAATTTTAGGCATTCTGCCTGGTGTGAGATGGTATCTTATTGTGGTTTTGATTTATATTTCTCTGATGTCGAGTGATGTGGAACATTTTTTCATGTATCTGTGGGCCATTTGTATGTCTTCTTTGCAGAGATGTCTGTTCATGTCTTCTGCCCATTACTTGACTGGATTTTTTTGTTTTTTGGATGTTGAGTTTGATGAGTTCTAGAAGATTTTGGATACTAGCATTATATCTGATAAGACATTTGCAAATATCTTCTCCCATTTTGTAGGTTGCCTTTTAGTTTTATTGACTGTTTCCTTTGCTCTGCAAAAGTTTTTATCTTGACGTCCCAATAGTTCATTTTTGCTTTTGTTTCTCTTGCTTTAGTAGATGTATCTAGGAAGAAGTTGCTGCGGGCAGGGTCAAAGGGGTTGCTGCCTGTGTTCTCCTCTAAGATTTTGATGGATTCCTGTCTCACATTTAGGTTTTTCATCCGTTTTGAGGTTATCTTTGTGTATGGTGTAAGATAATGGCCTAGTTTCATTCTTCTGCATGTGGCTGTCCAATTTTCCCAACACCATTTGTTGAAGAGACTGTCTTTTTTCCATTGTATATTCTTTTCTGATTTGTCAAAGATTAGTTGACCATAGAGTTGAGGTCCATTTCTTGGGTCTCTATTCTGTTCCACTGATCTATGTGTCTGTTTTTGTGCCAGTACCATACTGTCATGATGATCACAGCTTAGTAATATAGCTTAAAGTCAGGCATTCTGATGCCCCCAGCTTTGGTTTTCTTTTTCAACATTACTTTGGCTACTTGGGGTCTTTTCTGGTGCCATACAAATTTTAGGATTATTTGTTCCAGCTCTGTGAAAAATGTCAGTGGTATTTTGGTAAGGATTGCACTGAATGTGTAGATTGCTCTGGGTAGCATAGACATTTTCATAATATTTGTTCTTCCAATCCATGAGCATGGAATGTTTTTCCATCTCTTTGTGTCTTCCTCAATTTCATTCATGAGTGTTTGGTTAGGTTTGTTCCTAGGTATCTTATGGTTTTTGGTGCAATTGTAAATAGGATCGACTCCTTAATTTCTCTTTCTTCTGTTTCATTTTTAGTGTAAAGAAATGCAGTTGATTTCTGTGCATTGATTTTATATCCTGCCGTGTTGCTGAATTCCTACATGAGTTCTAGCAGTTTTGGGGTGGAGTCTTTTGGGTTTTCCACATAAAGTATCATATCATCTGCAAAGAGTGAGAGTTTGACTTCTTCTTTGCTGATTTGGATGCCTTTTCTTTTTGTTGTCTGATTGCTGAGGCTAGGACTTCTAGTACTATATTGAACAACAGTGGTGATTGTGGATATCCCTGTCATGTTCCTGACCATAGGGGAAAAGCTCTGTTTTTCCCTGTTCAGAATGATATTCACTGTGGCCTTTTCATATATGGATTTTATGATATTGAGGTATGTAACCTCTATCCCTACACTGTGGTGAGTTTTAATCAAGAAAGGATGCTATATTTTGTCAAATGCTTTTTCTGCATCTACTGAGAGGATCATATGGTTCTTGTTCTTTCTTTTATTAATGTATTGTATCACGTTGATTGATTTCGGATGTTGAACCAACCTTGCAGGCCAGGAATAAATCCCACTTGGTCTTGGTGAGTAATCCTTTTTATGTACTGTTGGATCCTATTGGTGAGAATTTTTCCATCCATGTTCATCAGGGATATTGGTCTCTAATTCTCCTTTTTGGTGGGGTATTTGTCTGGTTTTGTGATCAAGGTAATGCTGGCCTCATAGAATGAGTTTGGAAGTTTTCCTTCCTTTTCTATTTTTTGAAACAGCTTCAGAAAATAGGTATTGATTCTTCTTCAAATGTTTGGCAGAATTCCACTGGGAGGCCATCTGGCCCTGTATTCTTGTTTGTTGGGATATTTTTGATTACTGATTCAATTTCTTTGCTGGTTAGGGGTCTGTTCAAGTTTACTATTTCTTCCTGTTTCTGTTTTGATGGTTTATATGTTTCTAGGAATGCTCCATTTCTTCCAGATTGCCTAATTTGTTGGCATATAATTGCTCATAATATGTTCTTATAATTGTATATTTTTGGTGTTGGTTATGATCTCACCTCTTTAATTCATGATTTTATTAATTTGGGTCCTTTATCTTTCTTTTTGAAAAGTCCAGCTAGGGGGTTATCGATCTTAATTCTTTCAAAGAAGTAGCTTCTAGTTTCATTGATCTGTTCTATTTTTCTTTTGGTTTCTACTTCACTGATTTCTGCTCCAATCTTTATTATTTTTCTTCTCCTGCTCAGTTTAGTCTTTGTTTTCTGCTTTCTCTAGCTCCTTTAGGTGTAAGGTTAACTTGTATATTTGAGATTTTCTCATTTTTTGAGAGAGGCTTGTATTGTTATTTACTTCCCTCTTAGAACTGCCTTTGCTGCATCCCAAAGGTTCTGAATAGTTGTGTATTCATCTGTTTCCATGATTTTTTTAAATTCTTTAATTTCCTGGTTGACCTATTCATTCTTTAGTAGGATGCTCTTTAACCTCCAACTATTTGAGTTCCTTCCAAATATCCTCTTGTGATTGAGTTCAAGTTTCAAAGTATTGTGGTCTGAAAATATGCAAGGAATAATCCCAGTATTTTGGTACCAGTTGAGACCTGATTTGTGACCCAGTATGAGATCAATTCTGGGGAATATTCCATGTGCACTGGCGAAGAATGTGTATTCTGTTTCTTTAGGATGGAATGCTCTGCATATATCTGTGAAGTCCATCTAGTCCAGTGTGTCATTCAAAGTCCTTGTTTCCTGATTGATCTGCTTAGATGATCTGTCCATTGTTGTGAGTAGGGTGTTAAAGTACCCTAGTAGTATTGTATTATTATCAATGTATTTCTTTAATTTTGTTAATTGGTTTATATAACTGGCTGCTCCCAAGTTAGGGACATAAATATTTATAATGTTAGATCTTGTTGGATAGACCCTTTTATTATGATATAGTGTCCTTCTGCATCTCTTATTATACTCTTTGATTTAAAATTTAATTTGTCTCATATAAGGATTGCTACCCCAGCTTTCTTTGGATGTCCATTAGCATGATAAATTTTTCTCCATCCCCTGTCTTTCAATCTGGAGGGGTCTTTGGGTCTATAATGAGTCTCTTATAGACAGCATATTGATGGGTCTTCCTTTTTTAATCCAATCTGATACCCTGTGTCTTTTGATTGGAGCATTTAGCCCATTTACTTTTAGAGTAACTATTGAAAGATATGAATTTAGTGCCATTGTATTACCTGTAAAGTCATTGTTTCTGTATATTGTCTCTGTTCCTTTCTGGTCCTGTTACTTTTGGGCTCTCTGCTCAATTAAAGGATCCTCTTTAATATTTTTTTCAGGGCTGGTTTAGTAATCACAAATTCTTTTAGTTTCTGTTTGTGCTAGGAACTCTTTATCTCTCCTTCTATTCTGAAGGACAAGCTTGCTGGATAAAGTATTCTTGGTTGCATATTTTTATCATTTAGCACCCTGAATATATTATGCCAGTTCTTTCTGGCCTTCCAGGTCTCTGTGGATAGGTCTGCTGCCAGTCTTATGTTTCTACTCTTGTAGGTTAAGGACTTCGTGTCCTGAGCTCCTTTCAGGATTTTCTCTTTGTCTCTGATGTTTTCAAACTTCATTATTATTTGTTGAGTTGTTGAGCTATTTTTATTGATTTTGGAGGGGGGTTCTCTGTGCCTCCTGGACTTGAATGCCTGCTTCCTTCTGCCCCCCCTTCCTCTTTCCCTGAAACCCCAATTATTTTAATATTGTTTTGCTTTATGGTATCACTTATCTCTTGAATTCTCCCCTTCATGATTCAGTAGTTATCTCTTTTTTTCTCAGTTTCTTTATTCTCTATCATTTTGTCTTCTATATCACTGACTCTCTCTTCTGCCTCATTTATTCTAGCAGAGCCTCCATTTTTTATTTCACCTCTGTAATAGCCTTTTTTATTTCAACCTGATTAGATTTTAGTTCTTTTATTTCTCTAGAAAAGTATTCCCTAGTGTCTTCTATGCTTTTTTCAAGCCCAGCTAGTATCTTTATAATCATTATTCTGAATTCTACTTCTGACACCTTATTTATATTCATATTGATTAAGTCCACAGCAGTTAGTAGTGCCTCCTGTTCTCTTTTTTGGGGTGAGTTCTTCCATCTTATTCTGTCCAGAGAAGAATAGGTGAATGAGAGAATAAAATACAAAAATAGCAACAACAACCCCAGAAAAATATGTATTAAACAAATCAGAAGAGATCAGAAACTGAAAAAGAAACAGAAAAAAAAACAAAAACAAAAAAGAGAACAAAATCAAACAGATGAACAGAACATTAAACTAGATCGTGGATGTATTTTGGTTTGTTTGTTAGAAGAAACTAGATTCCAAAATTGTAAAGAAAGAAAAACTTATACAAAAATAAAATTGAATACAATGAAAGGAAACCAAAAATGAAATATATATATAATGTAAATGTAAAAATGAAAATTAAAAAAGACTTTAAAAAAGAGTTAATAAAATAAGAAATTAGCTTGCAAAAAGTGGTTGCTTCTCTATTTGTAGAATTGAAGCTTTTCTTTTTTTAAATCTCTGGTTGAGTTTGCAGGTATTCAGAATGATTTGCTAGCTATCTAGCTGAATTCCAGGGACCAGATGAAACTAGGGTCCCATACTTCTCCACCATCTTCCTCGCCTCTCCTCCTTTATCTGACTTTGAAGTCACATAGTTCCTCTCTTCTATACCCAGATCCTTTTCTGTTTGTCATTAAATATCACTGAATCTCCCCCTTTGGGGAGAAAGATTTGAGCCAGACTTCTGTCTCCTTGTTTGGCTGCTTCTTCAGTAAACCTTTTCTTGCTGCATACTCCATGGATAAGTGATTGGCTTTGTTGCACATCTGGCATATGAACTTGGATTTGGTTACACTGGTAAGGTTAGAGCTGACTGAGCCAGAGGGAATGGTAGTGGAAAGGAAGGTCAGAGTGTAACAGGACAAGACTCAAGAGGGCCTTGGAGACCACTGAAAGAACTTTGACTTTTTCTGAAGGAAGTATAGTGCCATTGCAGAGTTTTGAGCAGAGGAGTGACATAATCTGGCTTATATTTTAACAGGCATCATTTTGGCTTCTAGTTTGAGTATAGACTCTAGGAGCACAAGGGTGGAAAAGAATAGTTAAGATGCTATCATAATAAATCCAAAGAAGAATAATCATGGTGATAACAGGTCAGATTCTAGATATATTCTAAAGGAGGAATGAAGTAGTTTACAGAATCTTACAGGTGACATGCTAATATTTAACATTTTAAGTCCTTGATGTCACCATTCACAATCTTTTCCTCTTCTTTCTTCTCTTCATTTCCTTTTAATTTCTTTCTGACTGGAACAGTTGCTCCTTCCTAAGGCTAGTCTTACTGGCTCTTTTTATAAAGAAAATAATGCCTCTGGATCTCTTCTGACCTCTCTCCTAATTATCTACATATCTTTTAAGTTTTAAAACACCAAATTATATTATATATATAATATATATATGATACTTTCAAATATGTATTTAAGCTAACAAGTAGGCATTTAGAGAAGAAATTACATACAAAATTTAAAAACCCACACAATTATGTTACTTTAAGAAGATTTCACATAATACTGAGAAAAGGAATAGTTAAGATATCTACAAAAATATGAAAAAAATTACAAAACTATATGCCAACAAGGGTGCTTAAATCATTGTGATACTCTGATACAAGATTATGATTTTTTAAACATATAAATGGTTCTTTCCCTCATATCTATGAGTTTATTTTTACTTTTGAGTATTGCACTCCTGAATTTATAAAGGTTCAACTTCATTATTTTGTTCAAACTTCTGCTTTAGCATATCAGGTGACTTAACATTCTGTTATAATTCTCCAGAGTCACTCTGACTTCACCTGAAACTAGCTTTGTAAAAAACTAGAATTATATGGCTAATTAATAAGCATTTTCCTACTCATTATTTAGGCCTAGAATCCCTTATAAATATATAAGACTGTACTATTATCAGATTTTTAAGCCTTTCATGATAAATCTCTTAGTCAATTGCTATTACCATGTTTTACTTCAAACACAGTGCTAAATGATGTGGCTTAGTAAAAGCAGTTTAGTCTTCGGAGTCTGGAAGAACTGGGTTTGATTACCAACTCCACTACTAACTGGCTGCGTGACCTCAGGCAAGTTACTTTCCCTAGCTATCTCAATTCTTACATTTGCAGAAAGAAATGGTAATAACTCCTCCAGCAACTCCTGAGAATTAAAGGAGATAATGAATACAGTACCATGTGTCTACTATGTTACCTGGTATATTATAAAAACACAAAAAGAGAGTCTCCATCCTCCCTCCCTGTCCTCTCACATTTTTTAGGATTCTCCCTGGAGAAGGGAGCATTCTTGGTAGGGGCAACTACATATATGTCTTCTACACTTTAACTTCACTGCTTTAGGGAATGAAAAGTAGTTTTTCCTCAGCAGAGGACTGAAGGTCCCTAATCTAGATCAAATAGTATTTTAAATAATCTTAAAACTGGCTCCCTAGCATCATCTTCTGCTCATCTTCTTTATTACTTTTAGAGTTAACTTTCTCAAAAACAAAGCTGACCATGTCACTTCCCAGCTTAAAGACTCTGGCTCCCCGAGTAAAGCAGCAGTTTATTATGCATAAGAACAGTTGAATAGGTCATTAAAATGCAGAATAGGAGCTAACTTTTGGACTTGTTAGTTGAGATGTTGAGTAGTCATTTATGAAGTTATCAAGTCAGTAGTTGCATATATAAGTCTGGGATTCAGGGGAGAAGTCTGAGCTAAAGATAGAAATTTGAGAGCAATCAGGATGATTTACCTAAAGCCATGAGACTAGATTATATCTCCAAGGAAGTAAGTACATAAAACAGAAGGGAAAAGGTCCACATACTGAGCACTGGGCCTTCTGTATTAAAAGCTAAAGGAGAAGAGGACACTGAACAGGAGCCAGTAGGGAAACATCAAGGAGTGTGGTGTCCTGAAAGCCAAGAGAAGAAAAGTATTTCCAGGAAGCTGGAACAATCAACTGTCAAATGCAAGTTAAGATGGGACTGAGAATTGCCCATCAGATTTTTGCCATGTGGTAACTTTGACAAGAGAAGTTTTGGTGGAATGAGTGGCAGAGACAAAAGACAGATTGGATAGGTTTAAGGAAGAATGGAAGAAAACTCATCAGAGGAATGTGGCTGCAAAAGGAGATTGGATAGGTTTAAGGAAGAATGGAAGAAAACTCATCAGAAGAATGTGGCTGCAAAAGGAGTAGAGAAATAGTAGGCAGTTGAAGAATAAGTAAAACCAACAGAAGTATTTTGGCTTTATTTTAAGATGGGAGAAATAATGGCATGTTTACATGCTGATGGGAATGATCCACCAGAAAGGGGGAAAATTATGATTTAAGTAGAGAGGGGGAAAATTGCTGGGGCCTGCTCTTGAGTCAACAGTAGAACACTGGGCCTGGGGCACAAGGGGAGAGAGGGCTGGCCTTGAAGAGCATTGCAAATCTCTAGTAACAGGAATAAAAGTGGATTATAGGTTAGATGCTACATGAGTATATGTGGTGGTAGCATTTTCAGAAAGTTTTCTCAGAAAATTAGGAATCAAGGTCACCAGTTGAAAGTGAGGGTGGGAGAGTGTTTGAAGGCTAAGAGGAAGGTGGAAGGTAGTCATCCAGAAACCATGGACAATGAATGGACTTTATTTGCAGGGCTTATTACTTAGTGTTGTATTAATTTTTCAATCCCACCTACCTATTATGCAAAGTTTCTTTTCCTCTGAAATTCAGCTAGCAAATTTCTTCCCTCCCTGATGTAAATCAGTTTTCATTACAAATAATTAGGACAAAGAGACAATAGATAACGGATAAGATGTAACATAATGAATGAGAGAGAAATTTCTCTTGGTTCCAATCTCAGCCCTGCCATTTATTTTCTATTTGTCTACACAAGTGATTTAACCTTTTTGTGCTTCATGTAATACACAAAGGCAAGTTTATGTAATAAACTTATTACTTATTAATAAATGTTACATAAATGCCACTATTATTATTAAATATATTCAGAACCTAAGCACTGAAACCCTTTGGAAGATTTTTTTAAGAACTTAGAAAATTTTATTTCCAAGTGTTTATGTAGTTTTGAAACTTCTTTTTTTCTATAATGTACTTATAATGCCTTCACAACAAAATCAAATAACAACCTAATCCCCTGCAGATATCTGTTTTTCAAAATGCTCTTTACATCACAAAGGGATGTCTAGCAAAAGGGAGTTACTTCATTTTTCTAACGAAAACTTTGCCTTTAGCTTGAAAAGGCAGATGAAGTGTCCCTTCTGCTAAATGTAACATACCACTGTGACACTTATCATAGGAAACATCAGCAATTTGGAACACATATCCTTTTATAAAAGAAAATATGTAGTTTAAATTTGAAACTCTTTAAGTACTGTGCAGTGAGAAAAACACTGTATTGTAAAAAAGATTTTCATTGTCATGCCTCATTATGTTGCAAAATATAATTAAGATTCTATTGTATTTTAAGGTCCCTGTGTTAAAAATCAATCATAGCAAATGATATTTGCAGAGCTTTGTTCATTTAAGATTTCAACTTATTTGCTGTAGCCATGTTGAATGTTTTATGCTCATCATGTTTCCATTCCCATTTTTTAGATACATGAGCAAAGACTCACAACTTACCAAAAATAATAGGTAGTGCTGAAAGAGTTTATTTATTTTGTCTTGTAATAGTAAGAAAAGGTTCTTTCTTGGAAATAGTAGGACTTACTTCCAATCTTTTTAAAAAAAAGTTAGGCATTAAGATTTCATTTTCAGATGGAGTACTCAATAAATGATTCTTGTACTACTGGCTTATTATACAAAAAAATTCAGGGGGTCAAAAATTTAAGTTCTTTTAAGGAAAAAAATTAAAAGCATGGGAAGATGGAGGTATGTATTTTATAATCTTGGAGTGCTAAATTTTCTAATGTTGACATGAAATCTGGAATTCAAAACCAAATTTGGTCAATTTTACTACATAAATAAATTTCTAAACTTCTTCTTTTTTTTTTTT
>NC_138379.1:68248213-68278087 GCF_054177405.1 Leptonychotes weddellii
ATGTTTCTAGGAAGAAGTTGCTTCGGCTGAGGTTGAAGAGGTTGCTGCCTGTGTTCTCCTTTAGGATATTGATGGACTCCTATCTCACATTGAGGTCTTTCAACCATTTGGAGTCTATTTTTGTGTGTGGTGTAGGGAAATGGTCCAGTTTCATTCTTCTGCATGTGGCTGTCCAATTTTCCCAACATCATTTGTTGAAGAGACTGTCTTTTTTCCATTGGACATTGGGTCCATTTCTGGGCTCTCTATTCTGTTCCACTGATCGATGTGTCTGTTTTTGTACCAGTACCATACAGTCTTGATGATGACAGCTTTATAAGAGAGCTTAAGTCTGGAATTGTGATGCCCCCAGCTTTGCTTTTCTTTTTCAACATTCCTCTGGCTATTCGGGGTCTTTTCTGGTTCCATACAAATTTTAGGATTATTTGTTCCATTTCTTTGAAAAAAGTGGATGGTATTTTGATGGGGATTGCATTGAATGTGTAGATTGCTCTAGGTAGCATTGACATCTTCACAGTATTTGTTCTTCCTCATTCACAATTTCAAAACACAAAAACACTTGCTAAAAAAAGTTTTGTCAATGAGAGTTCATTTGACCTGACTTCATTTGGCAGCAGAACCAGGCCCAAACTTATATTTTATAGGCTGTGTTCATACATTTTGCTGTATAAATATTAACGTGTTTCATTATGAAATTTTATTCTAGATCATCTTTTTAAAATGTTTATACAATTCTGAAACACATCTGGCCCAAAAGATTTTAGCTTAGAGATTTTGGACATGTAGTAAGAAATAAATTTATAGACTTTATTGAACATGGTGCCTGCTGTAGTTTTGCAATGTAGCAGCCCTGAAAATTATAATAAATGTTTATGAAACAATTATTATTATTCTTCCTGTACTTTTACTACCATATTGGCTTCTGCAGAAAGTTACAAAAGATAAATAAGGTATCATGCTTAAATTCATAGAATTTTAGATTCCACCAGGAGGTTAGAAAACCCCATAGGTAAACACAGGTAATAAAAACTAAATGTGGTTTGGATCTTGAGGGTAAAAAAAAAAATCATATTAATTAGAGAGACAAAAACAATGAATGTTTTTATGGGGAAGGTAAAATGTTAGATGGACTGCTGAGAATGCATGATTTTAAAAGCAAGAATTGTAATAATGGCTGTTATAAACAAAAAGTATAGAATAAACAATAGTACAATTTAAGGTTCAGGATCCAAGGATACCTTGCAATTACATATAACATTTTTGTGTTCTTTTCTGGGTGGATTGCTCTCATGACATTTTCAAAGGAATTTACTCATGGTGCATACTCACCACTTGTTTATTCAGTCCCATAAATCACTTTGTCACAGAGGAGAAAATAACATTGAGAATATTTCTTTTTCTGAAGAAATATTACTATTGAGTACTATGCTACAAAAAAATGATTCCTTAAAATTTTATATAAAATACATAACACCAGGGGCGCCTGGGTGGCTCAGTTGGTTAAGCGACTGCCTTCGGCTCAGGTCATGATCCTGGAGTCCTGGGATCGAGTCCCGCATCAGGCTCCCTGCTCGGCGGGGAGTCTGCTTCTCCCTCTGACCCTCCCCCATCTCATGTGCTCTCTCTCTCTCTCTCTGTCATTCTCTCTCTCAAATAAATAAATAAATAAAATCTAAAAAAAAAAAATTAAAAAAAAAAAAATAAAAATAAAATACATAACACCAAAGGCTGTAGTAGCAGTTGAGAACCAAAAACCTAAGTTAATTACATTAAAAAATTGAGCATGAAAATTTAGTTCTTTACATTGTAGAAGTTAAAGGAAAACACAATAGGCTGACAAATTATGTGAAATATGCACTATGTAGTTTATTACTATATGAGGGTCATCCAGCAATAAGAAGGATATTGTGTTTATCTACCCTTCTCAAATTCAGTGGATATGGAAGATCGATAGGGTATCTTTCTAAAATTCTAAATGGGGATAAAATTTAAAAATCCATGGAAGTAAATGGTTAGAGTCACTGTCTTAAGCATCAATTACTTCAATCAGTCCTTTAAACAAGTGATTGATAAAAGATTCCCTGGAGTTACTTTGTTTTGCTGACAAAGATAAAGCTCTATAAGTCAGATGTGATTTTCAGACAATAATGTTCATATTCTGTTCAAATATTAAACAGTTGGACCTGAAATCTTGACCAAATGTTCATCCTAGCTTTGCACAGATGTCAAAAAATCAAGGAACTGTTTAGGATTCACTCAAGTACCTGAATAAACACTTGTTTGAGGCCTAACAGTTTCCTGTTATGATGAAATGATATTTAAAAGAAAATGTTGGCAGAGAATCCTTTGTGCAAATAAAATCTTAAGTGGAAGAATAAACCAAATAAACAGAGAAAACAGAGTTGTTCTGGTTTGGAAAAGGAATGGGACTGACTTGAGGAGTACAATTTGAAAACCACTCTCCTGGGAGAGATCATGTTTTTGTCTGAAGAATTATAAAGTAATTAACATTTATTCAAATACAAAACATTCTGGAGAGGTAGCATATGGGCACACAAAACACAGAAGTTGTAGTCAGATGCCCTGGATTTGAATCTTGACCCTTATACTTTGTAGTGACCTACTCATCTGTGAAATATAGATAATAAGAGTACTTCTATCTCATAAAACTCTTAGGAGGATTAAATGACTTAATATAGTAAAGCACTTAGAACAGTGGCTGGGTCATGGTCAAGAGTAGTTAAGTGTTTTTAAATGAATAAGCCTCTTACACAACATCAGGATATGTTAGTGGAACAAACTGCAATTCTTCTAGAGATGTCTAATTGAATACTATGATGTATCATCCATGGCTTTGGCATAACTAGAGTTGAAGTATTCTCATGTTTACTAACTATACAATGGTTTTTTGTTTTGTTTTGTTTTGTTTTTTTCTTCTTCCTGATTTTGGATATGACAAAAATGGGGATTATGTACATATTCATCTTTCTAGTTCTAGTATAACCAACTTTTAAACTGATCAGAACAGATACTACACTTGATCTTAGCCAAAAGGCCGAAAGCGATAGTATAAGCAACTTTTAAATGTAGTTAAGTGTCAACACATGTATCTGGAGTGAATAAATTAATGACTTAAATCATTTTAGCAGCATGATGGAAGCTAATCATGTAGTTCATTTAGAGCTGATTAAAAATAATTATATTCTGGAAAAAGGAACAAGGCATGTACTCAAGGAGGCAAACACAAAAAAAACTGACTCAAGTAATGGTATGACAGTGATGCCTTAATAAAAGGATTTTCATACTGCAAGCTGGAACAGCTACTCTGGAAAACAGTATGGAGGTTCCTCAAGAAGTTAAAAATAGAGCTACCCTATGACCCAGTAATTACACTACTTGGTATTATCCCAAAGATACAAATGTAGTGATCTGAAGGGGCACCTGCACCCCAATGTTTATAGCAGCAATGTCCACAATAGCCAAACAGTGGAAAGAGCCCAGATGTCCATCAACAGATGAATGGATAAAGAAGATGTGGTATATATGTGTGTGTGTATATATATATAATGGAGTATTACTCAGCTATCAAAAAGGATGCAATCTTACCATTTACATCAGTATTGGTGGAACTGGAGGGTATTATGCTGAGTGAAATAAGTCAGTCAGAGAAAGACAATTATCATGGTTTCACTCGGATGTGGAATATAAAAAATAGCGCAGAGGATCATAGGGAAAGGGAGGGAAAAGTCAAAAGGAAGAAATCAGAGAGGGAGACCAACCATGAGAGACTCTTAACTATAGGAAACAAACAGGGTTGCTAGAGGGGAGGTTGGTGGGGGGGGGATGGGGTAACTGGGTGATGGGCATTAAGGAGGGCACGT
The DNA here is from genome assembly GCF_054177405.1 of Leptonychotes weddellii. Lineage (NCBI taxonomy): Eukaryota > Metazoa > Chordata > Mammalia > Carnivora > Phocidae > Leptonychotes > Leptonychotes weddellii. The sequence goes on from NC_138379.1 coordinate 68,252,095, forward strand.
GTTGTGATGAGCACTGGGTGTTATATGGAACTGATGGTTAACTGAATTCTACATCTGAAACTAATGATATACTACATGTTGGCTAATTGAATTTAAAAAATAAATAAAAGGATTATCATACTATGAAATATTATGCAATAAAGAACAAGTCAGGACTATAAATAAACACAGAGCTTCAAGTCATTGCTGCATGAAAAAATGATGAAGAATTATTACATATAGGATACCTTTTATGTATGAACATATGCAAAACAACATTATATACACATACACAGGTTAAAAACTAAGATAGAGGTAGAGAAGAATGGTAGGGAAGGGAACAGATTAGAAGTATTGATCCAAGAGGACTTAAGCCTTATTGGTAAGGTTTTTCTTTTTTAAAGGAGAATGTATTATTGTGTTACTTGAGTAATTAAAGTATAATAACTCAAAGGCTGAAGCAGAAGCACTAGCTGTTAGAATTAGCATGAATGTCTTGATACCAATGCCTCCCCGCTCAGATTCTTGCAGTGGTGTTAAGATGCAGGTTCTGAAGAGGCATTAATAATTTGGCAACCCTAAATAAGCAAATACATTAAGCAGATGATCCCCAATGCAGTCTTTCTGCTCCTTCTTTTTCAGTAAAATGGAGACTTTAATGGGTCATAATGCAAAATTGTACTTAAAACCAGCTTACTATTCACACTAAATATTAAACTGAGAGACCTGTAGCATAAATATAAATTATGAGTATTTATTAATAAGAATATTTATTATTTATAAAATTTAGAAGCCAGTCCAGTGAATTATTTCATGTTTATTTTTAGGATAATAGAAAAACTGTCGCAGGGTAGACTCTACTGGAGAGAAAATTAAACAAGATTATTGGCAAATTATCTTCTCAAGAGCCCAGATTTTAATCAAAGAAATTATGGTGGGAGGGATTGTTGGATAATTTTGCGGAGTGCAAAAGACACAGAAAACATTATAGAGCTTTCTAAAGACAGAAAATAATTCATGAATTGGTCCATGAAAATTTGAATGTATAATTAGAGCAGGCTTCAAAACAAGGAAAGTTCTTAAGGATAAAAAGGAGCATTACATAATGATAAAGGAGTCAATTCTCCAAGAAGATATAGCAATCATTAACGTGTAAGATCTAACAACAGAGCATTAAAATTTTGTGACAAGAGCTGATAGCACTGCAAGGAAAAATAGATGAATCTACTATTATAGTTGGACATTTCAACATCTCTCTATCGACAGATCCACTAGGCCAAAAAAAAAAAAGTCAATGAGGACACAGGTGAACCCAACAACATCATTCAATGGGATATAATTGACGTCTATAGACTACTTCATTCAACAGCAGCAGATTACACATTCTCAAGCCCACATGGAACCTTCACCAAGATAAACCACATTCTAGGTCATAAAACACACTTCAACAAATTTGAAGAATAGAAATTATAAAATGTCTGCTCTTAGACCACAATGAAATTGAACCTTAAACAGAAAGACAACTGGAAAATAAAACATGTGGAGATGGAGATTTTACAACACACTTTTATATAACACATGATTCAAAGAAAAAAAATCTTGAGAAATTAAAAAAAAATTTTGAACTAAATAAAACTGAAGGGATGCCTGGGTGGTTCAGTCAGTTAAGCATCTGCCTTCGGCTCAGGTCATGATCCCAGAGTCCTGGGATAGAGCCCTGCGTTGGGCTCTCTGCTCAGTGGGGAGCCTGCTTCTCCCTCTCCCTCTGCCTGCCACTCCCCCTGCTTGTGCTCTCTCTGACAAATAAATGAATGGGGAGGGTATGTGCTATGGTGAGCCTAGTGAATTGTGTCAGCTGTTGAATCACAGACCTGTACCTCTGAAACAAATAATACATTATACGTTAAAAAAAAAAAAAAAGAAGATAAAGAAGAAGAAGCTAGCAGGAAGGGAAGAATGAAGGAGGGGAAATCAGAGAGGGAGACAAACCATGAAAGACTATGGACTCTGAGAAACAAACTGAGGGTTCTAGAGGGGAGGCGGGTGGGGGGATGGGTTAGTCTGATGATGGGTATTAAGGAGGGCACGTACTGCATGGAGCACTGGGTGTTATATGCAAACAATGAATCATGGAACGCCACATCAAAAACTAATGATGTAATGTATGGTGATTAACAACATAATAAAAAATAAATTAATTAAAAAATCTTTAAAAAAACACAAATTAGCAAAATTGGTGGTATATAGTTATATGTAAGCAGTGCTTACAGGGAAATTTATAGCATTTATAAATACAACAATAACTGTATATTTTAGAACAGAAGAGCTAAAATTATAATCATCAAAGCTCACCTTAGCAAACAAGAAAAAGAAGAGCAAATTAAGCCACTGAAAGTAGAAAAAAAAAAAGGTCAGAAATCAATGACATTGAAAGCAGGAAGTCAATAAAGAAAAAAACAAAACCAAAAGCTGGCTCTTCGAAAAGATCAATAAAATCAATATAAGCCTCCAGCCAGGCTAATTAAAAAGAGAGAGAACACAAATTACTAATATCAGAAATGAAAGAGGGATATCACTGTAGACCCTATAGACATTAAAAAAATAATAAAGGAACACTATGTACAACTCTATGCCCACAAATCTGATAACCGAAATGAAATGGACCAATGCCTTGAGATAGACAATCTGCCAAAGCTCACACAAGAAGAAATAAATAATCTGAATAGGCCTATATCTATTAATGAAATTGAATCAGCAATTAATAACTTTCCAAAACAGAAAGCACCATGCCCAAATGAGATCACTGGTGAATTCTGCCAAACATTTAAGGAAGAAATCATACCAATTCACCACAATCTCTTAAATAGAAACAGAGGGAATGCTTCATAATTCATTCTATGAGGCCAGCATTACCCTGATATAAAACCAAAGACAGTACCAGAAAACTACTGACTGATATCTCTCACAAACATAGATGCAAAAATCCTCAACAAAATCTTGCAGATCAAATCCAAAAAGTTGAAAAGAAATCCACAACATGACCAAATGGAATTTACCCTAGGCATGTAAGAATGGTTCAACATTTGAAAATTAATGTGCTGCATCACATCAACAAGCTAAAAAAGCAGTATTACATGATCATATCAATAGATGCAGAAAAAGCACCTGACAAAACTAGAAATGGAAGTGAACTTACTCAACTTGATAAAAAATATCTACAAAAAACCTACAACTGATGTCATACTTAATGGTGAGAAACTAGAAGCTTTCCCATTAGACCAGGAACAAGACAAGAGTATCTCCTCTTACCACTCATTTTCAACACTGGAGTGGAAGTCCTACTAATGCAATAGGACAAAAAGAGGAAGTAAAAGGTATCCTCATTGGGAAGAAAGAAATAAAACTATCTTTATTTGTAGGTGACATGATCTTCTATGTAGAAAATCCAAAAGTACTGATAAAACAAGGCCTGGAGCTAATAAGCAACTATAGCAAGGCTGCAGGATGTAAGGCTAATATATAAATGTCAGTCATTTTCTTGTATACTAGCAATGAAAAAATGGCATTTGAAATTTAAAACAGTATCATTTATATTAGCACCCCAAAAATGAAGTACTTAAGTATAACCAAATATGTACTAGACCTATAGGAAGAAAATCACAAAACTCTAATGAATAAAAAAAAAATAACTAAATAAATGGAGCAACATTCCATGTTCGTGGATGGGAATATTCAATATTGTTGACATGACTTCTTCCCAATACATTGATCTACAGATTCAATGCAATCCCAATTAAAACCCCAGAAAATTATTTCATGGTTATTGACAAACGATTTAAAGTTTATATGTAGCCGCAAAAGACCCAGAATATTCAACACAATATTGAAGTTGGAGGACTGACATACCTGACTTCAACAAGATCAATGTAACAGAATAGAAAACCCTAGAAATAGAGCCACATGAATATGTCAACTGATCTTTGACAAAGTAGCAAAGGGAATACAAAGGAGCAAAAACTATCTCTTCAACAAATAGTCCTTAAACAACTGGATATCCACATGCAACAAAGTGAATCTAAACACAGACCTTACACTCTTCCTAAACATTAACTCAAAATCGATCACAGACCTAAATATAAGACTCAAAATAAAAAATATATAAGTCCTAAATATAACATAGGAGCAAATGTAGATGACCTTGAGTTTCATTAATGATTCTTTAGATACAATGTTCAAAGTCATGATTCATGAAAGAAAGAACTGAGGAACTGGATTTCTTTGAAAGTAAAATTATCTGCTATGCAAAATGCATTGATTTTCAAGAGAATAAAAAGACACAGAGTGGGAGGAAATATTTGCAAAAGACGTATCTAATAAAGAACTGTTATCCAAAATATATACGAACTGTTAAAACATAACAAGAAAACAACCAGATTAAAAAATGGGTAAAAGACCTTAACGGGCTTCTCATCTTCTCACCAAAGATACGTGGATGGCAAATAAGTATATGAAAACATGCTCCACATCATACGTCATCAGGGAAATGCAAATTAAAACAATGAGATATTACTATACACCTATTAGAATGACCAAAATCCAGAACACAGACAATACCAAATGATAGCAAAGATGCAGAGTGACAAGAATTTTCATTCATTGCTGGTGGGAATGCAAAGTAGCATAGCCACTTTGGAAGACAGTTTGAAGATCTCTTACAAAACTAAACATCCATAACATGTAGCAATCATACTCCTTGTTATTTACCCAAAGAAATAAAAAACAAAAAAACCCCCAAAAAACCATATGCCCACACAAAACCCTGCTCATGGATCATTATAGCAGCTTTCTTCATAGTTGTCAAAACTTGGAAGCAACCGAAATACATTTCAGCAGGTGAATGGATAAACTGTGTTACATCCAGACAGTGTAATATTATTCAGAACTAAAAGGAAATGAGATATCAAGCCATGAAAAGACATGGGGGAAACTTAAATGCATATTACTAAGTGAAACTAATGGCATTCTGGAAAAGGCAAAACTATGGAGAGAGTAAATAGATCACTGGTTGCCAGGGATTTGGGGGCAAAGAAGGATGAATAAATGGAATACAGAGGATTTTTAGGGCAGTGACACTACTCTGTATGACACCATAACTATGGATACATTTTATTGTATATTTATTCAAACCCATAGAATGTACAATACCAAGAGCAAACCCTAATGCAAACTATGGATTTGGGGTGATTATGAAGTGTTCATAATTGAAGTATTCATCAATTGTAACAAAAAATGTACCACTCTAATGGAGGATGTTAATAATAGGGAAGGCTATGCCAGGGCAAGAAGTATATGGGAAATCTCTGTGCCTCCCTCTTGATTTTGCTGTAAACCTAAAATTTCTCTTAAAATAATAAAATATTTAAATGAATTTGAATGTTCATTATTTCTCTTTTGGAAGCCAGAGCAGGGAGAATATGCTACCAAATCAGTTTCATTTTTAGTCTCTGACACCAACTCTATTCAACTTTTGAAAGAAATACTTTATGCATAAAAGTATTTCATTTCTGTCCAGTTTCCTCTGTATTCTACTTATGATGGTATCTTTCTAAATCTATAAGATATTTCCCATCACTCCCAGCTTCTGACAGAGGTGTCAATTCTCTAGTTTTCCAGGCATTGCTTAAACTATTCACTTGGCACATCTATAATTCATTATATAAATGCTAATTGATAGAGTGTTTCTTGCCTCCACTATACTGTAAACTCCACTAGGGCTGCAGCTAGCCAGGTCTGTCCCACTTTACTGCATTTCCAACTAGTACCTAGCATAATGCCTAGCACATGGCAGGTGCTCAATAAATACATGGTTATTAATACATGAACAAATCAGATGAACCTAGAGGACATTATGCATGACATAAACCAGACAGAGAAAGACAAATACCACATGGTATCATTTACACATGGAATAAAAAAAATCAAATTCATAGAAAGAGTAGAAAAATGGTCACCAGGGGCTGGGAAATAGCGGAAATAAGGGGAGGTTAGTAAAAGTGTACAAACTTTTAAGATGAATAGGTCTGAGGATATAATATATAACATGGTGACTAGTTGAGAACATTGTATTATATGACTGAAATTTGCTAAGAGAATAAAACTTAAATATTCTTGCCAAAAAGAAAAAAGATAAATAAGTGAGGGGATGGATGTGTTAATTAACTTGATAGGAGAATCCTTTCACCATATATATCAAATCATCATGTTGTACACTTTAAATATCTCACAATTTTATTTGTCAATTATACTTCAATATACCTAGAATAAAAATGAGGCTAATAATATAGTATAATTACAAATCCATCAATACTTACTTAGTGTCTTCTAAATAAGGTTTCACTGTATTACACTATTTCCCCACCCATATTCCATCAAATTTATTCACTACAAATGCTGTCACAGTAAAAAGCATCCAAAGAATAAGAGTTTGGCATCATTAGTTAGGATGATTTAGAACAAATTTACTGAATATCTAGTATATTCCTAGCACCACGCTAGTCACAGTACATACACAGAAAAGCCAATGAGAAATGATCTTTTCCGTCTTACTACAAAGTCATGGCCTGCATTTTTAGAACTTGTTGGGTCATTATGACTTCATCTCCTTGAAAGGTATTAAGGCAATTCCTGACCACTTCCTGGTTCATTCCAAGTCTTAGTAAAGGAATGCAATGGGCTATTCAACCAGTTGCTTTTTGGCTAATTCATTTTCTTAGGTTAAGAGAGGTCATCTCTTCCCACCCCCAAACACTCACTTCCTGAGTGGTTTCTCTTTCCTTTTCTTTTCTTTCCTTTTCTGCCTCTTCTCTCTTCTGTCTCATACCAAGAGAAACCCAGTTTTCCTGGGTGACTTCTTTACAGGCTTTATTGTCTCTCACTCCCAACTTGGAGGAGAGGTAAAGAAACTGGTTCTTGGTCCCCTGTGTCTTCTCATAGCTGTCCTAAAGGTGAAGTTAGTATCATCCATCCATTTATATCACACACTTTTAATCACCCTTCATCTTGCAATCTCCTTTAGGATTCACTTTTACCTTCCTAGATGTTTTATCATTTGGCTCACATTTTTTCTTACAACCCTCTATTGTTTTTCTTTGAAATTTAAATAGGATTTCCTATTAAGAGAAATGTAGTATAATTGAGAGAAATGTAGCACAGATTCTGGAGTCACAGCACTTGGGTTTGAATCCTTACTCTACCACTTCCTAACTATGATTAAGGCAATTTAACATCTCTGGGCTTAGTTTCCTTATTGGTAAATTGAAAATATAGTGATTATAAGGATTAAAGGAATTAAAATACCCATAAAACACATAGTCACTGGTACATAGAAAGTACTCTAAAATGCTATTATCATTTTTTAAAAGATTGTATGTATTTATTTGAGAGAGAGAGAGCAAGCACAAGCAGGGGGAGTGGAAGAGGGTCCCGCTGAGCAGGGACCCGAACATGGGGCTTGATCCCAGGACCCTGAGATCATGACCTGAGCCGAAGGCAGACGCTTAACCAACTGAGCCACCCAGTTGCCTTGCTATTATTATCCTTGGTAACAATATCTATATTTTTGACCACCAACTTTCCATTTCTGGACATATTGGCATCCACACATAGTTCTACCTTGATCAACCCCTACTTTAGATTTCACACCCATTTCTTTCCAACTGTTAAAGTCCTTCTACTCATCTTTCTTAGTCATGAAAATTCCCAGAAACTTCTATTAACTTGTCTTAAATCACTGATTTTATCCCAATTCATTCAAACACTGGCAATTAAACTTCCCAACCTTTAATTTTAATGATTTCCTAATATAATTCTTCAAGTCTTAGTCAGTCAAATCTTAATCTTTTCACTCCTCTTTGGACATATACACTTAAAAGCCCTCCTCAATGCCCAGAGATCAATAATATTACTTGTTCTCTAGTAACAAAATGAAGTTCATATTTTCCATGAAGTCTTCTCCTGTCATTATAGAATATGCACATTCCATCCTACAACCAACTTCCTCCTGCCTAAACACACTAACTCAGAAGCCATACAAATCTTAACTACTTTACAAATTTGCTTATCTGGGCATTTGGTGAGAATCTTTATTTTATACGCAAAAATACATGCCTAAACACACTAACTCAGAAGCCATACAAATCTTAACTACTTTACAAATTTGCTTATCTGGGCATTTGGTGAGAATCTCTATTTTATATGCAAAAATACATGCCTAAACACACTAACTCAGAAGCCATACAAATCTTAACTACTTTACAAATTTGCTTATCTGGGCATTTGGTGAGAATCTTTATTTATATGCAAAAATACATGCCTAAACACACTAACTCAGAAGCCATACAAATCTTAACTACTTTACAAATTTGCTTATCTGGGCATTTGGTGAGAATCTCTATTTTATACGCAAAAATACATGCATATATGTTACCTCCTCAACTCTATCATAAGCTCCTTGACAGAAGTGACACCAATTGAAGATGACAATATACTAGGCATTTATTTCAAAACTTTGCATGTATTAACTCATTTAATCTTTATAACAACCCTGAGGCGTAGCTATTGTTATCCTCATTTTATATCTAAGGCAGAGAGAGGTGAAGTCAAGGGAAGAATATCTTTGCCACAGATCTAAGAGTTATAAAATAACTGTTGAATGGGACTGCCTGGGTGGCTCAGTTGGTTAAGCAGCTGCCTTTGGCTCAGGTCATGATCCCAGGGTCCTGGGATCGAGCTCCACATTGGAGTCCTGCATCGGGTGCCTTGCTCAGCGGGGAGCCTGCTTCTCCCCTGCCTGCCGATCCCCCTGCTTGTGCCTGCTCTCTCCCTCTCTCTGTGTCAGATAAATAAAATCTTTTTAAAAAAATTAAAATTTAAATTAAAAAAAAACCCTGCTAAATGAATGAAATTACGCATATCGTTTTGTAATCTTGCTTTAGTTTCATGAATGACTTATAAACATCCATCTTGAGTTCCTTTTTGTAAATATTGCCAAATAAAGGTACTTCATTTCTACTACTCAAGACTAAAACAGGATCATGCCAACAGTAATGGTCCAACAAATGCTTTCTAAGAGTAAATTTGGGAAGACATTTTATGTGGTTCTGAATACTATTTTAATACTATAAAAGCATTTGTATTTTACTTAGGGTGATCTTGGTTCTATATGCACATTTTGAAGTAACTTCTGAAAATTAAGTAGGATTCATCATATATCTACTTGTGCACACCATCTCTGATTTATAAGCATTGCAGTGAAAGAGTATCTAACCTATGGTGATTAACAATTAGTTACTAACAAGTTGTGTGCTCTTTGGAAATTCAAATTTATGTCTTTGGGACTTGCTTATCTATAAAGAGATGGAGCTGGGCTAGAAAAAAAAACTGGCCTTCAGACGGAATTCTATGGGGGGTCATTCACTTACAAAATTAGACTACTCTAAGGAGACTGTAAGAATGAAGGAAATCCTATTAATGTCAAAAGGAATGTTCAAAAAACCAGAACTAAAGTCACATGGAAATGGTAACTTCAATTATGTGCTGGAGAATCTACTCTTCCACACAAAGAACTCCTATTTGTAACTATGACTAAATAATGTCAATAGGAAAGTTGGGGCCACTCTCAGTTGTGTCCCATTTTCTCATGTAGCCTCTTTTCACACAGTGCTTCAATTAATTTAAAATGCAATTAAAACCTCCTGAAGCTGAATACATATGTTCAGTGTCAGTTAAATATATTCATCCTTTGTGGAAAAAAATCATAATCTAGATAAGCATGAAGCAAATATTCTTTAAGAAGAATTAATTTAAGTAGAATTATTACAAATACTACTAATAAATGGTTTGGAATCATTTTTACCAAAAAGGTATAATAGTTGTAAAGAATCACCTGTTATGCATCTACAAGAATAGTGAATTTAAAATGTCTTTTAGGTTATATTCTTTTGATGCATATTAAATATGCACATCAAACTCCTTTGAAAATTCCATTAAGGTAAAAATTCCCCATTCCTTCCTTTCCTACTTATAAACAGAAGGCTCTTGAAATTAAAACAAAAAAAACAACTCACAAACAGGAAGCAAAAAAGCAGGTAATCAGATCTTTTGTTCCTTGTCCAGGTGTGATCTCTTCACTCCAGAGGAAACCCTAAACTCATTTCAGCTCAGTTCAAGTCCAAAATACATTGTGTAAGTCAATTAAAAATCATTAGATAAATACGTAATTTAGATGATTTTAAAAATATGAAGGTCTTATGGCAAACTACTTCTTCAGTAATTGTTATTGTGATACCCAAATTTTTCATTTGCTTTAAACGGTTTACTCCTATCCCCTTATAAAAATATACCAAACAAAAAAGAGAATTTTAAAAATTTGTTTAGAATTACCATTATATAAGTATTACATAAATATGAATGTAGAGAAAAGACAAAATTATGTAGAAAATTTGTAACTGTATCACATATATATGCACACACATATAAGTACAGATACATAATTTCAATGACTTTCACCATTTTTCTTTTGATCAAAATTTTAAATTTAGTATATATTACATATACTATATAATAGAAATATAAAAATACAATTACAGCCAAGCTGTTTCTTTAAAGCTAAATAGGTAATGAACAATAGCAGCACTGTCCCCAAGATTAGTATAACCTGAGTCTAATATTGAAAGGGCTAGTCAAAGAGTATGCAATTAAAATACCCAACCACATTCAATTTTGAGTATTAGAAATAAAAACATTGTTAAAACATAGTCATATATTTTAAGTTATATGGAAATATCACCATTTCTTAGAAGCAAGGGATAATTAAAATCTAAAAAATAATAGATGCTCTCGGTTTACAATTAAACCAAAAATAAAGGATCAGGAGAAAGGAACTTACCTTCCATTGCCCTTTTAAAGAAAACCTTACAGCTCCCACAGGTGAGGACACCGTAATGACAGCCTGATGCTTCATCTCCACAGATTAAACAAATCTTCTGAGGTAATGACTCGAAGCTGTACTGTGGGCTCTGGCTGGCATCTGAATCCGGCCTTGAAATGCAAAACAAAGTACTCCATTTATTTTTAGGTGCACCACTAGCTAATACTAAAGTTTTCTTAACAGAATTGACAGAGTGAAAGGGGATTTTAAAACAGAACTGAATGTATACACACCCTTGAAAGACATGCAAATTAAACTTGGTGTACTGTTACTGGATTCACCACATTTGTAAGTTATTAGTCATTCATCAGCAGAACCAACATAAAAGAATAATATATAATTTTATGTTCAGGAAAGCAAAAGTTCATTGGTTTTGTTAAAAAAAAATTTCTACAAAACTCCTTATATAGAACAATAAATTTACTCTTTGACAGATGAAATGTTATTCCCTTCTGTAGCCTGGGTAACTATAAACATGGTTTTAAGGGTTCAGTGGTACTTAGCAATGCTTTTGTTTTGGGTTTTTAACACAACCCCTAATGATTGTTCACTTACACGAGTTTATGTGTTTGCCATTTTAAAGAATTGTTCAGTATATTGACACTGTTTTGCCCATTCACAGCAATAAGATTCTAAAGCGAACATTCTTTAAAATCCCACTACTTCAGTATGTAAATCAAAATGTTTTTGAAAACCTGTGTGAAAAAAGTAGCGAAACCGAAACAATAATAGAATACAGTGCACTGGTAGTGATTGATGTTTAAATCCATAATGTAAACATATTACACATAACTTTAGCCTTGAGATTCGTATGAAAATTGAGCCATTAAATGTCCCAATCCGTGAAGTTATGCTTTCAGTTCTGGCAAGCTACCATACATCAACTACCACCCCTCCAGGAGGATCCTTAAAGTCTCTGCTCCAAGAAAGACAATCCCCGTAAATGTCCTTCTAAGAAAATAACCATTTTATAAAGCCCCCAACTCGCTGCGCTTTTCCCGCTCCACTGCGGCACCTAGAATGACGTTGCACTTTTTAAATCAGGGCTAGTTTTGTCTCGAAAACTCGCAGATTTGGAAAGTTTAGAAAATATTTTTGAGGAGGCACGCTCCAAAAACGGCATATTATGCGCCCCCTTTGTGTCCCTAAAATAGTAAGGAGAGGAGGGAAGAAAAAGGAAACCAAATTACCCTTGTGCCCCGCCCCGACCACCCCTCCTCTTGAGGCCACTCGGGTGAGTGGGACCCTGAGGGCCAGGAGATAGCGGCGACGAACTGGCTGGACCGCTATTCGCGAGACTCCTAGGAATCCCCGCGCCCCGCCCGGGGCCCTCACCTCAGGTAGTTGAGATAAGGCTGGTAGACCTGCGGTAAGCCCTCTTTGAGCACGGCGGCCTGGTAGCCGAGCTGCGGGAGCCCGTTGAGGCTGAGCTGCGGGTAGAGCGCGGGGGCCGCCCCCGCAGCGACAGCCGAAGCCGAGGTGGAGGCACCGTCCCGGGGCAGCAGGCAGGCGCTTGCCCCTGGCGCCTTACAGGGCGGCGGAGCAAACGGGCCCTGCTGTGGCGGCGCGCCCTCGGCTTTGTACAAGATGCACTCTAGGGTCGACCCCGACGAGGACACCGAGGAGACAGAGGCACTGGCGGGTGCGGCGGCCGCCACCGCCGCTTCCGTGGGTCTGGACGATGGCGCTCGCGGAGGTAACGGCTGCAGAGCCAGCGGCAAATCCGGGAAAACAGCGGGATTAGGACCCGCCACCAGGTACTGCCGCTGGGAGCGCGCAGCTGCCTCGGTGCCTTCCTCTTCCTCCTTGATCTTCAGGGCAGGCGGCTGGAAGTCGCCATAGAGCGGGAACCCATCGTCCTTGGGCTCGGTGTCGGGCGGGTATGCACAGTCGGAGAAGTCGCTGGCAGCTACCTGGGTGGACGAAGCCGAGGGCGAGCCCCGCGGCGGGGCAAAGGCGCTGACAGCCGCAGCCCCGCCGTCATAGTTCTCCCCTTCCAGCAGTTGCCGGGTGCGGGCGGCCAGGAAGGCCGAGTTGAGGGGCAGAATGGGCACGTGGATAAAATCCATCATCGTGGTGGCCAGCGGGGAGCACCCGGGCGCCGCGGGCGCGTCCTGCTCCGCCAGGGAGACCTTGGGCGCTAAGAAGCGGGAATCTTCCTTGGGGACCAGGGTGACGCCTCCTGTGGCCACTCCAGGAGAGGTGGCCGCAGCTCCTGCAGCTGCTGTGCCTCCCAGAGGCCGGGATTTGCCTTTCAGAAGCGGACCCACGGAGCCCTCGGACTCGAAGCTATCCTCCTCCTCTACGTCCACCACAGCGGGCTGCGGTGCTGGTTTCACGGCGGCCCCCCGCCAAGGATGGTTCCCAGAGGTCAGGGGCAACAGCTGCCGGGACGGTGACAGGCCCCTGGGCAGCACTTTATGGGCAGTTGCCCTCCCGGAGCTGTCGCCAGCCTTGTTCTCTGGCCGGCTCATGAGCGGGGACGACACCCCCTGGGTGGTGGGGGCAACCCGGGGTTCTTCGGGAAGCTTGGAGCCAAACAGGCACCAAGGGCTTGTGGACTCACAAGCAGGAGGGCTGGCGTGGCTCTGCCCCGGGCCTGCGGGCTCCAGTAGCGTGTCCAAGACACTGTCCAGCAGCCCTCTGTCTTTTTCTGGAGGTCTAGAGCTCTCAGCTCCTGCACTGCTTGTGGCTTCTACTCTGGGATACGCCCCCTCCACGTCTGACAGCGGCTGCTGGTCCCGCGTCTTCCCGTCAGCATTCTGTCCCTGGCAGGGACGAGGGAAGAGCAGCCCGTCTAAGGAGATGGGTATGGCCGAAACTACAGGCGAGGCGTCCGAGGTCTGACTCGCCTGGAAGGAGCCAGCGTCCCGGCGTCCCGACAGAGGCGATCCGACGGGTGTGGGCGCGCCGCCCGCCACGTGGGGAGCCTGGGAATCCTTTGCCTTCGTCTCTGTCATGACGACCTGAACTCCCCTTTTCCCCCTCCCCTGTCTGTAAGGAGGAGGGATAGGGGAAGGAGGAGGAGGTGTGGGAAATATAGGAGCAGCGGGAGGAGAAAGTTAAGTTGAATTTGGCTGGACTCTGTGGGGCGGGGTGGGGGATCTCCACCTCCCGGGTCGGAAGGGGGCGGCGCTGGTCAGCTTCTGCCTTTGCCCTCCATCTGGTAGGCAGAGGAAGGGTGGCAGTCAGGTGGGGAGAGCAGGAGAAGGTAGTCTCCTAGCTGGGAGAGTTCTCCGACTTCAGTCGGAGGACGGGAGGGGCAGAGTACTCACAATTCCGGCACTCGAGTGGCGGTGACTTCGAAAGCAATTATGTGCGCGGCTCTCTCTCCCGACTTTTTCTCCGGCTTCAAAGCGGAGCGTGTCTTGTAGCTCCCAATCCCTGACTGCGTTCCACTTTCCTTCTCATTAAAACCCTGGGACTACTTGGACTTCTCGCTACAGCCCATTCTCAAAAACAGTCGGGTTTCTGCCTGCTCCCAATAAATAGCTGGCGACAATCATCCCTGGAGCTCTCACGTTTCTCGGCAGTTCAGGAGGACGAGACGTCTGTACTTATATATTTCACTCAAGTGCTGAGTGAAACTAGTTTGCATTGAGAATGCTGCTTACACAGCATATCCTCGAACACAAATAATACTAAGCTTGACTCGAGTAATGACAGCTATAGCCTGGCCCCACGGCTTTCTAATGACGCCTCCGCCCTATCGGGATGCCCCGCCCAAAGCCCCTCCCTACACCAATGACGCACCTGATCTGAAATTCTGGATTTGGTATCCCCAACCACTAGTCTGAATTCCACTCTGAAGGGCAGGTGCTGTGGAATGGAACTTCATAAACATATTAAGATATTGTACTACCAATTAAGAATCATGCTCAATCTAACTGGAAAAACGAATGGATTCTTTCAGGATTTCAGTTTTGTAAAGATTTAACATCGAGAAAGATATTTGGCTATGTTAAAGAAGGTATCAAGGATGATCCTAAATAATATAAAAGAGATTCTCTCTGTTATGACTTCCATGAAAGTGAGTACTTTCAAATTTCTCTTAATACAACCAAGATGTCCTGCTCCTTTGGAACAGTCCTCAATGTGGCAGAGAAATTGGGGAGTGGAAGATAGTTGATAATACCTCTTCACCGGTTCTGAAGTTTAGATGTTGTGTGTCGTATTTTGATTTGTCTAAGGAATTTATTCCAACTTTTATTAACTAGCACTTTAAGGAAAGTTTCCCTTAGCTCCAGCTTATATTCTGTGCTACATCATAAGTCCCTCAATAGAGATGGTGAATAGTATTTTCTCCCCCAACATATTTATTCTTAAAAAATAATTATCTTTGAGGTTTATTGTTTAAGTAGATCACCTCTTATTTTATAAGATATAATAGAGAGAGGGGGAGAATACTGCAATATATTTGAGGTACAGAATCATAAACTAACAATCTCTGCTGAACGCAAGAACATTGGTTATCTTGATGTCATCCTAAATACCATGTTCAAAACTGAATTAATCATTTAAAAAGTTCCTCAAGATCCTATCTGTGCTGATGCCCCACAGGTTCTCTCAACCAGATATAGAGAATACAGTGGAAGACTCCAAGACTCCAGGATGGGCAGAACCACTAGAGGTAAGGATCTTGGACCTCTAAATCACCTGGGGCAGGTCTACATGAGTGAGAAATAAAGCTATATGATGTAGGCCACTGGATTTTGGAATTGATTATTCTAACAATTAGCTTATTTTGACAAATTTTGAATATAAAGGAGTTACAGAGGTAAAAGAGGGGTGAAGCAAATTCTAGGAAGCAGATAGAGATGTTCATAGGACATCAAATGGGAGGACATAATATGGGAACTGCAAGGATGCCATTCATTATGGATGGAGCATTGGGTAAATATGGGAATAGAAGGGGATGAGACTAGAGAGGTGAACCAGTTTATTAATACTGTCATTGTTGCTTTCAGGCTTTTTCTAATCTATTTTAAACCACTTAACATATTTTATTGAGATATAATTCACATACCATATAGTTCACTCATTTTAACACATACAGTCTCATGGTTTTTAAGCATATTCACAGTTGTGTAACCATCATCACTATCAATTTTAGAGCATTTACCTTACCCCCAAAATAAACCTCATACCCATTAACAGTCACTCCTCAATCCTCCCACCCCAAATCTACCAGCAGCCACAATCTACTTTCCTTCTCTCTGAATTTACCTATTCTGGGCATTTCATGTCATATAAATGGACACATACTGTATGTGGTCTTTTTTTGATGGCTCCTTTCACTTAGTATAATGTTTTCAAGGTTCAGCCATGTTGTAGCATGTATCATTCTTTTCTAAATAATATTTCATTGTGTGGATGTACCGCATTTTATTTATCCATTTACTGGCTGTTGGACATTTGGGTGGTTTCTACTTTAGGTTATTATGAATAATGCTCCTATGAACATCCATGTTTAAGTTTTTGTACAAACATATATTTTCATTTCTCTTGGATATAACTAGGAGTAGAATTGCTGGATCATATGGTAACTCTAGGTTTCACCCTCTGAAGAACTGCCAGACTGTTTTCCGAAGAGACTGCGCATTTTATATTCCCACCAGCAGTGTATGAGGGTTCCAATTTCTCCACATTCTTGGCAACACCTGTTTGTCTTTTTTTATTATAGCCTTCATAGTGTGTGTGAAGTGGCATCTCATTATGGTTTTAATTTATATTTCCCTGATGTTTAATGCCATAGAATCTGTAGAATTTGTACCATCTGGAGAGCACTACCAGCTAGTCTTCTAAGACCTTTACATGTGTTCATTTATTTAATCCTTCAACAGTCCTGTAAAGTAGACACTATTATCTCCATTTCATAGTTGAGAAAATTGAGGCGTAGAGTAGCCCAAAATTATAAAGACAGTGGCATCGCCAGGTTTGAACCCAGGTGATCAAATGTCAGTCTTCTTAGGGGTCTGAGTTTTAAATAGCAGATGGCTTAGAATTTGGTTTTCAGATTGCTATAGCCATAAAATTGGCACTAGACTTCATTTTAAATAGCAAACTGTATTTGGCTCAATTTTGATTGGTTAAAAAAATTCCCTTAAGCTAACAGACTGACTAATTTGTTTCCATAAGATTTAAAATCTTGAGGTAGGAAAACAATAATAAAGATGCCCAGCACTTCCTAAATCACCATTATGCCATGAAATTTAATGCTGGGTGATGAGGCATTGTTGGCACAGTAATTCTCAAATACAAGAATTTTTGAGTGAAACAAAATTTACTGGTTAAATTCAGATGTGAGAAGGCAAACTCCAAATACTCTTGAAGACTATTTTTGGAGAAGAGAATTCAAATTTACAAGTTTGTTTGTTTATACTTTTAAAAAAAAGCTTTATTAAAGTATAATTGCCATACAATAAGCTGCATATATTTAAAATGTACATTTTGTGAAGTTTTGACATATTTATGTACCTGTGAAACATTCACCACAAACAAGATGATAAATAAACCCTTTTGCACCAGAAGTTTCTTCACACCACTTTTTAATCCCTTCCTACTGCTCTTTCCTATCCTCTCCCATCTCTGTCATTCGCCATCTATCCCCAGGCAACCATTAATCTGCTTTCTGTCACCATACATTAGGTTTTGTGTTTTTTTTTAATTCATAGCTGATTTATTAAACATGTTAAATTATACAGCTACATGTATTATTTGGGACTGTCTCCTCTAATTTTTTTTTTTTTACTGATAGCCTTTACTTTTTAGAACAGTGTTAGATTTACAGAGAAATTAAGCAGATAGTGCAGAGAGTTCCTCTATATCTTCTGTATAGTTTCTCCTATTAACATCTTATATTAATATGGTATATTTGTTACAACTAATGAACTAATATTGATATAATTCCTTAGTTTCTATCTAATGTTCTTTTCTTTCCAGGGTGTTATCCAGGATACCACATTATACTGTTGGCCGTGTCTCCTTAGGCTCCTCTTGGCTGTGACAGTTTCTCAGACTTTCCTTATTTTTTTTCTTTTTTGATGATGTTAACAGTCCTGAGGAGTTTGGTAAGGCATATTGCAGGATGCCCTTTTATTGGAATTTTATGTTTTCCTCATGATTAGACTAGGCTTATGGGTTCTGAGGAGGAAAATCACAGTAGTAAATACCATATTGATTACATGGTACATACTGACAACCAGACTTAATATTATTGATGTTAACCATAATCACCTGGCTGAAGTAGTATTTTTCAGGTTTCTTCAATGCACAGTTACTCTGTTTTGTTTTGTTTTTTTCCCCTCTTTCCATACTGAGCTCTTTAGAAGGAAGTCGCTATGAGTAGCCCACACTTAAGGGAATGTGGGGGAGTAGGGTGTTATGCTTTTCCTCTAGGGTGGAATATATACATAATTAATTTGGAATTCTTCTGCATAGAAGATTTAACTCTTCTTCCCCATTTACTATTTCTTTGGTCTTTTTATATCAGTATGGGCTCATGGATATTTGTTTTATACTTTGGATTATAATTCAATACTACTTTATTTTGTTGCTTAAGTTGCTTCAGCTTTGGGCGTTGGGAGCTTGTGTGTGTGTGTGTGTGTGTTAGTGTGTTAGTGCATTAGTGCTTTCTTACTTTCTACCATTACAAGATGCTCCAGACTCATCTTGTCTATTTCCTGCCCCAGTCCTAGAATCAGTAATTTATTGGAAAATGATATTAGAAATGAAGATCTGGGTGCTAAATGTGTTCTACATTTATTTTTATTTCTTAGAACTATATGTAATGCAGTGTATGTTTTTTTTTTTCACTTAGCTTCTTTCATTCGGCATAATTATTTTAAGATTCATCTACATTGCAGTATGTGTCATTAGTTTATTCTTTTTACTGATGGGTAGTAATCTATTGTGTGGATATACCATAGTTTGGTTATCCATTTACCTGTTGCTGAACATTTGGATTGTTTCCAGTGTTTTGATATTACAAATAAAACTACTATGAAATATGTGTACAAGTGTTGTATGGACATATGTTTTATTTTCTCCTGAGTAAATACCTAGAAATGTAATGGCTAGATAAATGAGTAGGTATACATTTAAGTACCAAATAATTTTCCAAAGTGGTTGTATCATTTTACATTCCCACCAGCAGTATATTACAGTCCTAATTCTTCCATACCCAGACAAAAATTGGCATGGTCAGTATTTTTAATTTTAGCAATTTTGCAATTCTAATAGATATGTAGTGGTATCTCATTGTAGCTTTATTGCATTTCCCTAATGACTAATGATGCTAATGATGTTTTCATGTGCTTATTTGCCATTTCTGTATCTTCTTTGGTGTGTCTGAATATTTTGCTTTTTAAAAATTGCATTATTTCCTTATTGTTGAATTTTGAGAGTTCTTTATGAGTTCTGATGTAAGTCCATTGTCATATACGTGATTTAAAAATACTTCCTCCTAGTCTGTGCCTTATCTTTAAGTTCTCTTAACTGTCCTTTGAAGAGCAGATATTTTTAAAATTGGTAAAGTCTAATTCATCAATTTATACTTTTATGAATTGTGCTTTCGGTGTTATAGTTAAAAAATCTTGCTTGTTGCTGGAGGGGAGGTCGGTGGGGGTATGGGGTAATTAGTTGATGGGCATTAAGGAAGGCCCTTGATGTGATGAATTCTGGGTGTTATACACAACTGATGAATCACTAAATTCTACACTGAAATTAATAACACACTATATGTTAACTAGCTTGAATTTAAACAAAACAAAATAAAAATAAAAATAAATTAAAAATAGGGGAACCTGGGTGGCTCAGTTGGTTAAGCGACTGCCTTCGGCTCAGGTCATGATCCTGGAGTCCCGGGATCGAGTCCCGCATCGGGCTCCCTGCTCGGCAGGGAGTCTGCTTCTCCCTCTGACCCTCTTCCCTCTCATGCTCTCTGTCTCTCATTCTCTCTGTCTCAAATAAATAAATAAAATCTTTAAAAAAAATAAATTAATTAATTAAAAATAAAAGATCTTGCCAAACCCAAGGTCACAAAAGTTTACTATTGTGTTTATTTCTGTTTTTATAGTTTTGGTTTCATATTTATATCTGTGAATCATTTTAAGTTACTTTTTAATATAGTATGAAGTATAGATCAAAGTTTTTTTGTTTGTTTTGCATATGGATATCCAGTTGTTTGTTCCAGCACCAATTGCAGAAAGGAATATCCTTTCTAAATTGCCTTTGCACCATTGTTGAAAATGTTATTCATATATATGGGAGTCTATTTCTGGACTCTCCATTTTGTTTCACTATGTTATTTGACAATCTTTAAGTCAACATTACACTATCTTGATTGCTGTAGCTGTATAGTAGGACTTGGATACTTGAAGTGTTGCTGCTCCAACTTTATTATTCTTTTTCAAAATTATTTTGGTTATTCTAGGTCTTTTGCATTTCCATATGAGGGTTACAGAAAGGAGGGGGGTAACCAGGTGATGAGTATTAAAGAGGGCATGTGTTGTGATGAGCACTGGGTATTATATGGAATTAATGAATCATTGAACACTACATCAAAAACTAATGATGTACTATATGTTGGCTAACTGAACATAATTAAAAAAAGGAAAAAAATTTAGAATTAGTTTACTTATTTTTATTTTTTATTTTTTTTTATTATGTTCAGTTAGCCACTGTATAGTGCATAATTAGTCCTTGATGCAGTGTTCAACAATTCATTATTTAAGTATAACACCCAGTGCTCATCACAGCACGTGCCTACTCAATACCCATCACCTTGTTATTTCTTCAAACAGGGCTACTGTGATAATAATTGGGATTGAATTGAAATAGATCAACTTGGAAAGGAATTGAGGTCTCATCAACATTAAGTCTTCCATCTTTATTTCTTTAGGCCTAATTTCTCTCAGTGATGTTTTGAAACTTTCATTGTATAGATCTTTCACATCTTTTGTCAGATATATCTCCAATTATTTCATATTTTTGATGCTATTATGAATGGTATTTGTACAAGTTTTCTATTGCTTATAAATAAACCACCACAAACTTAGTGTCTTAAACAGCATCCAGTTATTATCTCAGTCTCCATGGGTCAGGAGAATGGGCATGACTTGATTGTATCTACTGCTTAGGGTTCTTATGGCTACAATGTATGGATCGGCCAGGACTGCATTCCCATCTGAGGCTCAGGGTGTTCTTTCAGGTTCATGCAGGTTGGTGGCAGAATTCAGTTCCTTGAAGTTTTTGAACTCATGGCAATTTTCATCTTTGAGGTCAGCAGGAGAAATTTGCTCATGCTAAAATTTTTAAGGCCTTCTGCGTACTTAAGTCAATCCACCCAGATAATACTCATTTTGATTAATTCTAAATGATCTGATTTGGGATCTTAATTACATCTGCAAATTTCCTTTTACCATAAATGTAACTAATCATGGGAGTGAAATCCATCACTATCATTTTGACAATTGTATCCACATTCAAGGAGAGGGAATTATACAAATCATGTACACTATGGGGACAGAATTTTGAAGACCATCTTATAATTATGCCTAATTTTTGTTTTATTTTGTACATTTCTAGTGTTTAATATTACAATTGATTTTTTTAATTGGAATGATAGGAGTGGGGGTCCTTGGTGGTTTCCTGATTTTAGGGGGGAAAACATTCAGTCTTTTATCATTAAGTACGATGTTAGCTGCAATAGATTCTCCTTATCAGACTGAGGAGGTACCCTTCCATTCCTAGTTTGCTGAGAGGTTTATTAGGAGTAGATGTGGGTTTTTGTCAAATAATCTTTCGGCACCTTTTGAAATTATCATGGTTTTTCTTTTTTAGTTTGTTAACATAGTGAATTACATTAATTGAGTGTTTAATATTAAACCAACCTTGTATTCCTGGAATAAACCTACTTAGTCATGATGTAACTTTTTTTCTCCAAGATATTTTGTTTAAATTCAAGTTAGTTAACATATACTGTAGTATTGGTTTCTGGAATAGAATTTAGTGATTCATCACTTACATATAAAACCCAGCGCTCATTCCAAGTGCTCTCCTTAATGCCCATCACCCATTTAACACATTCCCCCACCTACCTCTCCTCCAGCAATCCTCAGTTTGTTCTCTATATGGTTTGCCTCCCTCTCTGTTTTTATCTTATTTTTCCTTCTCTTCCTTTTGTTCATCTGTTTTGTTTCTTAAATTCCACATATGAGTGAACTCATATGGCATTTGTCTTTCTCTGACTGACTTATTTCGCTTAGCATAACACCCTCTGGTATATATACACACACACACATATGTATATGCAAGTGTATATACATGTATGCATATATGTGTATATATATATATATATATATCACATCTTCTTTATCCATTCTTCAGTTGATAGATATTTGGGCTCTTTCCATATTTTGGCTATTGTTGATATTGCTGATAAACATTAATATTGTTAATAAACATTGGGGTGCATGTGACCCTTGGAATCAGTATTTTTGTATCCTTTGGATAAATATCTAATAGTGCAATTGTGGGTTGTAGGGTAGTTTTATTTTTAACTTTCTGAGGAATCTGATGTAACTCTTTATATATTATATTTGTTTGTTAAGTACTTGTTCAGAATTTTTAAATCTCCATTCATGAGGAATTTTGGTCTGTTCTCAACAAAGTAGGATGGAGGAAACAAACCTCAACAAATAAAGGTCATATATGAAAAACCCATAGCTAATATCATCCTCAGTGGGCAAAAACTAAGAGCTTTTCTTCTATGGTCCTGAATGAAACAGGGAAGCCCACTCTCATCGCTGTTATTTAACATAGTACTGAAAATCCTAGCCATAGCAGAAAAAAAAAAAAAAGAAAGAAAGGGCATCCAAATCAGCAAAGAAGAAGTCAAGCTTTCACTATTGCAGATGACATGATACTCTATATAGAAAAGCCAAAAGACTCCACCAAAAAATTGCTAGAACTGATAAACAAATTCAGTAAAGTCGCAAGACATAAAATCAACACACAGAAACCAGTTGCATTTCTATACACCAACAATGAAGCAGCAGAAAGAGAAATCAAGTAATCAATCCCTTTTACAATTTCACCAAAACCTATAAGATACCTAGGAATAAGCCTAACCAAGGAGGTAAAGATCTGTACTCTGAAAACTATAGAACACTTATGAAAGAAATTGAGGAAGACACAAAGAAATGGGAAAACATTCCATGCTCATGGATTGGAAGAACAAATATTTTTAAAATATCTATGCTACCCAAAGCAATCTATACATTCAATGTGATCCTTATCAAAATACCATCACCATTTTTCATAAAGCTGTAACAAACAATCCTAAAATTTGTATGGAACCACAAAAGACCTTAAATAGCCAAAGTAATGTTGAAAAAGAAAACCAAAGCTGGAAGCATCATGATTCTGGACTTCAAGCTGTATTACGAAGCTGTAGTCGTCAAGACAGTATGGTACTGGCACAAAAACAGACACATAGACCAACAGAACAGAATAGAAAACTCCAAAATGGACCCACAACTATATAGTCAATTAATCTTCAACAAACGAGGAAAAAATATCCAATGGGGGGGCAGTCTTTTCAATAAATGGTGTTGGGAAAACTGGACAGCCACATGCAAAAGAATGAAACTGGACCACTTTCTTACACCATACACAAAAAATAAATTCAAAATGGATGAAAGACCTATATGTGAGACAGGAAACCATCCAAATCCTAAAGGAGAATACAGACAGCAACCTCTTTGACATTGGCTGCGGCAACTTCTTGCTAGACACATCTCCAAAGGCAAGGGAAAAAAAGCAAAAAGCAAGATAACAAGCTTTTGCACAGCAAAGGAAATAGCCAACAAAACTAAAAGGCAACTCTCTAGCCCAAAGTTTGCACCCCCAACTCTTCAGGGAGCCCTCACAGAACAGTAGTCAATTACTTTTGTCTCCCTGGTTTCCCCCAAAACTCT
The DNA here is from genome assembly GCF_054177405.1 of Leptonychotes weddellii. NCBI lineage: Eukaryota > Metazoa > Chordata > Mammalia > Carnivora > Phocidae > Leptonychotes > Leptonychotes weddellii. The sequence continues at coordinate 68,276,041 of NC_138379.1, forward strand.
ATTCATCAAGCCTGTGACTGAGTGTTTTTATCTCAGGCATGTGACTGAGTTTCAATTCTCCAAATTTTATGGACTCCTGCAGCATGGACCTGCGGTGTTCCTCCTGGGGGAGGGAGGCAGGTTTCACCACACTTCTGTCTTTTGCTGGGCCCCTGACAGGAGAGCGGTTGCAGGTCCATGTAGTGGCTCACAGTTTATGGCAACATCAAGCAGAAATCTGGTGCCTAGACTCACTGTTTTCAACCAGCTTCCCTGATCTGATGCCCGGGAACTCTGCCACACTCAGGCACCACACCATCCCACCTGGGATTCCACCCCACTTCACCACTTGAGCACTTTTAAGCCAGAGATGTCCCCCACTATAGCAGACTTCTAAAAGTTCTGATTTTGTGCTCTGCTGCTGATAATACTTTGCGGTAGCCTCCTTAAGCCATATTCTCTGCTATATCATCCCAGATTTAAGTCTCTGCACCTCCTACCTTCCGAAAAGTGGTTGGTTTTCTATTTGTAGAATTGCAACATTTCTTTCCTCAGATCTCTGATTTATTTTGCAGGTATTCAGAATGATTTTGATAACTAGCTGACTTCCAGGGACCAGATGAACTTACGGTCCCCTACTCCTCCACCATCTTAACTCCTCATCCATATACTGCTTTTTATAGCCATGTCAGGTAAGATATATTTTTATTCCATTTAACAGGGTCCAGAAAACAGGGTCACTCAGCAATACTGACTTATATGACAGATATTATCTCACATGACAAAAGTCTAGAGGAAAGTAGTTCTAGGGTTGGTTAATCAGTGGCTCAATATCTTTAAGGTCCCAAACTCTTCATCTTTCTAGTTATCTAGCATCAGAGGCTTAGGTTTTGTCTTCTTTCTTGTCCCCCAGTGTCCAAAGATAGCTACTGAAGCTGCAGACATCAGAGTCTCACATAACTGCATCCAAAATTAAGAATAAGGAAATTTTCTGCTGGCATGGTTTTCCTTTTCTTGTTCTTTTTTCTTTCTTTCTTTCTTTTTTTTTTTTTTTATCAAGGAGGAAACCTTATCCTGAAGCTGACCCTGTAGACATGCTATCAAGACTTATTGGCAAGAACTGGGTCATGACTAATTGTGATTCATCTCTATTAGCTAAGTCCACTGCTCTGAGTACTTTGCTACCAAAATGTGAACAAAATTGGGATTCTGTTAGAAAGGAATAGGAGCAGCACTATGGCTGATTGGAATTCAACAAATCCTATCTGATATTATACCAAAATCTTATTTCCTGCAGAATCCTAAATGATTATCTAAACTGAGAAAAAAATTCGCACTTGTGTATGAATGAATTCAATAGCCTGTGAATTTTTATAAATGTAATCTTCAAAATGTTTTTTAACGATAATTATTTTTCATACATACATCATAATATATTTGCAATTCATTTTTATATAGTATTTTAAAATGACTATCAACTCAAAATATCCTTTTATGTACCTTGAATTATTCTTCAACTTATGTACTAATTACTTTATGCACTAATTAGTAATATCAAGTTTATGCACTAATTATGGCTATGGTTCTCATTTTTTGGTTCTGATATTTAGCATATACTCAACCAGAGCTTACATATAGGTGCATTTGTTATATTTTTAAAAAATTCTTTATTGTTATGTTAACCACCATACATTACATCATTTATTTTTGATATAGTGTTCCATGATTCATTGTTTGTGCATAACACACAGTGCTCCATGCAGAACGTGCCCTCTTTAATACCCATCAGCAGGCTAACCCATCCTCCCATCCCCCTCCCCTCTAGAACCCTCAGTTTGTTTTTCAGAGTCCATCATCTCTCATGGATCGTCTCCCCCACTGATTTCCCCCCCTTCATTCTTTCCTTCCTGTTATCATCTTCTTTTTTTTTTTTCTTAACATATATTGCATTATTTGTTTCAGAGGTACAGATCTGTAATTCAACAGTCTTGCACAATTCACAGCACTCACCATAGCATGTACCCTCCCTAATGTCTATCACCCAGCCACCCCATGCCTCCCACAACCC
>NC_138379.1:68278587-68300193 GCF_054177405.1 Leptonychotes weddellii
AGAAAATATACTCTAAACAAATCAGAAAAGACCTGACACCAGGGGAAAAGAAAGGGAAATAAAAAAGAAAAAGAAAAAAAAAAGGAAAAAGAAAAAGATAAAAACAAACAAAAACAACAAAACAAACAAAAAACAGAATATGATCAGATATGATCAGGCTGGTATATAGATCAGTGCCACACACTAGATTTTGGGTGTATTTTGGTCTGTTAGAAGAAAATGCCTCCCAAAATTTTAAAGAAAGAAAAACTTATATATGTACAAAAATAAGGGTTGATATGATGAAGGGATGCAATATGACGGTAAAGATGAAAATTATAAAAATTTTTATAAAAGGAATTGATAAGATAAGAAGTTGTTTGAATAAAGAAGGAAAAGGATTTAAAAAAAAGGAAAAAAAAGGGAGAGAATGTGATCAGGCAGAAGACTAGAACAAAGCCATACACTAGAGATTTAGGGTATATTTTGATCTGTTAGAAGAAACTGTATCTCAAAATTTTAAAGAGACAACAACTTATATATATATGCCAAAAATAAGGGTAACTACTATAGAGGGATATAATATGACTCTAAAAATGAAAAATAAGTATGTTTTTTAAAAAAAGAGATTGATAAGATATTGGTTGAAAAGGGAAAAAGAAAAATTCAAAAAAACAAAAGAAAAAGAAAGTTAAAAAAAATTAACTTTGAAAGACTAAAGAATTATGGGAAAAAAGCCATGAATTCTATGTGCAGAGTTCCCCTAGTGCTGGAGTTCTGCCGTTCTCATTGATCTGTAAACTGATCTGTAAACTTGGTCTTGCCTGGCTGTTCTTGCTGATCTTCTGGTGGAGGGGCCTGTTGCCATGGTTTCCAAATGTCTTTGCCAGAGGCAGAATTGCCCCGCCCTTGCCTGGTCCTGGCTAAGTAATCTGCTCGGGTTTGCTCTCGGGAGCTTTCGTTCCCTGCAAGCTTTCGGTACAGCTTTGGAGGACAGAGTGAAAATGGCGGCCTCCCAATTTCCGCCCCAGAGGAGCTGAGAACTCAGGGCCCTGCTCCTCAGTGCGCCCCCAGAGAAAAGCAGTCAATCACTCCCATCTCCCCAGTCTCCGGCCGCACTCTGTGTTCACCAGTCCTGTGACCGAGCGTTTCTATCTCTGGCACCTGACCCCATGTGGAGTCTCCAAACCCAGCAGATCCCTGTGGTGCGCTCCCGTGCCACTCCTCCCTGCGGAGGAAGGGGAGTCTCCCCGGATCTGCTGCTTGTTGGATCCCTGCTGGAGGAGCAGTGGCCCTACTGTGCCACAGATCACAATTTATGGCAACCCCGAGCTGAGAGCCTGCACCTTGGCTTGTCTCTGCAGCTGGCTTTCCTGCTCCAATACCTGGGAGCGCTGCCGCACTCAGGCACCCCTGGTCTTTCTGTGACCCCGAGGGTCCTGAGACCACACTGTCCCATGAGGGTTCCACCCCCTGCTTAGCCACTGGAGCAAAGTCCCTCAGCGGAGCAACTTCTAAAAGTTCTGATTTTGTGCTCTGTGGCTCTATCACTTGCCAGAAGCGGCTGATGGAGGCCCCCTCCCCTGCCATCTATCCTCCTGAATATCGCCTCAGATTCACTTCTCCGCACGTCCTACCTTCCAGAAAGTGGTCGCTTTTCTGTTAGAGAGTTGTTGCTATTCTTTTCTTCGATCTCCTGTTGAGTTTGTAGGTGTTCAGAATGGTTTGATCCCTATCCAGCTGAATTCCTGAGACCAGATGAAATCCAGGTCTCCTATTCCTCTGCCATCTTGCTCCGCCCCTCATTTGTTACATTTTTGTGTCTTGGGGCTTTATACACTTAAATAGATGGCTTGTATTACAGTGTTGAAATTTTTAAGTTTATAGTCTAGCTTTCTCTCCTTAATGTAATGTGATTTTTAGGAATTTTTTGAAATTATTATTAAAAGTCTATATTTATATGGAATATTATAGAATGAGGAAAGATTGACAAATAAAAGTAGTAAAAATAAAGATCTGTCACAGTTCATCTATAGTTGATACTGTTTAATATGAGTCACTCATTTTGTGCTCTTAAGAAAACAGTATCATGATATTGTAAAGGAGCATGAAGATCAAGAATCAGAAGGCAATTATTTTACTACATTCTGCAATGAGATCTTTCAGAGCAGGGGTCATAAATACGAGCTATTTATCTTAAAATGTTTAATTATATAAACTTCAAATTTATCTATCTAGGAAGGAGAATAGGAATATATATATATGCAATATACAAGAGCTATGTCTCTGCTAGGTTAAACACCAGAAATAATACTTATGAAGTTGATAAGAAGATCAATACTAATTGTATATTTGAGGCTAAAATAAGGAACTATGATAATTTTAAGTTTAAAACTATAATATATGAGACAGAAAAGAAAGCATGCTCTTAGTTTTGTAGTTATACTACATATAAGTGTTGTTAATATTGAGAAGGGCATTGGAGAGGATCCCCCCAAAATATATTCATATAGTCCATTTAACTCTTATATCTTGCAAAATATAAAGTGCAAGATTGTGTGCAAAAATATATAAAAAATCCTTACTTGATGCCGGACCATATCCGGAACTGCAAACATTTTTTTAAATTATGAGCTAAATTCATTCCTCACAAACTTCATTTGTCCAGCATTTTGGCTTTTTAAAAAATCTAGCCAATTCATTGAAAATGAGGAAATCTATGCTTAGAAGAAGCTAATTATCTTTTTACAATACCAATTATTATGAAAACACAATATAAATGGCATAGCTAAATTTAGAAAATAGAAAACACAGTAATATTCCTTATCATAAATAGCTATCACCTAAATGTACCAATTCTAGTAAGTGGAAATAAAAGAGTCTCAAACTAGAACATTCATTCTTGTTATATTGCTATGGGGAATTCTACCTTCTGCTCTTTTCTTTCTCTGTCCCTGTGCTGCTTGCTTCTCAACTTGGTTTCTGCATTCGTTGTTCTGCATTAAGGCAATCTTCTACTCTACTCTCCTAGGTAGTTATTTTCAAATGATTTTGGTCCTCTGTCAGTTTTCATTCTTCTACATATTCTTCTCATCTCTCTTCCCAAAGTCTTGATCCTTGTCCATGAAGAAATGAGAGAAATGAAGTTTATTAGTAAATGCCATACTTATAAAAAATGTTTGACATGAGACAGGCTTTAAAATAAATTTTTGATAATAAAAAATTTTAAAGAATTAAAAATACTGTAACTACAGATATAGACAGAGTTTCTCTTTAAGACTTAACTTTTGTGTAAATGAGGAAATGATGATAAAACTACTTATAAGAAAACTAATTTTAATTTTAGTATTCAAATAATATATCAATTCAAGATGGTTGTATCTTCTTTCTCTGTCTCTTCTTTCCTCCACAACTCAATATTAATCAATATGTTGCCTTCCCTAGTGTTTCCCATTGTTTTTTAATATGCTTCTACTTTTACTTGATTTTTGGTTTTATCTTATATTCTTTTACTCTCACTTATATAAATGAGTAAATCACAAAGCATTTTCTACTTTTTACATTTTCTCCCCAATCTCTTTTCATTTTAAATTTATATTATTTATTTTTTAAAAGATTTTTATTCATTTGAGAGAGAGAGTGAGAGTGAGAGTGAGAGCATGAGCAGGGGGAGGGTCAGAGGGGAGGGAGAAGCAGACTCCACGCTGGGCAAAGGGCCTGATGCAGGGCTTGTTTCCAGGTCCCCGGGATCATGACCGAGCTGAAGGCATACTGAGTCTGAGCCACCCAGGCACCCCTATATCATTCATAAATATAACATTCTATTCCTTATCTGAATATTAGTTTTCATTTTAGATTTTCATTGGTTAAAAATATCTAACACTGCTTAAGATTCCACAGCCATATCCTTGTTTCTTTAGTAGTTTCCAAAAGAATTTCACTAAGTTCTTACATCAAAATTGTTGGTGTTCTCTCTTTATACTTGAAGGAGTGCTTAGCTGAATACAAAATCCTGGGGACTTACTTTACTTGTGTGTCTTATAAGTGTTGCTCCTCTATTTCCTGACTGTGGAGATGTTTGATTCCATTGTCTTTTTCCATTGTAAATTTTTGTCCGGTTGCTGAAAGAACCTTTCTTTATCACTGAAATCTAAAAATTTTCAAACATAAAGATCAATGTTAACTATTCTGAATCAGATTTTGTGATGTATTGTATGCTGTTTCCATATGTAGATTCAATTATTTTAGGAAAATATTTTCTGTTCTGATTTATAGTTTGAAATATTCATTCTGTTCCATTTTATCTTCCTCCTTGGAGACTTCATTTATGCAAGGATTGGTTCTCTTTTGCCTGCTTTATATACTTATTTTCTTTCTAATTCTTTTCCTTCTTTTTTCCTTTTGATATTTATCTTCTATAGTCTTAGTATTTTTCATGATATATTAATTTCTTAGGGCTGCTATAACAAATTTGGTGTCTCAAAACAACAAATTTATTTTCTCAAAGTTCTGGAGGCTAGGAGTCTAAAATCAAGGTGTCAGCAAGATTATACTCCATCTGAAGACTCTAGGATAGAATCCTTCCTTGCTTCTTCCTAGCTTCTGGTGGCACTCAGAAGCCTTTGGTATTCTTTGGCTTTTATGGGCATCACTCCAATCTCTGCCTCTGTTTTCAGGTGGACTTTTTCTCTGTGTGTCTCTGTGTTCTCTCCTTTTCTTATGCAGATACCAGGCATTATATTTAGGGCCCACCCTAATTCAGTGTGATTTCATCTCAAGATCTTTAACTAATTACTTTTGCAAAGGCCTTATTTCTAAATGAGGTCATATTTACAGGTACCAGAGGTTAGGACTTGAACATGTCTTTTGGAGGGAAACAATTTAACCCGAGACTATGTTCTTTGTTCTCCTCCAATTAAAAAAAAAAAAAGCTTTTTATTTGGAAATAATTTCAAAAGTAGAGAAAAATTTTAGTGAGTATACAAAAAACTGCCATGATTTTTTTCAGGTTGTCAAGGTATTGTTCAGTTTATCCATCATGTAGTTGCTCCTTTCTCCTTCCAATCTTTATTATTATAGTTGAAAAGTTTTGTTGTTCTTACTCCAATTTTCCCTCCACCTTTATCAGTCAGCATATGTCTATAAGGAAAAGTTCTACCTCATTTGTATGTATGTACATATGTATGTATGTATTTACCTAGTCATTAACAAAATGGATTCATGGATTTCAATTCTTAAAATTTAAATATTCATTTTCAATACCATTTTTATTCCAGTGCTCAAATTGTACTAGATTTGCCCAGTAGGAGTTCCTGTACACAGGCTCCTTTGTCCTTTTAACATGCTCTAATCACTTGTTCTTAACAATTTTTACTTTATGACTTAATATGTTCTAGGATCATCTTGCATTTCCTGTTGCAGCCATTGAAACATTCATCTTTTTCTGAGGAAACTTGGTTCATTTTAGTGGAAAATATAATTAGAAACACATACTTAGGCATTTAATGTGCTCACTGCTACTGAGTATCATCATTGCTTCTAGGCCCTTTCAGTAGACAGAGTTAATGTGTACATTCATATATGTGCATTCATGCATTTATGTGTGTATGTGCACCTATAATCTATTACACATATATGATCTATATAACATGTATATATAACTTCTATAATCTAATTATCTATCTATGAGGATATTAGTTTTTACTCATATCTCCAAATTCAATCATGTCCATAGTTTTCCTTGTCTACCCCCATTCTATATTTGTATTTTTCTCTTCCACAGTGAGAATGCTGGTTCCTAACTTTGAAGCATTAAAAACATTTATTTCATTTTCTCAATTCAACAGTATACCTAAATAACTTCAGAATTATTTCACCCATATTACTATAAAAAATACCTAAAAAAATTCAATTTTTTTGTGTTCCTTTTCATCTCTCCACCCCCAACTGAAGAGATATAATTAAATAGCATGTTAAATATTTTTGGATTGTCTATTTTATTTCCAATATTATCTTATTCATGTGAAATAGAGTTATATACATTTGTTTCAGTTTGCTTTCAGTTTTATTTTTATTTATTTTTTTGTTCCTTCACCTCCTGGTGATAGAGAATTTAAAGTAATGATCACAAGGGTATTCACTGGACTTGAAAAAAGAATGGAAGACATGAGAGAGACCCTTACATGGAGATAACTAATAACATAGAGATAAAGAGTTCAGTAAATGAATGCAAAACACATTTGATAGATTGAAGAGCAGACTGGAAAACAGAGTAACAAATTTATGACCTAGGAGACAGAGTAATAGAAAGTAATCAAGCTGAACAAAAGAGAGAAAAGAATTGGGGTACCTGGGCGAAGTCAGTTAAGCATCTGAATCTTGATTTCAGCTCATGTAATGATCTTAAAGTCGTGGGATCAAGCCCCACATGGGGCTCCAAGCTCAGTGGGGAGTCTGCTTGAGATCCTCTCCCTCTCCTTCTACCACTCCCCACAACTCTCTAAAATAAATAAATCTTTAAAAAAAGAGAAAAGGATTATACAAAACAAGAATATACTTAGGGAACTCAGTGTCTCCATCAAATGTAATAACATCAGTATTATAGGAGTCCCAGAAGAAGAAGAAAGAAAAGGGGGCAGAGAATTTATTTGAAGAAAGAATAGCTGAAAACTTCCCTAATCTGGGGATGGAAACAGATATCCAGATCCAGGAGGCACAGAGATCTCCCATCAAAATCAAAAGCAGAGCCACACCAAGACATACTATAATTAAACTGGTAAAATACAGTGATAAAGAAAAAATGTTTAAAACCCACAAGGCAGGGTGCCTGGGTGGCTCAGTCGTTGGGTGTCTGCCTTGGCTCAGGTCATGGTCCTGGGGTCCTGTGATTGAGCCCCACATCGGGCTTCCTGCTCTAGGGGAGGCCTGCTTCTCCCTCTCCTCCCACTCCCACTGCTTGTGTTCCCTCTCTTGCTCTCTCTCTCTCTCTGTCAATAAATAAATAAATAAATAAAAATCTTAAAACCCACAAGACTAGAAGGGGATTTTTCAGCAGAAACTTTCTAAGCCAGAAGGGAATAGCATGATATATTTAAAGTGCTGAATGGAAAAAAATCTGCAGCCAAGAATACCCTATCCAGCAAGCCTGTCATTCAGAATGGAAGGAGAAATAAAGAGTTTCCCAAACAAAATCTAAGGAAGTTTATGACCACCAAACCAGTCCTAGGAGAAATATTAAAGCGGACTCTTTGAGTGGAAAGGAGAAACCCAAAATGACAGTATGAAAGTAGGAAACACAAAAGCAGTAAAAATGAATATTTCTTTTAAAAAAGTTACAAAACTCACCAAATAAAAGGGTATAAATATAACAACATATACCTAAAGCATAGGGATTAGAGGAATAAAGAATGTGTTCAAATGTAAACAGCCATCAACTTAATGTAGACTGCTATATACAAAGAAGAGGTTATATACAAACCTAATAGGAACCATATATCAAAAATATCCACTGATTTACCACTAGCAAATAAAGACAAAGAAATCCAAATACACCACCAAACAAAATCAGCGAACCATGAAAAGAGAAAGACAAGAAAAGGATCAGAGAAAATCTTCAAAAACAACCACAAAACAAATAATAAAGTGACAATAAATATTTGAATGTAAATGGACTAAATGCTCCAATCAAAAGACATATGGTGACCAATGGATAAAAAAAAGCAAGACCCTGCAGGAGATTAATTTTAGACCTAAAGATACCTGCAGATTGAAAGTGAGAGGATGGAGAAACATCTATCATGCAAATGGATGTCAAAAGAAAGCATGAGTAGCAATACTTACATCAAAGTATTTTTTTTCTTGTTTCATGAAGATACAAGCAGTTTTTTTTCATTTTTAATTTAAATTCAATTGGCCAACATATAATAAATACATCATTAGTTTTTGATGTAATGTCCAATGATTCATTAGTTGCATAAAACACCTAGTGCTCATCACATCACGTGTCCTCCTTAATGTCCATCACCCAGTTACCCCATCCCCCCTCCCCACCTACTTTTCCACAACCTTCTGTTTGTTTCCCAGAGTTAAGAGTCTCTCATGATTTGTCTCACTCTCTGATTTCTTACCATTCAGTTTTCCCTTCCTGTCCCTATGATCCTATGTGCTATTCCTTATATTCCACATATGAGTGAACCATATGATAATTGTCTTTCTCTGATTGACTTATTTCATTTAGTATGACACCCACCTGTTCCATCCATGTTGATGTAAATCGTAGATATTCATCCTTTCTGATGGATAATATTCCATTGTATATCTGAACCACATCTTCTTTATCCATTCATCTGTTGAAGGACATCTCAGCTCCTTCCACAGTTTGGCTATTGTGGATATTGCTGCCATGAACATTGGGGTGCATGTGCCCCTTCTTTTCATGACATCTGTATTTTTGGAGTAAAATATCTGGTAGTGCAATTGCTGGGTCATAGGGTAGCTCTATTTTTAACTTCTTGAGGAACCTCCATACTGTTTTCCAGAGTGGCTGTACCAGCTTGCATTCCCGCTAACAGTGTAAGAGGTTTCCCCTTTCTCCACATTCTCGCCAAAATTTGTTGTTTCCTGTCTTGTTAATTTTTGCCATTTTAACTGGTGTAAGGTGGTATTTCAATGTGGTTTTGATTTGTAATTCCCTGATGGCAACTGAAATAGAACATTTTTTCATGTATCTGTTAGCCATTTGTATGTCTTTGGAGAAATGTCTGTTTATGTCTTCTGCTGATTTATTGACTGGATTATTTGTTTTTGGGATGTTGAGTTTGATATCTTGAGTACCAGCCCTTTATCTGTTATGTCATTTGCAAATATCTTCTCCCATTCTGTAGGTTGCCTTTTAGTTTTGCTGTTTCCTTTGCTGTACAGAGGTTTTTTATCTTGTGAAGTCCCAATAGTTCATTTTTGCTTGTTTCCCTTACCTTTAGAGACATGTCTTGCAAGAAGTTACTGCAGCTGAAGTTGAAGAGGTTGCTGCTTGTATTCTCTAGGATTTTGATGGATTCATATCTCACATATAGGTCTTTCATCTATTTTGAGTTTATCTTTGGGTGTGGTGTAAGAGAATGGTCCAGCTTCATTCTTCCACATGTAGCTGTCCAATTTTCCCAGCACCATTTATTGAAGAGACTTTTTTTCCATTGGATATTCTTTCCTGCTTTGTTGAAGATTAGCTGACCATAGAGTTGAGGGTCCATTTCTGGGCTCTCTATTCTGTTCCATTGATCTATGTGTCTGCTTTTGTGCTAATACCATGTTGTCTCGATGATCATATCTTTATAATATGCTTGAAGTCCAGCATCATGATGCCCCCAGCTTTGGTTTCCTTTTTCACCAATCCCCTGGCTATTCAAGGCCTTTTCTGGTGCCATACAAATTTTAGGATTGTTCCAGCTCTGTAAAAAATGTCGATGATATTTTGATAGGGACTGCATTGGAAGTGTAAATTGCTCTGGGCACATAGACATTTTAACAGTGTTTATTGTTTCAATCCATGAGCATGGAATGTTTTTCCATCTCTTTGTGTCTTCTCCATTCTTTCATAAGTGTGCTGTAGTTTCTAGAGTATAGATCCTTTACCTCTTTGGTTAGGCTTAGTCCAAGGTATCTTATGGTTTTTGATGCTACTGTAAATGGAATCGATTCCTTAATTTCTCTTCAGTCACATTGTTAGTGTATAGAAATGCAACTGATTTTTGTACATTGATTTTGTATCCTGCCACATTGCTGAATTGCTGTATGAGCTCTAGTAAGCTGGGGGTGGTCTTTTGGGTTTTCCACAGCACGTATCACATCATCTGCGAAGAGAGAGAGTTTGACTTCTTCTTTTCCAATTTGAATGTCTTTTATTTCTTTTTGTTTTCTGATTGCTGAGGCTAGGACATCTACTACTATGTTGAAGAATAGTGGTAAGATTGGGCATCCCTGTCGTGTTCCTGACCTTAAGGGAAGAGCTCTCAGTTTTTCCCCATTGAGAATGATATTCACTGTGGCCTTTTCATATATGGATTTTATGATATTGAGGTATGTTCCCTCTATCCCTATACTTTGAAGAGTTTTAATCAGGAAAGGATACTCTATTTTGTCAAATGCTTTTTCTGCATCAATTGAGAGGATCATATGGCTCTTGCCTTTTCTTTTATTAATTGCTCTATCATGTTGATTGATTTCTGAATGTTGAACCACCATCCCAGAAATAAATCCCACCTGCTCGTGATGAATAATCCTTTTAATGTAATGTTGGATCCTATTGGCTACATTCTTGTTGAGTATTTGGCATCCATGTTCATCAGGGATATTGGTCTGTAATTCTCCTTTCTGATGGGGGTCTTTGGTTTTGGGATCAGGAAAATGCTGGCCTCATAGAACGAGTTTGGAAGCTTTCCTTCCATTTCTATTTTTTGGACCAGCTTCAGCAGAATAGGTATGATTTCTTCTTTAAATATCTGGCAGAATTACCCTGGGAAGCCATCTGGCCCTGGACTCTTGTTTATTGGGAGATTTTGATTACTGCTTCAATTTCCTTGCTGGTTAGGATCTGTTCAAGTTTTCTATTTCTTCCTGTTTCAGTCTTGGTAGTTTATAAGTTTCCAGGAATGCATCCATTTCTTTCAGATTGCCTAATTTGTTGGCATATAGTTGCTCATAATATGTACTTACAATTGTCTGTATTTTCTTGGTATTAGTTGTGACCTCTCCCCTTTCATTCATGATTTTATTAATTTATTTCCTTTCTCTTTTCTTTTGAATAAGTCTGGCTAGGGGTTTATGGATCGTATTAATTCTTTCAAAGAACTGGCCTCTAGTTTTGTTGGTCTCTTCTACTTTTCTTCTGGTTTCTGTTTCATTGATTTCTGCTCTAATCTTTATTATTTCTCTTCTCCTGTTTGGTTTAGGCTTTATTTGCTGTTCTTTTTCCAGGCCCTTTAGGTGTAAGGTCATCTTGTGCATTTGGGATTTTTCTAATTTTTTGAGAGAGGCTCATATTGCAATGTACTTCCCTCTCAGGAATGCCTTTTCTGTATCCTACAAGTTTGAACTGATGTGTTTTCATTCTCATTAAGTTTCCATGAATTGTTTAAGTTCTTTGATTTCCTGGTTGACCCATTCATTCTTTAGCAGGATGCTCTTTAACTTCCAAGTGTTTGAGTTCCTTCCAAATTTCCTCCTGTGATTGAGTTCCAGTTTCAAAGCATTGTGGTCTGAAAATATTCAGGGAATAATCTCAATTTTTGGTGTCAGTTGAGACCTGATTTGTGACCCAGTATGTAATCTGTTCTGGAGAAATTTCCATGTGCAGTAGAGAAGAATGAGTATTCTGTTGTTGTAGGATGGAATGTTCTGTATCTGTGAAGTCCATCTGGTCCAGTGTGTCATTCAAAGCCTTTGTTTCTTTGTTGATCTTCTGCTTATATGATCTGTCCATTGCTGGAAGTGCAGTGTTAAAGTTCCCTACTATTAATGTATTATTATCAATATGTTTCTTTACTTTGGTTAATAATTTGGTTTATATAATTTGCTGCTCCCACATTGGGGGCATAGATATTTACAATTGTTAGATCTTCTTATTGGATAGACCCTTTAAGTATGATACAGTGTCCCTCTACATCTCTCACTACGGTCTTTGGTTTAAAATCTGATTTGTCTGATATAAGAATTGCTATCCCAGCTCTCTTTTGATGTCTGTTGGCATGGTAAATTGTTCTCCATCCCCTCACTTTTAGTCTGGAGGTGTCTTTAGGTCTAAAATGAGCCTCTTGTAGACAGCATAAAGATGGTTCTTGCTTTTTAACTCAATCTGATACCCTGTGTCTTTTGGTTGGAGCATTTAGCCCATTTACATTCAGAATAACTATTGAAAGATATGAATTTAGTGCCTGCAAAGTCCCTATTTCTGTAGATTGTCTCTGTTATTTTCTGGTCTATGTTACTCTTGGGCTCTCTCTTCACATACAGTATCCCCCTTAGTATTTCTTGCAAGGCTGGCTTGGTGGTCACATATTCTTTCACTTTCTGTTTGTCCTGGAAGTTCTTTATCTCTCCTTCTGTTATGGATAACAGCCTTGCTGGATAAAATATTCTTGGTGCATGTTCTCATTTAGTACTCTGAATATATCTTGCCAACCCTTTCTGGCCCACCAGGTTTTTGTAGATAGGTCTGATGTTATTCTGATGTTCTTCCCTCCACACATAAGGAACCTCCTCTCACTAGCTACTCTCAGGATCACTTCCTTTTCTCTAAGGTTTGCAAGCTTCACTATGATATGTCAGGATGTTGATTTATTTTTATTGATTTTGGTAAGGGTCGTCTCACCTCTTGGACATGAATGTTTGTTTTCTTCCCAAGATTAGGGAAGTTCTAAGATACGATTTGCTCAAATATACCTTCTGGCCCCCTCTCCCTCTCCCCACCCCCTCAGTCACCCCAATAATTCTGACATCGGTTCATTTCATGGCATCATTAGTTGCTTGAAGCCTTTCTTCATGGGCTATTAGTTATCTTTCTCTTTTCTCAATTTCCTCCCTTTCCATCAGCCTGTCCTTTAGATCACTTATTTTCTCTTCTTCATTATTTACCCTACCTGTTAGAGCATCTAATTTAGACTGCATCTCATTCATAGCAGTTATGTTCGACCTGATTAGTTCTCATTTCTGCCCTTAGAGATTCTGTGTTGTAATTATGCTTTTTCAAGCCTAGCTATTAACTTTATAATTGCTATCCTGAATTCTATCTCTGACGTCTTAGTTATATCCATATCGATTAGCTCTGAAGCAGAGAACATTGCCTCTGGTTCTTTCTTTTGTTGTGAATTCCTCCTTCTAGTAATTTTGCCCAGAGAAGGATGGGTGATCGAATGAGCAGAGGTCAAAATATCAACCATGACCCAAACAAAATAGAAAAATCTGAAGTGGTTGGAAGCCACCACAGAAAAGCAAACAAAACCAAAGTAAAACAAAACAATAAAAAAAGAGTAAGGGGAAGAGAGACTATAAACTCACAGGGTGGACAAAACAGAGTGATCTACTTGTTTCTGTTTGAATTTTGGTCTGTTTATTAGATGACACTATATCTAATTATATATATATTATTAAATCTATATGTAGATTATTAGACCCTACACCTAATATATAGAGAGAGAGAGAGTGAAAATAGGACTAAAATGAAGCATATATCTATAAAATGTATATGTAAAAAATAAAAGGTAAAATAAAAGGTAAATAAAAAGGGAATGGAAAATTTTAGACTGGAAGATAAATGAGTCATGAGAAAACATCTGTAGCTCAATATAATATTTTCTCCTGGCACTGGAGTTTTACAATCTTGTGGAATCCATAAAGTTGTAGTCCACCTGTTCTTCCAGTCTGTCTTCTGGGTGAGGGGCCTGCTGTGCTGCTTCTCATGTGTCTTTGCCTGGTGGAGTTGCCCCACCCCTTGTCAGGGGGATGGGCTCAGTGGAAGCTCATCCTCTGTGTGGCTTTTTTTCCCTGGAGGCTTTCTGAGCCTCTTCAGAGGATCAGATCAAAAATGGCTGAGCCCAGACCTGAGAGATCATGATCCCCCCCTCTTCAATAAACCCGCTGGAGCAAACTGTTTTCACTTTTGTGTGTGCCAAACTCCTCTGACCCTTGTGGTGCGCACCCACTGCAATCCTCCCATGGAGAGTCCCAGGGACTCTTGAGCTTCACTGCCCTTTGTGCCCTTGCAACTGTAAGGAGCTTTGGGTTTGAGGGCCCACCCTCCTCTACTGTTCCTCTGTCACGGCTGGGCACCACCCCACTGTCCCCACTGGGGCCCCACTGCTCTTGAGATCTTCTGCCTAGCCATGAGCACAGCTATTTTGCCCCTCCCAGGGGATACTAAACAGCCCACACATTCCAGTCCTTTTCAGGGTGCTCAGGCAAAGAGCAGTCACCTGACTGGCCCAGCTCATGGTTTATGGCAACCTGAGGTGAGAGTCCCTCTTGGGCTCACTGACCATAACCAGTTTCACCACTCCACTGCTTGGGCACTCTATCGGTTCAGGCATCCCTGTTCTTTGTGTCTCCTGGGATCTTGAGACCACAGTGACCTACCTAGAATTCTGCTTCTGCCCTTTTCATCCCCTGATCCCCTTTCAGAAAGGGATGTCTCTTACTGGAGCAGTTTTTTAAGGGTCCTGATTTTGAGCTCCAGTGTTATATCACTTTCCAGTAGCCAGCTTATGGAGGCTCCCTCCCCCTCCATTTATGTTCTGATATCTCCCTGCAGATTCATGACTTCTCACCTCCTGCTTTGCAAAAAGCAGTCTCTGTTCTACTTGTAGAGTTCCAGTTATATTTTCTTACATCTCAGGCTGAATTCATAATGGTTTGATAGATATCCAACTAAATTCAAGGGACCCAATGAAACGAGGTCCCCTACTCCTCCGCCATCTTGCCATGAATGCACAAAGTAGTCTTTAAAACAAAGTCTATACAAGAGACAAAGAAGGACACCATATAATAATAAAAGGAACAACTCAACAAGAATATATATCAATTGTAAATGTTTATGCACCCAACATAGGAGCACCCAAGTACATGAAATGTCAATAACAAACATAAAGGAACCAATCAATACTAATACAATAATAACAGGGGACTTCAACACCCACTTACATCAATGGACAGATCATCCAGATGGAAAATAAACAAGGAGACAGTAGCTTTGAATGATATACTGGACCAGATGCATTTAACAGATATATTCAGAACATTCCATCCTAAAACAGCATAATATACATTCTTTTCAAGTGCACATGGAACATTCTCTAGTATAGATAGCATATTAGTCCACAAAACAAGCCTCAATGAATTCAGGAAGATTGAAATCATCCCATCCATCTTTTCTGACCACGATGCTATGAAACTAGAAGCCAACCACAAGAAAAATCTAGAAATGCCATAAATATATGGTAGTTAAATAACATGGTACTAAACAATGAATGGGTCAACGAGGAAATTTAAAAAGAATGAAGGACATGGAAACAAATGAAAATGAAAACACAACAGTCCAAAACATTTGGGATGCACAAAAGCAGTTTTAAGAGGGAAGTTTATAGCAATACAGGCCTACATCAGGAAGCATAAAAATTTCCAATAAACAGCCTAACTTTACACTTAAAGGACCTAGAAAAAGAAGAACAAACAGAACCCAAACTGGCAGAAGGAGGGAAATAATAAAGATTAGAGCAGAAATAGGGGCACCTGGGTGGCTCAGTCGTTAAGCGTCTGCCTTCGGCTCAGGTCATGGTCCCAGGGTCCTGGGATGGAGCCCCGCATCGGGCTCCCCGCTCAGCGGGAAGCCTGCCTCTCCCCCCTCCACTCTCCCTGCCTGTGCTCCTCTCTCAATGTGTCTCTCTCTGTCAAATAAATAAATAAAATCTTTAAAAAAAAAAAGATTAGAGCAGAAATAAATGATATAGAAACCAGAAAAACAATAGAAGAGATCGATGAAACCAGGAGCTGGTTCTTTGGGAAAAAAAATGGAACACCTCTAGCCAGACTTATCAAGAAGAAAAAAGAGAAAGGACACAAATAAATATAATCACAAATGAGAGAGGAGAAATAAAACAAACACACTGAAATACAGTTATAAGAATATTATGAAAAGCTATATACCCACAAATTAGATTACCTTGAAGAAATGGATAATTTTATAGAAACATATAAACTACCAAAACTGAAACAGGAAGAAATAGAAAATTTGAACAGCCCAATTACCATCAAGGAAATTGAATCAGTAATCAAAAAACTCCCAACAAACAAAATCCAGAACCAGATGGCTTCACAGGTGAATTCTACCAAACATTTAAAGAGGAATTAATACCTATTCTACTCAACATTTTCCAAAATATAGAAGAGGAAAGAAGACTTCCAAACTCATTCTATGAGCCCAGAATGACTCCAATACCAAAACCAGATAAAGATACCAGTAAACAAGAGAACTACAGTCCAATATCCTTTATGATTACAGATGCAAAAATCCTCAACAAAATAGTAGCAAACTGAATCTAACAATACATTAAAAAGTTATTCACCACAATCAAGTGCGGTTTATTCCTTGGCTACAAGGGTGGTTCAGTATTCCCAAACCAATCAACACGGTACGTGACATCAATAAGAGTAAGAATAAGATCATTTCAAGAGACAGAAAAAGCACTTGACAAAGTACAACATCCATTCGTGATAAAAACCCTCAACAGAGTAGATTTGGAGGGAACATACCTCAACATAATAAAGGTCATATGTGAAAAACCCACAGCAAACATCATCCTTAATGGGGAAAAACTGAGAGCGTTTCCCCTAAGGTCAGGAACAAGACAAGGATGTCCACTCTCACCCCTCTTATTCAATATACTACTGAAAGTCCTAGCCTCAGCAATCAGAAAACACAAAGAAAAGATATCCAAATCAGCAAGGAAGAAGTCAAATTTTCACTATTTGCAGATGATATGATACTCTATGTAGAAAACCTGAAAGACTCCACCAAAAAATTTCTAGAACTAATACATGAATTCAGCAAAGTTGCAGGATATAAAATCAATGTATAGAAATTTCTTGCATTTCTATGCACCAATAATGAAGCAGCAGAAAGAGAAATTAATAATCCCCTTTACAATTGCACCAAAAATAATAAAATACCCAGGAATAAATCTAACCAAAGAAGTGAAAGACCTGTACTCTGAAAAGTATAAAACACTGATGAAAGAAACTGAAGATGGCACAAAGAAATGGAAAGACATTCCATGCTCATGGATTGGAAGTACAAATATTGTGAAAGTGTCTACATTACTCAAAGCAATCTACACATTTAATGAAATCCCTATCAAAACACCACCAGCATTTTTCACAGAGCTAGAACAAACAATCCCAAAATTTGTGTAGAACCACAAAAGATCCTGAATAACCAAAGCAATCTTGAAAAAGAAAAGCAAAGCTGGAGGCATCACAGTTAATTAGAAAGTTAGAAAGTTAACTTCAAGATAATTAGAAAGCTATAAAGATCAAAACAGTATGGTACTGGCATAGAAATAGATACATAGATCAGTAGAACAGAATAGAAAACCTAGAAATAAATTCACCACTATATGGTCAATTAATCTTCGACAAAGCAGGAAAGAATGTCCAATGGGGAAAAACAGTCTCTTCAACAAATGGTGTTGGGAAAACTGGACAGGAACATGCAAAAGAATGAAACTGGACCACTTTCTTACACCATACACAAAAATAAATTCAAAATGGATGAAAGACTTATATGTGAGAGAAGAAACTATTAAAATCCTAGAAAAGAACACAGGCAGGAACTTCTTTGACATTAGCCATACCAACTTTTTTCTCGATATGTCTCCTGAGGCAAGGGATCCAAAGGCAAAAATAAACTACTGGGACTACATCAGAATAAAAAGCTTCTGCACAGCAAAGGGAACAGTCAACAAAATTAAAAGGCAACCTATGGAATGCGAGATTTTTGCCAATGACATATTCGATAAAAAGTTAGTATCCAAAATATATAAAGAACTTACACAACTCAACACCCCAAAAACAAATAATCCAATTAACAGATGATCAGAAAACACGAAGAGACATTTTCCAAAAGAAGACATCCAAATGGCCAACAGACACGTGAAAAGATGCTCAACATCACTTATCATCAGGGAAGTATGACAATATATTCTGGTGATTTTTTTTTTCTAGGAATGTTTTCTTGCTCTTTTGCCATTTTTAAAACACGGTGTAGTATGATTGTGGTATTTATCCCTTTTCTGTTTCTCATATTAAATTTTATTTTTATTGGCTAGCTATTTATAAGAAGCTGATGTTGGGGAAGGGTAAGGACGAGGGTAATGTGGCACTTCTACAATTCAAAGGCTTCCACCTCTGTTATAGAGATGGATCTCTGTGGAACCATTGTGTATCCTCTACCTCTTGAACCTGACCCAGCTCAGGGAGGTTTCTATTGCCATACCTAGATTTCTATAGGTTCTACTCTGCCCTTGCTACCAAAGGACAGCACGTGCCTTTTGAGGAATTCTCCTTAAATTCAGAAGATATTTTTAATGATTTTATAATCTTTCCCTGGGTAACTGCTGAGCCCTCTCCCTCTCTCCCTCCTCCTGTGCTCTTCAATCCTGCTCAAATAATTTCTATTCGGAGTGTGTCCCTCTTTAGGGCTTATGTGCTCATGTCCTTTGAGATCTGCTAGTTTATTTTCTCACTGCTCTCCCTACTTTCCCCCTGGATTTTTATCACACCCCATCACAGTTTTCTGCAAAGTTCTACTATCAGTTCTGTATTGGGCAGCATTATATGCAAATTTAGTTTAGAGGTGTTTTCTCTGTCTTCTGCTTTTGTTGAAAATTGAATTTGCCTTCTTCTTATTGTACTTTTTTCCTTATGACTTGCTTGAGAAGTGGAATGATTCATAATGCAGCTGCCACCAAGTTTTTGCTGGAAGTTGCAACCTATTTTATAATATTTACTCTATTTTGCTTGTCATATGACTCCTTCCCAGTTATTTAAATTCTTTGTACTGCTGTTGCCTCATCTTCAAAATGGATGTAGGAATACACTGAGATACTAAAGTTGGTATAATATATGGTATGTGGCAAATGTTCATAAGATTGTAAATGATGATGATGATGGTGATTGATGATGATCCTGGAAGTCCAAGTCTGTGGATACTTACTGATAGAGGAATGGAAGACCCGATTTGAATTAATACGGAGTTTTTAGAAACATTATGAACTTTCTGCTGTGCTATTTCCTTTCATTAAATAGATCTAGAAATACTTGGTTTGATTGAGTAAAAATAATGCTACACATTATCATACATATGACTATTTAATATTTGTGGCTAATTAGCATGCAGAAATATAACAGCATATTATTAGGGATGTCCAGTTAATTTCATTATATACTTGATTATAGTACTAAACTTGGCCAGTTTATGTCGCCTCATTTGGCTCAACTCCAATTATGATATTTGCCTTTTTAGAGTTAAGTGTAAAAACAGTAAGTTTTCTGTGGCTACCTTCATTATGACTTTTTTTTTTAAATCTACAATTCATAATGATTTGGATACCTGAACCAAGAAAATTGTTTTCTTCTCTACTACGGTGCCTTCTCTTTTTCTGCGAAAACATTCACCAAAGCTTTCAAAGTCAGCTTGTTTTCAGTTATTCTTTCTTCTTGTACTATCTCTCAAGAGATTTGGAAGTTAATCTGTATTTGTTTATATGTAACTTTTAAAAATTTTATTATGTTATGTTAATCACCATACATTATTAACTAAAAAATCAGAAATTCTCCATAATTTCATTAATATCTTAAAAAAATATCATTCTCTTTAATCAAATATCACTTCCTCTGTGAAGCCTTCCTTGACCCTTCCAGTGCAATTAGAGAAATTTACTTTTGTGTTGGAACACTTCCACATTGTCCTATGTTTGTACACAGAAGCTGGCATCTAGTGCAGAATTGAATGAGACACATTTTTATCTCCAATTAGGCTCTATGTTTCTTGAAAATGTGGGCTGCATCGTTCTACATCCTCAGAACCTAGCATAATGCCCAGCATTGAGAGGCACTCAATAAATATTTGTCATACAAATGAATACATTCTTGGTAAATGCTCCTAAGGGTAATTTTGTTATTAAAATTTCTTCCTAGTAAATGTCACAAATAACATTGAATATGTGATTCTGAACTCTAAAATTAAAAAAACTGGACAAATATTTGACCCAGGCAAAACAATGTAATCTCTATGGGCCTTATTTAGTCATTTGTAAAATGAAGGGTTTGTATACTGTAATCTACAAAGATCCCTGTAGCTTCAAAATTCTATAACTTTATAACACATAAGAATGGAATAAAATAGAGAAGGTGGTGGTAGCACATGCTTTCAACTCCACTTTTTCTACCAACTTCTTTCTGGAATGGCAATATTAAAATAAGCCCAAAGCTGGAAGGATCTAAGTGAGTATAGGCAATGCATTCTAGGAAAAACAAAACAGATAGGAAGGGAGAGTCAATGACTCACTAGAGGGTGGTTTGAATTAATTGTGATACTGCCAAATAATGAAATATTTGCAGCTATTAAAAATTTATATAGGACCACAATATGATATCATTTCACAACCATTAGAATGGTTAATATTAAAAAGACTAATCAGACCAAATTTTCAAAAGAATGTGGAATGACATAAACTTTCATTTATAGTTGATAAAAATCTATAATGTAACATTTATGAGAAAAGTCTGGAAATTTTTTAGAAAACTAACATATACCTACTCTATGATTCAGCAATTTCTCTCTTAGGTATTTTTAATTTATTTAAATTAATGTAC
The DNA here is from genome assembly GCF_054177405.1 of Leptonychotes weddellii. Classification (NCBI taxonomy): domain Eukaryota; kingdom Metazoa; phylum Chordata; class Mammalia; order Carnivora; family Phocidae; genus Leptonychotes; species Leptonychotes weddellii. The sequence continues at coordinate 68,298,985 of NC_138379.1, forward strand.
AGTAACATGGACTTTTTTGTCATAGAGTTTTATGAGTTTTAACACATAAAAAGATCATGTAATTAGCCCACAATCAAGATACAGTTCTGTCACCACCCCCCAAAATTTCCTAGTGCTTTCATTCTGTAGTTATTCTCCCCCAACCCTATTCTTGACAACCACTGACATTTTTTCTCTTGGTATCACTTTGTTTCTTTTTTCCAGAATATCATATAAATAAATAGAATCATACAATATATAACCTTCTGAGGCAGGCTTCTTTCACTCTTAAAATTGAAAGCTGAATAATGAGCAATGGGTAAGCAGGGATAGAAGAGGGAAGGAAGAGTGTTCTAGGCAGAGGGCGTGTGAGCAGTCACAGAGACCTGATAGAGAGTATGTATGATGCATGGATTCTTTCATTTCATTCCATGGATTTTTATCAAGCTGCTTCTCTGTGCCACACTCTGCTCTAGGTGATAGGAATGTAGTAGTGGCAAGAGATCTTAGTTCATGTATGGAGAGTGGCTTGAGATGAGACTGCATGATAGGCAGAACCAAGATCTTGCTGACACCTGAAGGTCATATTAGGATTTTAGGATTTCTCTTAAGGGCAATAGAAAATGAGAGTTGAATCTTTTGAAAGACTCCATGGAAGAGGTGGGGTTTGAGATAGACTTTGAAAGATAAATGAAGTTTTATTTGATATTGGGTGAAATATGTTCAACTGGCAAATGTGGATAGGGATAGAAAGTAGGGTCAGGGAACAGGATGACCAAAAATACAAGAAAAGCAGAAAATTGTGGGGCATCTTCAGGAAGTTGGTGAATGTAGTTTATGTTGGGCCAGGCATGAGTATGATAAAACAACAACAACAACAGTATAATAAAGGATCTGAGTTTAGAAAGGTTGATTTAAGCCATCTTCCTGTGAACTATAAATGACAGGGAGAGGAGTTAAAATTCAAATTGCAAATATCGTTTATTTGCCACATTTCATCTTTGTAAATATATTTAGTGAATGCTTGTTTGTGTTGCTATTAAGCCAGATAAGCCATACACAGAAACCAATTTTTAATTTAATTTTTTAATTTTTTAATTTTTTATTTTTTTATTCTTATGTTAATCCCCATACATTACATCATTAGTTTTAGATGTAGTGTTCCATGATTCATTGTTTGTGCATAACACCCAGTGCTCCATGCAGAATGTGCCCTCCTCAATACCCATC
>NC_138379.1:68300693-68320948 GCF_054177405.1 Leptonychotes weddellii
GAGGCCCCCTCCCCTGCCATCTATCCTCCCGAATATCACCTTGGATTCACTTCTCTGCACGTCCTACCTTCCAGAAAGTGGTCGCTTTTCTGTTCAGAGAGTTGTTGCTATTCTTTTCTTCGATCTCCTGTTGAGTTTGTAGGTGTTCAGAATGGTTTGATCCCTATCCAGCTGAATTCCTGAGAGGAGACGAAATCCAGGTCTCCTACTCCTCCGCCATCTTGCTCCACCCCTTCATTTCTTTTTTGACCCCTTCATTATTTAGTAGTATGTTATTTGTTCTTTCCAGATTTTTTCTTGTGGTTGATTTCTCATTTCATAGTGTTGTGGTCAGAAAAGATGCATGGTATGACTTTGATCTTTTTGAATCTGTTGAAGCTTCTTTTGTGGCCAAAATATGTGATCTATTCTGGAGAATGTTCCATGTGCACTTGAAAAGAATGTGTATTCTGCTGTTTTAGGATGGAATGTTCTGAATATATCTGTGAGATCCTTCTGGTCTAGTGTTTCATTCAAAACTACTGTTTCTTTGTTTATTTTCTGTTTGGATGATCTTTCCATCAGTGTAAGTGGGGCTTACAGTCCCCCACTATTATTATATTACTATCAATTATTTCTTTTATTTTGTTATTAACTGTTTTATGTATTTGGATGCTCCTATGTTGGGCATAAATTTTACATAATGACCATTATTTTTTTTCAAGTTTTTATTTAAATTCCAGCTTGTTTATATACTGTGTAATATTAGTTTAAGGTGTAGCATTTAGTAATTCATCACTTACATACAACACCCTGTGCTTATCACAAGTGCTCTCCATAATACTCATCACCTGTTTCACCCTTCCCCTGCCCACCTCCCTTCCAGTAACCATCAGTTTGTTCTCTATAGTTAAGAGTTTGTTTCCTGGTTTGCCTATTTTCCCTGCTACGTTTATTTCTTTTGTTTCTTAAATTCCATATATGAGTGAAATATTTTGTATTTGTCTTTCTCTGACTGACTTATTTCACTTAGCATAATACTCTCTAGCTCCATCCAAGTCATTGCAGATGGCAGATTCCATTCTTTTTTATGGCTGAGTAATATTCCATAGTATATATATACCACTTCTTCTTTATCCATTCTTTTTCCATAATTTGGCTATTGTTGATAATGCTGCTATGAAAATCAGTGTGCATGCATCCCTCTGAATTAGTGTTGTATTTTTTGAGTAATTACTTGGTAGTAGAATTGGTGGGTCATAGAGTAGTTCTATTTTTTACTTTTTGAGGAACCTTCATTCTTTTCCATAGTGGCTGTACCAATTTGCATTCCCACCAACAGTGTAATTGTCCCTGTTATTATTATATAGTGCCTTTCTTTTTCTCTTTTTACTGACTTTGTTTTAAAGTGTATTTCATTTGATGTAAGAATGGCTACTCCAGCTCTTTGGGCATCCATTTGCATGATAAATATTTCTTCATCCCCTCACTTTCAATCTGCAGGTCTCTTTAAGTCTGAAATGAATCTCTTGTAGGCAACATATAGATGGCTCTTATTTTTTTTTAATCCACTCTGTCATCCTATGTCTTTTGACTGGAGCATTTAGTTCATTTACAATCAAAGTAATTATTCTTATTTAGCTGACAGAGAAAGAGACAGCGAGAGAAGGAACACAAGCAGGGGGAGTGGGAGAGTGACAAGCAGGCTTCCCGTGGAGCATGAAACCTGATGTGGGGCTTGATCCTGGGACTCTGGGATCATGACCTGAGCCAAAGGCAGAGGCTTAATGACTGAGCCACGCAGGTGCCCCTCAAAGTAATTATTGATGGATATGTATTTATTGCAATTCTGTTACTTGTTTTGTTGTTTTTGTAGTTTTTCTCTGATCCTTTCTTATCTTTCTCTCACTGTTTGCTAGTTTCTTTGGTCGTATACTTGGGTTCCTTACTCTATTTTTTGCATATCTGTTACTGTTTTTGATTTGTGTTTACCAGTCGGTTTATATATAACATTTTCTGCATATAGCAGTCTATATTAAGCTGATGGATGATTAATTTTGAGGTCATTCTTTACTCCTCTCCCCTCCACATTTAAAATATTTGGTATCATCTTTTACGTCCTTTTATTTTGTGCTTATTTTTCTTACTCTTACTTATGTTTTTTGTTTTCCACAAACAGAGTTCCCATTTACATTTCTTGGAGGGCTGGTTTAGTGGTCATGAATTCTAACTTTTGTTTGACTGGGAAACTCTTATTTTTTTTAAATTTTTTAAAGATTTTATTTATTTATTTGACAGAGAGAGACACAGCGAGAGAGGGGACACAAGCAGGGGGAGTGGGAGAGGGAGAAGCAGGCTTCCCGTGGAGCAGGGAGCCCGATGAGGGGCTTGATTCCAGGACCCTGGGATCATGACCTGAACCAAAGGCAGACGCTTAACGACTGAGCCACCAAGGCGCCCCAGCTGGAAAACTCTTTATCTCTCCTTCTATTCTGAATGGTAGTCTTGCTGGGTAAAGTAGTCTTGGCTGCAGATTTTCTGCTTTCAGCACTTTGAATACATCATACCAGTCCCTTGTGGCCTGCAAAGTTTCTGCTGGAAAATCTCACATAGCCTTAGAGGTTTTCCCTGGTATGTAACTGTCTTTTTTCTTGCAACCTTTAAAATTCTTTCTTTAGCCCTACTTTTTGTCACTTTAATTACTATGTGTCTTAGTGTGAACCTTCTTGGGTTGGATTTGTTGGGGGATCTTTGTGCCTGCTGAATCTGGATCTCTGTTTCTCTCCCCAGATTTTGGAAGTTTTCAGCTATTATTTCTTTAAATACATTTTCTAGCCCCTTTCTCTCACTTTTCCTTCTGAGATCCCTATAATGGGAATGTTAGTATTCTTGATGGAGTCACTGAGTTCTCTAAGTCTATTCTAATTATGCAGTATTTGTCTTTTACCTGTTGAGCTTGATTTACTTCCATTACTCTGTCTTCCAAGTCACCAATACATTTCTCTGCTTCCTGTAAACTATTATTTATTCTACCTATTGTATTTTTAATTTCATTTTTTGAGTTCTTCATCTCTGATATGTTATTTTTTAATCCCTTGCCTATGATCTCACTGATGTCCTCTAATCTTTTCTGAAGCCCAGTGTTTATGATCATTATTTTAAACTATGTATCAGACATATTAATTATTTCTCTTTCACTTAGAACTCCTGCAGTGATTTTGTCTTGTTCTTTCACTTGGGACATATATCTTTGTCTCCTTATTTTGTCTACTTCACTGTCTGTTTCTCTGTGTTGGGAAAGACAGCTGAATCTTTTGTTTTTGAAAGTAGTTGGTTTATGAAGATGAGATCCTATAGTTCCTGAAATGTGGTGTTCCCTGTTCACCAGAACCTGGAACTTCTGGGGAATCTCCTATATGCATTACTTTCATCCTGTTATTGTGTCTGAGTCACTTTTCCTTTCCATCCAGACATCTACACTGATTCTTTGCCTGTTGTGTGCTGTGCTTGCTCTCTGTGGTATTAGTGAGATCCAGGCAAGCCAGCTTTGGTGTGTGTGTGTGGGGGGTGGGGGCATGACAGCAGAAGGGCTCTGGGGCAAGAGTGTGGTGTTAGCAAAATTTGCACTGAGCCTAAGCCAGATTCCCACAGGCAGATGACTGCTGGCAGCACAGCACACTGGGGTGACGGTGGCAGACAGGGACTTTCGGTTTCTGTGTGTGTGTGGTGGCTGGGCAGGGCACACATGTGGTGTTAGCAAAATTTGCACTAAGCCACTAACCATAGGTGATTCTCCCACGCATGGTGGCAGCCAAGGGCAGGGTACACAGAGGCAGTAGCTAGGCAGGGCACACAGCATTAACAAAAATTGCACTGAGCCCAGGGTCAAGGCCAGCAGGCTTGGAGTGGGCAAGTCTTCAGGAGAACTCCTGGTCACACTGCTAGGAGCTTAGATAGCAAGTGTCTGTGTAGCACCACATCTTGAAGGTGGCCTTGCCTTTATGCTGGGGGGTAAGGGAGGAAAATGGCACCTGCCAGTTCCTTTGTTCCCAGAGAAGTCCATCAACACATTCTGAAATCAGTATAAACAGATTTCCCTCCTGTTGTACAAGCTATTGCTTCTGTGTTGCCTCTCCTCAGGCTGTCATCCCTTTAAGGGCAGGGACCTCATTATCACTTGCCCTCTTGCCCGCCAGGCTCACACAGTGCTGAATCAGCTGACTTTTAAAGCTCCAGACTCCAAGGCCTGCTGGTTATACAAATTCATGGAATTCAAACCCTCTGGCTTTCAAGGCCATATGCTATGGTGATTCATTTTTCCTGTGTGGGCTCCCTGGTACTTCCCCCTCTCTGAGTTGCACAGCTCACTCCCTCCTGTGGGTAGCTCCTGACTATCATTTCTGCCCTTCCCAACCTCCCCAATGTGGCCTTTTTTCCATATTTAGCTGTGGAGTTGTTCTACTAGCCTTCAGATCACTCTCCAGTTTATTGACTTGGATGTGAGCAATATCTAGTTGTAAATATGGGACAGGATAAGTCCATGATCCTCCCACTATGCCATCTTTCTGGCACTCTACTATGAGCTTTTATTTTTTTTTTTCCGTTTTTTTTTTTTAAGATTTTATTTATTTATTTGAGACAGAGAGAATGAGAGAGAGAGAGAGCACATGAGAGGGGGAGGGTCAGAGGCAGAAGCAGGCTCCCTGCCGAGCAGGGAGCCCGATGCGGGACTCGATCCAGGGACTCCAGGATCATGACCTGAGCCGAAGGCAGTCGCTTAACCAACTGAGCCACCCAGGCGCCCCTGAGCTTTTAAATCAAGAGAAAATATACTCCCCAATTAGGATTACCTAATTTTATAGTGGTTGCCTCTGTTAGCAGGAGGATTGGAGAGGGGAGGAAGACTTAGGTAGATGCTAATGTATTTATTATGTTATTATTCTTTGTGGTGGATTAATGGACATTCTTTATTATTACTATTGAGATATAATTGACATACAATGTTATATTAGGTTTAGGTGTACAACATATTGATTTAATAATTCTATACATTACTCAGTGCCACCATAAGTATAGTCACCCCATGTCAACATACGACATATTACAAAATTATTGATCATATTCACTGTGTTGTACTTTTTATCTTTGTGACTTATTTATTTTATAACTAGAAGTTTGTATGTCTTAATCCCCTTTATTTATTTTGTTCTTCCCTCCACCAACCTACCCTCTGGCAACCACCAGTTTGCTGTATTTAAGAATCTCTTGGTGTTTCTGTTGTTGTTGTTGTTTATTTGCTTGTTCATTTGTTTTGTTTTTTAGATTCCAAATATATGTGAAATCATATGGTATTTATCTTTCTCTGCCTGACTTATTTCAGTGAGCATAATATCCCCTAATTCCATCCATGTTGTTGCAAATGGCAAGATATCATGCCTTTTTTATGGATGAGTAATATTCTATTGTATGTATGTATATATATCACATCTTCTTTATCCAAAGTCTATGCTTCCATATCTTGGCTATTGTAAATACTGCAATAAACATACAGTGCATGTATCTTTTTGAATTACTGTTTTTGTTTCCCTTGGGTAAATAACCAGAAGCGAAATTAATCATGTGGTATTTCTATTTTTAATTTTTTGAGGAACCTTCACAGTCTTTTCCACAGTTGTTGAACCAGTTTACATTCCCAGCAACAGTGCACAAAAGTTCCCTTTTCTCCATATCCTCTCCAACAAATATTTCTTGTCTTTTTGATTTTAGCTATTCTGACAAGTATGAGGTGATATCTCATTGTAGTTTTGATTTGCATTTCCCTCTTAATGAGTGATGTTAAGCATCTTTTCATGTGCCACTTGGCCATCTGTATGTCTTCTGTAGAAAAATGCATATTCAGGTCCTCTGCCCATAATCAGATGATGATGATGATTTTTGGTGTCGAGTTGTGTAAGTTCTTTATATGTTTGGGATATTAACCCATTATTGGATATATCATTTGCAAATATCTTCTCGCATTGAGGATGGATATCTTTTTATTATTATGTTGAACACATCTATGTTACTTATATTCTCTTGTGTGAGTCAGATATTGTTATAAAAATACTTAATTTAAAAATATGTGGAGGGGTGTCTAGGTGGCTAAGTCAGTTGAGAATCTCTTGATTTCGGCTCAGGTCATGATCTCAGGATCATGAGATCAGCCCTGTGTCAGGCTCTGTGCTGGTTGTGGAGCCTGCTTAAGATTCTCTCTCTACCTCTCTCTCTGCCCCTCTCCCTGCTCATGCCCTCTCCCACTCTCTCTCTCCCATTTATATATATATATAAAACATAGTCCATGCCTGACATATAGCAAAAACAAACAAACAAAAAACCCAAAATTCTATGTTTTACTATTGTTAGAAATAGAGAAAATATCTTCAGAGAGTTAAATTTAATAATTGCATACATTTGGAAGAAAATTAACCTTTACTAATAGGAAGGTCCTGAACAGCATGAGGACACAGGACACCTGTTGGGGTTGTGGGAGGAATGATAATTGGGGAGAAGGGGTTAGGTTAAAGGATCTCAAAAGGGAAAGACTGAGGGTCTTGCATGCAAAGAAGGAAGCATTTTCTAACCAGGTTTGCCTCATAACACCACTCCCATAAGATGTTCAAATAACTTTGGGAAATGTTATATACCACATTTAACATTGACCCTTTACCCATTTTCTTTTACAATATACATTAACATCTTATGAACAATGAACATTAACATTTGTGAGAAACCCTACCAATCGGCAAACAAGAAATGAAAACCCATTTAGCTGAGCATTTCCCAGTTTGACCATGAGGCTCTTTTCCCTACTAAGTGACAACAGCTCACATCTTGTAGAATTGATTCTTTTGAGTTCATTTTTGAGAAAGGCTGGCTTATATAATTTTATCTAAAGCTTGTAGAGGTGCAGGGCCATGTGTCAGCCAGAGATCTTAGGATATATGAAATGGCTTGGCTTCACCTGGGAAAGATTGTGAAGAAGTTAAACTTTGAAAGTTAAATCAGGTTTTGGCATAGTTGTCATATGTTGGTTTATATATTAAAATTCCTCTTTATACTTAACCTTGTGTAAATATGAACTTTGTGCTTCTGAAGGAAATGTGTATGTGCATACAAGTATATATGTGTAGCATTCTTTTTCTGCTAAATGAACCAAAAGCAATATTTGGCAAACCATATCCTTTGTAAGTCTGAATTTGGGAATTTAAGTTATTAAGGGGCTTGATGACCTGGGACAAACAGTTCAGCTGGTCAAGAATTTGGAGGAATGTAGCAGAAGCAAGCAAGAAAAAAAAAAAGACTTTTATTTCCTGTGATGTGTGGCAAATGAAACATTTTAAACTATTAACACCTTGTGTTTTGGTCACATAATATTACATTAAAGGACATTTGAGGTTTCTTCTAACTTACTTTTGTGATCTTTTATTTTTTTGTGTTATTTATTGGTATGAAGTAGGATTGGAGGAGCAACTGCTTCAAACCAAACAGGCTGGTGGTTTTTTTAAAAACAGGAATTGCCTAAAATACCTCTGACTTTCAATTCCCTGGGTCATGATGTTCTATGAGCAATTTCCAAATTGCTTTCTTTACCATGTTTTTTGGGCCTTGACTCTAGCAGAAATATTTTTCAATCTTTAGTAATTATATACAGCCTATATTAAAAGCTTTGTGCTAAACCATTATTTATTTCACTCTAAGAAACTTGGGAATTTGGACAAAATATCTGATCTACAAAATAGAATAGAAGAATGTGAATGAATGAGCCTAATTAATATTCCTTGATAATTTAATTTTTCTCCCAAAATTGCTTTAAGGACCTATACAAATATGCTGGTATGAAAATTTCTTTCCCAAACTATATTCTCTAATTGTATATTGCTTACCTGGTATGTGTGTTCTAGACACCAAAAATGTTATTACAATGGATCAGTAGTGAACATTTAGTTCAGAGAGCAATATATAACAATAATTGGAGAGATTTTTACACTTTGAACTTTGTGGAAATGGAAAAAAAAAAAGTATCCAGGACTGTTTCAACACTAGTGAGACTATTACCAGACAATTCAAAGGTAACAAAGTATGCTGGTTTTAATTTCAAGTTTTCTTCTATTTCCATGAGACAAGCTATATGTACCTGAAGTGGTTGTATCTGTTTATATTAGGAAGATAGATTGATCCAGTCTGGGTTTTTGTTGTTGTTGTTATTCTTGTTATTCAGGTTCTGTCAGTTCTTTTTTATGTATCCTGGGCTCATCTTGACCAAAAACTTCTTGGTTCTTTCCCATTAGTATAGCAGAATCTTGCACCAGTTGGAGTTCAGCAATGCAGGTTGAATAATCGTTGAATGAATGTGCTAGGATAGTCATATTTTGTTATAAAACCTGTTTACCAAGAAACTCTCATTCTGAGCTGTTTTTTTCAAAGTTCATTTTAGAAACTTTATTCATTTTATCAGTAGGAAAAATGTGCTTTTTTTCTCTTTTTTTAAATTAAAATTCAATTAGCCAAGGTACATCATTTGTTTTTGATATAATGTTCAATGACTCATTAGTTGACGATAACATCCAGTGCTCATCACATCACATGCCCTCTTTAATGAGACAAACCATATGAGACTCTTGACTCCAGGAAAAATTTGCTTTCTACACATTCTGCGTATTTGGCATTAATTATTCAGAAATGGCCTTTTTATTCTGTTCCACATTACACTGTCTGACATGAGTGCTCTGTGTATTCCACTTGATCAGCATTCTGTATTCTGCATTCTGCCTGTGATATGTGTGTGTGTGGGGGGGGGTAGTAACTTCTTTATTGATGTCAGTATTGAAAATAGGTTGCCCCTAATTCAGGAAAAGTCTGAATGCCATGAAACTTCCTGGTTAACATTAGTAAGTATCTCCAACTGACTATTTCTTAACCATTTTGCATCGAGTATTATAGGCTACCCCTTCACATTTATTGTCTAATTTAATCCTCACATCATGTAAAATGAGGTCCATATGAATACTATTTTCAATTTAAGGAAACTAAAACAGAGGGCTATGGCATGAGTTACTTGAGTTTCCACAATTAATAAATGTGAGACCGTAGATTCTACTCCTACAGATTGTCTGGCTCCAAAGTCTAGCTTCCCACCATAGCATGTTGAACTTGGAATTGTACCATCCAGTTCAGCTATTATGTGTTCATCTCTATGATACTGCATTTTCTTTTTAGCAAAATCCATTTTGCAGTGAAAGTCATTGGATCTGAGTGTTTAAACTCTTAAACTTTAGAGCTGCTTGCTTGCTTTCTCTCTCTTTCACTCTCTTCTACTCTCTCCCTATTTTCCCTCTCTCTTTTTCCCTCCCTACTCTCAGAGATTTGTTTTTATTTGTTAAATAATAGCAGTAAGTTACTGACATATGTATTTTAAAAGATAACTGCATATTTGAGCTAGATTTGAGGGATAAATAAAATGTTGCCAGGTGAAGACAGTAAAGAACGAACTGGCTAAGTGAAGAAAGTAATGTGTTATAAAGGCACTGACATATGGAAACACCTGATGTATTCAGATATACAAAAATATATTAGATGATAGATAGATGATAGATAGATGGATTCAGATATGTCTAAATAAATGAAACTTTTAAAAACATTTCTCAGCTTTTCTGTTATAAATTCTGAGTAATAATTTGATAAATAATTTAAGATAAGTATAGAGGAAAATCCCAATCTGAGAAATTGACTTGAAGCCTAGAAGATTAATTGACCTTAGTTAATGTTTAAACAGATTCTCATACACCTTCATTTTGAAACTCAAAATCATTAAAATAATTCAAGTTCTGGGGTTCTGACACAACTGGATTTTAACTGAATTGTTTTAAGCAGATTACATATAAGGGAGAGGGGGAAGATGGCTGTGCATGAAGACCCCTAGGCTCACCTTGTGCCACAGATACAACTAAAGAACCACTCACAGCGTGTAAATAACTCAGAAAATGACCCTAAGACTGGCAGAATAAATTCCACAACTAAATGTAGAGAAGAGGCTGCATGAAAAAGGATAGGAAGGGCAGAGACAGAGTTCAGAGCTAAATAGACACCCAATACTGTCTGTGGGGTAGGGGGAGGAATTCCACAGGCTCAGAGAGGGGAGAGAAATATACCCTCACACAGCAGCACCCACAAGGGGAGATGAATCCTCATATTTGGCTTTGAAAACCAGAGGGGCCAAATTTTGTGAGTTCTTACAACCAGTGGGATTTAAAAACCTGGAATTAAAAATAAATCAGCAGATTTGGCTCTAGGAGAGTCAAGAGGGTGAGAGGAAATTGATTCCCTGCCCTTAAAGAAACAGCACAATAAAGGATACAGTATATAAGTAGCAGTTTGAAAGGTGCCTAGGGCATATAAGAGAGAGAGTTATTTAATCTTCTCAGAGGCTGTCCCAGAAGGACAGATATTTCTGGGGAACTCCTGCAGGAAAAAAAGAATTGGCAGGCACCTTTTCCCTACCCTGTCCCCCAGTGTAAACACATGGATATCTGAGGGACTGGCTACCTAACTTGCTAGCACTGCCACCCCACCCGCACACTCTGTGCTTCTACCCATCCAGTACATTGCCACAGGGCCCCTCCCATAGAGGACTGGGGGTGCACAAAACTTGATAGCACCACCAACTGCCACATGGCCCCTGTGCTGTACTTCTGCAGAGCCAGAAGGGCCTCCTCAGTCCCAGTGCAGCAGAGCCTGTCCTTGGCACTCAAAACTTGCTAGCACTCCAGCTTCACATTGTGCTTTGGGAAATCTACCTTCTCCAATAAGCTCTTGGCAAGAACCCATACAAGATGTTGCCACAGGCCTGGCAGTGTGCAAGTAGGCCCTACAGTGGCCAGCAGCACCCCAAAGTGACTCCTGCCTTGCAGGAGGGAAAGATAACCAAACACACCACTCAGTTGGAGGACCAGCAGTGGGCTGGAGGCAGAGAACTGACTGCAGACCCCACCCACCAAAGAAAGCTTCTCAGGGGCAACACAGGGAAAGTTTGTGTTAGTGCATCTCTGGCAAACACCCGGTCTGACTCAACTCAAGGCCAGGGCATCCCAAGATAGGTCCACTAACACCACAGGGATTAATGCTGCCCACAACAGGCAAAGAGAGCCATTGTAGATGATTGGACTGAAGGAAAAAGCAGCTCAGTCACAAAAGCAGGGCACATACATCACACATAGGAGACACTCCTGACGCTCCAAGTTCTGGTGAACAGGGGACACTACACAGCAGGGAACCATAGGACCTCTTCCTCATAAGGCCTCTACTTTCCAATGCAGGAGGTGTAGCTGTCTTTTCTAACACAAAGAAACAGATACAGAGAGTTAGACAAAATGATGATATAGAAGAATATGTCCTAAATGAAAGAACAGGACAAACCACAGCAAGAAACCTAAATGAAATAGATATAACTAATGCGTTTGATAGAGAACTTAAAGTGATGATCATAAAGATATTCAGAAGATTTGAGAAAAGAGTGGAGAATATCAGTGAGACCCTTAACACAGACATGGAAAACAAACAAAAAACCCAACCAGAGATGGAGAAGACAATAAATGAAATTAAAATTACACTTGATGGAATAAACAGCAGGTTAGAGGAAGCAGAGGAACAAATTAATGACCTGGAAGACAGAGTAATGGAAATTAATCAAACTGAGCAAATGAGAGAAAAATAATTATGGAAAAAAATAATAGACTTAGGGAACTCAGTGACACCAACAAGCATAATAACACTCATAGGGATCCCAGGAGAAAGAGAGAACAGGGGGCAGAAAATTTATTTGAAGAAATAATAGTTGAAAACTTCCCTAATTTGGGGAAGGAAACAGATTTAGATCAAGGAAGCACAGAAATTCCCCAAGAAGGTCCACACCAAGACACATAGAAATTAAAATGGCAAAAAGTAGTGAAAAAGAGAAAAAAATATAGCAAGAAAAAAAAAAAGAAAGAAAAGAAAACAGTTACATACAAGGGAAACCGCCTATTTCTATGAGCCGATTTTTCAGCAGAAACTTTTTAAGCCTCAGGAGAGTGGCATGATATATCCAAAGTGCTGAATTGGAAAAATCTTCAGCCAAGAACACTCTAGCCAGCAAGACTATCATTCAGAATGGAAGGACAGATAAAGAGTTTCTCAGACAAAAACACTAAAGGAGTTCATAACCACTAAACCCATCCTACAAGAAATATTAAAAGGGACTTTTTGATTGGAAAGACCATAAATGAGAGTATGAAAAATAAATATATCTGTAAATACCAGTCAAGGGATTCACAAAATAAAAGGATGTAAAATTGAACAACATATACCTGAAACGTGTGTGTGTATGGGGGTCGGGGGTGGGCAGTGAGTAAATAATGGGTTCAAACTTAAGTGATTGTCAACTTAATATAGACTGCTGTATGCAGAAGTTGTTATATACGAACTTAATGGTAACCACAAATAAAAAACAGTAACTGATATACAAAAAATAAAGAGAAAGGAATTCAAGTATATTACTAAGTAAACCCAGCAAACCATGAAAGAGATCAAGAGAAGAAAGGACCAGAGAAAAACTATAGAAACAACCACAAAACTAGTAACAGGATGGCAATATATACATATATATCCATAATTAATTTGACTGTAAATGAACTAAATGTTCCAACCAAAAGACACAGGGTGACAGAGTGGGTAAAAAACCAGACATCATTATGCTGCCTACAAGACCTAAAGACACCTGCAGATTGTGAGGTGATGGAGAAATAGTTATCATGGAAGTGGATGTCAAAAGAATCCTGGGGTAGCAATATTTACATTGGACAAAGTAGACTTGAAAACAAAGACTGTAAAAAGAAACAAAGAAGGACACTATAGAATAATAAATGGGACAATTAAACAACAAGATATAACAAAAGTAAATATTTATGGACCCAACATGGGAGCACCCAAATACACAAAATGGCCAATAAGAAACATATAGGAACTAACTGATAGTAATGCAATAATAATAGGGGATTTTAATACCCTACTTACATCAATGGAGAGATCATCAAACAGAAAATCAACAAGGAAATATTGACTTTGACAGACACACTGGACCAGATGGATCTCACAGATATATTCAGAACATTCCTTACTACAACAGCATAATACACATTTTTTCAAATGCACACAGAATATTCTTCAGAATAGATCACATATTAGGCCAAAACACAAGCCTCAAAGATTCAAAGATATCAAAGTCATATCATGCATCTTTTCTGACCATGATGCTATGAAATCAGAAATTCACCACAAGGAAAAATCTGGAAAGAATACAAATATATGAAGGTTAAATAACATGGTACTAAACAATAAATGGGTAAACCCAGAAATCAAAGAAGAAACTAGAAATTACATAAAAACCAATGAAAATGGCAAAACAATGATCTAAAATATTAGGGATGCAGCAAAAGCAGTTCTAAAAGTTTATAGCAAAATAGGCCTACCCCAAGAAGCAAGAAATTTTCAAATAAAAACCTAACCTTGCACATAAAGGAGCTAGAAAAAGAAAAACAAACAAAACCTAAAATCAACAGAAGGAAGAAAATAATAAAGATTAGAGCAGAAATAAATGCTATAGAAGCTAAAAAACACAATAGAACTGATCAATGAAACCAGGAAGTGGTTCTTTGAAGAGATCAGCATAATTGATAAACCTTGAGCCAAACTTAGAAAAATAGAGAAAGTACTCATATAAATGAAATCACAAATGAGAGAGGAGAAATAAGAACCAACACTACTGCAAACAATTGTAAGACAATATTATGAAAAACTATATTTCAACAAGTTAGACAACCTAGAAGAAATGGTTACATTCTTAGAAATATATAACCTACTGAAACTGAAGCAGGAAGAATAGAAAATTTAACCAGACAGATAAATAGAAAGGAAATGGGATCAGTAATCAAAAAAACTCCCAATAAACAAGTCCAGGACCAGATGACTTTCCAGATGAATTCTACCAAACATTAAAGAAGATTTAATACCTGTTTTACTCAAACTATTCTGAAAAATATAAGGAAAACTTCCAAATTCATTCTATGAGGGCAATATTATTCTTATACCAAAACCAGAAAAAGACACCACAAAAAAAGAAAACTATCTCTGATGAACATAGATGCAAAAATCCTTAACAAAATACTAACAAACAGAATCCAATAATACATTAAAAAAAATTATTCACCACAATCAAGTGGGATTTATTCCCAGGATGCAGTGGTGGTTCAGTATTGGCAAATCAATCAACATGACTGATATCATCATATCAATAAGAGAAAGGATAAAAACCATATGATAATTTCAATAGATGCAGAAAAAGCATTTAACAAAGTACAACATTCATTCATGATAAAAACCCTCAACAAAGTAGGTTTAGAGGGAACATACCTCAACATAATAAAGGTCATATATGAAGAACGGCCATATATGAAAAATCAACAGTGAACATCATACTCAATGGGGAAAAACTGAAAGCTTTCCTGCTAAGGTCAGGAACAAGACCAGGATGTCCATTTTCACCATTTTAATCCAACATAGTACTGGAAGTCCTGGCCACAACAATCAGACAATAAAAAGAAATAAAAGGCATTCAATAAAAGTGAAGTAAAACTTTCACTGTTTGCAGATGACATATCTTTATATAAAATTCTAAAGATTCCACCAAAAACTACTAGAAGTGATAAATGAATTTAGTAAAGTCACAGGATACAAGATCAATGTACAGAAATATGTGCATTTATATATACTAATAATGAAGCAGCAGAAAGAGAAATTAAGAAAACAATCCCATTTACAAATGCACTAAAAAAATAAGATACCTAGGAATAAATTTAACCAAAGTGTGAAGAACCTATACTTTGAAAACTATAAAACATTGATGAAATAAACTGAAGAGCACACAAAGAAATGGGAAGACATTCCATGCTCATGGATTGGAGGAGCAAATATTGTTAAAGGGTCTATACTACCCAAATCAATCTACATATTTAATGCAATCCCTATCAAAATCACCAAAACCATTTTTCACATAACCAGAACAAACAATCCTAAAAATTTGTATGGAACCACAAAGACTCCAAATGTACAAAACAATTTTGAAAAAGAAAAACAAAACTGGAGGTATCACAATTCCATATTTGAAGTAACTCTACAAAGCAGTTGTAAACAAAGCAGTGTGGTATAATCAAAATAAACACATAGATCAATAGAACAGAACAGAAAACCCAAAAATAAACCCACAACTCTCTGGTACATATATATATATATACAATTTGATATTACTACACACACACACACAAAAATGAAATCTTGCCATTTGCAATGACTTTGATGGAGCTAGAGTGTATTATGCTAAATGAAATAAGTCACTCAGAGAAAGACAAATACCATGATTTCACTCATATGTGGAATTTAGGAAGCAAAACAGATGAACATAGGGGAAGAGTAAAGAAGTGAGAGGGAAGCAAACCAAAAGAGGATCTTACCTATAGAGAAAACACTGAGGGTTGTTGGGGGGGGGGGCGGTCAGCAGGGGTGGGCTAAACGGGTGATGAGTATTAAGGAGGGCACTTGTGATGAGCACCGGGTGTCATATATAAGTGATGACTCACTAAATTCTACTCTTAAAACCAATGTTAAACTATATTTTAACTAACCAGAATTCAAATCGAAAACTGTAATGATGTAATGTATGGTGATTAACATAACATAATAAAAAAAAATTTTATAAACCTTGCCAATCTAATTTTTGTAACCTATCACATGTATTTTATTATAACAGCATATTGTATATAATATAATATCAAAAACTTACTATTTAATATACAGTGTATATGTTTATAATATATATTTACATATTAGATATTTGATTTACCTTATCACTATTACATATATTTAATTGCTTCTTAGAAAATTAAAAAATAAAACTAATTTACAAGAAAGAAAAAACAAATAAATAAACCCACAACTATATGGTAAATTATTCTTTGACAAAAGAGGAAAGAATATCTAATGGGAAAAATACAAGTCTTCAACAAATGATGTTGGGAAAACTGGACAAGAACATGCAAAAGAATGAAACTGGACCAGTCTCTTACACTGCACACAAAAATAAATTCAAAATGGATTTAGTACCTGAATGTGAGATCAAAAAGCATGAAAATCTTAGAAGAGAACACAGGCAGTACTTTCTCTTACATTTGCCATAGCAACATTTTTCTAGATATGTCTTCTGAGATTAGGGAAATAAAAGCAAAAATAAACTATTGGGACTACATCAACATAAAAGATTTCTGCACAGTGAAGGAAACAATGAACATAACTAAAAGGTAGCCTACTGAATGGGAGAACATATTTGCAAATGACTTATTCAATAAAGGGTTAGAATCTAAAAAATATAAAGAAATTATCAAACTCAATACTCCCAAACCAAATAATCCAATTAAAAATGGGCAGAAGACATGAACAAACATCTCTAAAGAAGATATCCAGATGGCCAACAGACACATGAAAATATGTTCAACATCACTCATTATCAGGGAAATACAAATCAAAACAGTGAAATATCATCTCACACCTGTCAGAATGGCTAAAATCCAAAACACAAGAAAGAAGTGTTTGCGAGGATGTGGAGGAAAAGGAACCTTCTTACACTGTTAGTGGGAATGCAAACTGGTGCAGCCACTGTAGAAACCACTATGGAGGTTCTAAAAAAGTTTAAAATAGAACCACCCTAAGATCCGGTAATCACAGTACTGGGATTTACCTTCGAAATACTAAAACACTAATTCAAAGTGATATATGCACCCTTATGTTTAGCCGAATTATAGAAACAGTCCAAGTGTCCATTTATAGATGAATGGATAAAGCAGAAGCCATAAAAAAGAATGAACCTTGCCATTTGCAACGACATGGATAGAGCTAGAGAATATAATGCTAAATGAAATATGTCAGTCAAAGACATATACCATACGATTTCACTCATCTGTGGAATTTAAGAAGCAAACAAATGAGAAAAGAAATATAAAGGAGAGCGAGTGAGCAAGAGAAACCAATAAAGAGACTCCTAAATGTAGAGAACAAACTGATGGCTACCAGAGGGGACGTGTATGGGGGGATGGGTGATATAGGTGATGGGGATTAAGGAGTGCATTTGTTGTGATGAGCACTGGGCAATGTATAGAATTGTTGAATCACTCTATTGTACATCTGAAACTAATATAACTATACACTGTTATGTAACAGTGTTATGTAACACTGTATAGTTATATTAGTTTCATGTTAACTATATTAGAATTAAAATAAATAATAAAAAGAGAAATAAGTGAATGTGAATAAAAACTTTTTTTATTCTTAAAAAAAGATTACATATAATTATTTATCAGAATTAATACTCAGTTGTATATTAGATGCCAGGATGTGTTGAGAATATCCTCTTCAAACCCTGTCTTCAAGTAGCTGTTTTAAAATATCCTCAAATGGTGACAGTCTATTTTTTTTTTTTAAAAAACCTCTACAGCTTGCCTTTGAATATTGTTATAGATTAATCACTTCTATAATTGATAGATTCTTCTCTATGGAAATTCAGCATCCTCTGAGGAGTGCCACACCAGTGTCCACAATACTGCATTGCATACATATTAAAACTGTGCTCCTTTCTCCTAGGGAACACAAAATTGACTTGCAGAATGGAGCCTGAGCTAGATCTCTGCTCCTGCCCCTTTAGCTGGACATATCTGTCAGGGAAAAATGTGCACAAGTGGTCTTACATGGGAGGCTTGTTAAAATACACATTATTGGGCTGCATGTGAGACCTAGTTATTTAGAATCTCTAATGGTTAGAACATTTAATAAAACATATTAAATTTGGAGTCAACATTCCACTTGTCCAGACAATAAGATTTGGAAACCACTTCTCTTTATAGAAACAAAATGGAAAAATCAGTACCTTCATTCATTTGTTTGTTAACTAATTAATTAATTCATGAAATCAGTCATGTAGAGCTCTTTATGTGTCAAAAGCTGGGGAAGTGAACAGTACAGAATTCCTGATCTCAAGAAGCACCAAACTATATATGTCAATATATTAAAAACTACTCAACCAAGTAACTGTAAAGTACAGGGATGGGCAATATTCTGTGGAAAACCCTACATTTAAGGGAATCTAGCTTCACAATGGAGAAACTATTTGAGCTGGGATTTAGAGGATGATGAGCAAAAATTTACCAATGAAGAAGAGGTTGACTATTCAGGGAAAGAGAATAGCATTGAGTGGTGGAAGTTTATGATGGGTTTAACGAATGACAGGAAATTTAGGGTGGCTAGAGTATGGGATAGATGGGCAGGGAGAGGTAGCAGAAGTTGAGTTTGGAAAGTTAATTAGAAAACAGAAATTTCATGCTATAAGTTGGTCCTTTATTTTGATGGGGAGTCAACTGAACTTCTTAAAGTATGCTTTAACTGAACATTCCGCTTTTAAGATGGTAACTCTCCTATCATTATGGAAGGGAGACTCAAGAGTGAAAACCCGTTGAAAAGAAAATCAGCTCATGATTCTCCTTCTCTCACTTTTTTTTCTTTTCTTTTCTTTCCTTCCTAATTTTCTTTCCCCCTTCCTTCTTACTTTTCTTTCCCCCTTCCTTCTTTTATTCCTTCCTTCTTTTCTCTTTCCTTCCCTTCTTTCCTCTTTTCTTTCTTCCTTCTAGGAAATATCTACTGAGTAGCCAACTTGTGCTAGACCCAGTATTAGGCTTTGAGGATACAAAAATGAGTAAAAGATAGCTTCTGTTCTCAAAGAGCCTATTGCCCAGAAGGGCAGGCAAATAAGTTAATCCACCACCTCTGTGTGGTAAAACTTATGAAAAAGCTCAAATGTCACTCAAGTAGGTGATGATGAAAGCCTGCAGTAAAGTTATGACAATGGGTGAAGAAAGTAAAGTTAGAACTAATGGATCATCCTAAGGTAGAAGCTGTAAGGTTTAATAATAATTCCCATAATAGAGAACAGATTGGTGTGTGTGTGTGTGTGTGTGTGCCCGTGCATACACAAACATGCACATGTGTATTTAATCCTCACAAGCTCCCTGTTGAGTAGCAAATTCAATACCCATTTTATAGATAAGAAACTAAAGCACAAAGAAGTTAAATGATTTTTGCTGAAATCTCACTGCTAGTAAGTGGCAGAGCCAAGATTATATCAAGCCATTAAGCACTAAGTGTACAGTAAGTGCTTTCAAATGGGTAGAGGATGTGAGGGATTGGGAAAAGTACATGAAGATTTGGACCTTAAGAAATTGATTAGATGATGATTCTATTCATTGAGAGTAGGACTACTTGGGAAGAGGTAGCATGGGAGAAAAATAATGAACTTAGTTTGGTAAAGATTAATTTGAGGTTATATGCTTATGGATATATTCAATAAGCTCTTGGAAACTCAGGAGAAACATGTAGGCTCAGCAAGATGAGAATAGGATGGGATGGAATTCTAGATGGGATTCTGGGCTACATCCTCATTTAAGAAGAGGGAAGAGGAGTCCTCCAGAGTAAATAATCCCGATCACTTTATTCATATATACCTAATATCCTGTCATTTGAATATTTTAAATTGTATTACTACTATTTATAATAATATACTCTATATCTACAGTGATTTGTAGTGTTTACACACACACATAAACAATTACATACACAGAGTCTCATTTGATCTTCATGACACCCTTTGGAGGGAGTCAAAACAGATAAAAGAAGCTGAGATTCAGAAGTTTTGTTATTTGAATCATACATATATCTGAACTTGGACTTGAACCATTTCTTTTGATTTCAGTTTTAGTACTCCTTCATCACATATGAACTTTTATGAATTCTGTATTTCAGTAAATCCATTCTATTTATTGCTTCCTTTAGTGTGTAATTCATCTTAAGTACTGGGCATCTGAACATTTTCAAGGGATATAAACTTAGCTGACCTAATATATATATATATATATTACAATTCACAGTTACAAAATTACAATATTTAGAGCCACTACTAAATTATAATACATCATTTAATGGACTTATGCTTATGATGTCTTGTCCATCCTTCCTAATTAAAGTTTAGGAGAGTGGAGAAAGAGAGGCATAATATTATCTTAGAATTTTGATCCAAACTGAAATATATATCTAACCACTATTTGAAAAAAAAA
>NC_138379.1:68321448-68336625 GCF_054177405.1 Leptonychotes weddellii
TGTGTTCTCCTTTAGGATTTTGATGGACCCCTGTCTCACATTGAGGTCTTTCAACCATTTTGAGTCTATTTTTGTGTGTGGTGTAAGAAAATGTCCAGTTTCATTCTTCTGCATGTGGCTATCCAATTTTCCCAACACCATTTGTTGAATTTTTCCATTGGACATTCTTTCCTTCTTTGTCGAAGATGAGTTGACCATGGAGTTGAGGGTCCATTTCTGGGCTCTCTATTCTGTTCCATTGATCAATGTGTCTGTTTTTATGCCAGTACCATACTGTCTTGATTATTACAGCTTTGTAATAGAGCTTGAAGTCCACAATTGCGATGCCACCAGCTTTGATTTTTGTTTTCAACATTCCTCTGTATATTCGGGGTCTTTTCTGGTTCCATACAAATTTTAGGATTATTTGTTCCATTTCTTTGAAAAAAGTTGATGGTATATTGATAGGGATTGCATCGAATGTGTAGATTGCTCTAAGGAGCATTGACATCTTCACAATATTTGTTCCACCAATCCATGAGCATGGAACGTTTTTCCATTTCTTTGTGTCTTCCTTAATTTCTTTCATGAGTATTTTATAGTTTTCTGAATACAGATTCTTTGCCTCTTTGGTTAGATTTATTCCTAGGTATCTTATGGTTTTGGGTGTGGTTGTAAATGGGATCGACTCCTTAATTTCTCTTTCTTCTGTCTTATTGTTGGTGTATAGGAATGCCACTGATTTCTGTGCATTGATTTTATATCCTGCCACTTTACTGAATTCCTGTATGAGTTCTAGCAGTATTGGGGTGGCGTCTTTTGGGTTTTCCACATAAAGTATCATATCATCTGCAAAGAGTGAGAGTTTGACTTCTTCTTTGCCGATTTGGATGCCTTTTATTTCTTTTTGTTTTCTGATTGCTATGGCTAGGTCTTCTAATTCTCTGTTTAATAGCAGTGGTGATAGTGGACATCCCTGCCATGTTCCTGACTTCTCAATAGATGCAGAAAAAGCATTTGACAAAGTACAGCATCGTTTCTTGATCAAAATACTTCAGAGTATATGGTAGAGGGTACATACCTCAATATCATAAAAGTCATCTATGAAAAACCCACAACAAACATCATTCTCAGTGGGGAAAAACTGAGAGCTTTCTCCCTAAGGTCTGGACCCTTATACTTCTTAGGCAAGTGTTGCTGCATATGTTACAATTTCAATTGGTGTGAGAGTTACAATTGACATAAGTAGTTACAGTTGGTGTGGAAGAACCAGGACATGTGCAACTGGATCATCTGGGCCCTACTTGCATTATTGCCTACCACCATTATGTATAAGCATCCCTACCTTCTCATGCTGATCAAAGGAAATTACTTCTACCAAAATAGTGATTCTTCTTCTCATCTGGTGATCTCTATACACAAGGAAGCCAAATGCAGTCATAGCTTGTACTTCAGGAGAACCCTTGTTGTGTTCCCTGGCAAGAGTGTGTGCCTTTCTCAGATCAAGATGACTAAACGTGCATAGCCTAGAGTTGTCAGGGCAGGAAACACAAAGTCCCTCTGTGGACCACCATGAAATGGAAACACCATTTCTTTCATTCTCATGATGGACTGATGCCAGACCCAATTAATTCTTATGCCTTAATTTCAGCTAAACTCTGCTAATAGTCAGTGATGTGGGAAACAAAGGCAGAAGAAAATTATTAAATTCCCTTACTACCTACAGCCCATTGACAAGTCCTTGAAACATGCAGAGTGACATTCCTCTAGGGACTCAACTGCCTCGATGTTAATACTTTGCTAAGGGCAAAGGCAATCCTAGCCTGACCCCCCTCCCCTAGGATCCTGTAAGTCTACTTTAATGTATAAAAATTCCTTTAGAAATTTCCTTTATCTCTAAACCCCCAAGATATATGTTGGCAATCATCCTCCAAGCATATGGTCCACCAATATATGTCTGAAGGGTCTCATAACCAAGGTTTTATTAGATGGTAATAAATGACCTTTTCCCAAGAAAACTAACCCCCTCAAGGTCCTGGAAACCTTGCTTCCAAAACTCCTTAAAGACTTACACTATCCTTAACACCCTCCCAACTTGAAAGTATATAATGGGCCACTCCTCCTGACCCCAGCGCAGCTTTTTCTGCCCATGAGTCCTGTCCCCGTGCTTTAATAAAATCACCTTTTTGCACCAAAGGCATCTCAAGAATTCTTTCCTGGCCATTGGCTTCAAGCCATAACGTTCTTTCCTACATAAGTCAGCAGTTCTGGACACATGCTCACATGGTACTATATTATGGCCAAACATAGCCCCAGGGCAAAACTGAATAAACATGTGAACTGTTTCTGTTCTAAGCCAAATTTCTTAGGGTGGGAGCCCTCAGATGTCCCTATCTTGTATTTCAGTGGTCCCTTATTTTCTTAACAAGAGCCCTGATCTTAGTAAAACATAGTTTTCTGGACTGAGCTTTTAAAATTCTCTAGCACTCTGCAAATATATTAAGGTCTGAACTTGCTCCTCAGCTGTGCTCACACTCCCATTGCATGAACTAAGGGCCAAGAAACCTGCCAGCTCTCTTACAGTTTTTCAATTGGTCTCATTTTTCATTATCCCTCTGCTAAGCATCAGTACAACTTACGAATAATCAGCTAACTCTCCTATCCCTCTAGACATTGTTCTGGCCATACTTTTGAAATGACTGAATCATTTCACCATCAATGACATTCCCATCCATCAGAGCATTTTACCAGATCAACACTGGTATAAGTTTTAGCCATTGGCCTATTACATTTTCTGCCTTGTGCTAGGGGTTCTACATGCCTCACATTCTAAATGGGATGGAGTCCCCCTTGCCAGTGGGACCATGAGTAAACCAGTCCTCAAGCCCTATCTTATAAACTGCTTTCTTGAGCCATTGCTGATATCATTAATACATTTCTCCAGGAAGAGGATGTCAAGGTGGAATTAGGCATGTAAGAGATTTATTGAGGGAAAATTCCTGTGAAAAATAAAAGGGAAAGGTGGAAGGAGGAGTAGGTACTAAAAATAATGATGGACTCATACTGGGGCAGGCACTATGAGGACCCTTGCCCTGACTGTGGAGGAAGTTCTTCAAAACTGCCTCATCCATTTATTTCTATGAACATAGGCTTAATTCTATGAAAGGGATAGTATCTTCTTTGATTTTTACCTCCCATGTCACATCTGAAATTACTACTAGAGACTATGCCTTCTTTGAGGGATATTCATCTTTGATGCAAGTTTGGAAGCCCAAAGTTTATGACTTGATCAGTCACAAACATTTTCAGACTAGTTTCATGGTTTCTTTGGCAAGATAATTTTTTAAAATTTTTAGTAAGTTCCAGAAATATTTGTTTTCTATCAAATCCTTGTACCAACAGCTCCACCCATAAGTTCTTTTCTAGACATAACACATAAGCTTGCATTGTTTTCTTGCTCTCTTGCTCTAAAGCCTCTTTTTAACCTTATGGTCTCCATTAAATACAGGCTGAAAACAGGCTTGACTGAGAAGTCCATATCTCAATCTGGTCTTTTACAGTAGGGCTAGGTCCTTTTGCTTGATAAAAAAAAAAATCTTAATGGGAGACATTTGAGAAACAAAAATATTTTCTTCTGCTATTTCCAAACCTGCAAGGTCAGAAAGTTCTATATTATCTCTCTATCAATTATTCACTAAGCTCATTTTTTCTTCTTACTATGCCTTGCTAAAATCACCAGGGAGCAGCCAACACAAGAAATTTTGACTCTTTCTAAATAATTCCCTTAAAGTTTTAGGCCTAGTAACCACTCATCCTGCCTTGAAATTTCTCACAGGCAACTAAGTTACCAAATGTTTTACCACAACATCCAAAGATTCCAAATTTCTTTTTTAAATTTAATTTAATTATTTTTTATTATGTTCAATTAGCCAACATACAGTACACCATTAGTTTTTGATGCAGTGTTTAATGATTCATTAATAGCATATAACACCCAGTGCTCATCACCACATATGCCTTCCTTAATATCCATCACCCAGTTACCCCATCCACCACCACCCATCCCTTCTGTAACCCTCAGTTTGGTTCCTGGAGTGCAGAGTCGCTCACGGTTTGTCTCCATCTCTGATTTCTTCCCATTCAGTTTTCCCTCCCTTCCCCTGTGGTCCTCCGAGCTATTCCTTATGTTCCACATATGAGTGAAACCATATGATAATTGTCTTTCTCTGCTTGACTTATTTCACTTAGCATAATCCCCTTCAGTTCCATCCATGGCAGTACAAATGGTAGGTATTTATCCTTTCTGATGACTGAGTAATATTCCATTTTATATATAAACCACATCTTCAAACTTAACTGTTAATCCAATGCCAAAGAGTTTAGGTTTCTTATATGAGCAGTATCTGACTTCAAGGTACAAATTCAAGATAATAGTAAGGGTGGTCTAAACTGCTAATAACAAGGGTGCCTGTGTGGCTCAGTTGGTTAAGCAACTGCCTTTGGCTCAGATCATGATCCTGGGGTCCTGGGATCAAGCCCCCATGTCAGGGTCCCTGTTAAGGGAGGGGTGTCTTCTCCCTCTCTCTCTGCCCCTCCCCTGCTTGTGTTCTCTCTCTCTCTTGCTCACTCTCTCTCTCTAATAAATAAATAAAATCTTTAAAAAAATAAACTGCTAATAACAAAAGAATCAGAAAAATTCAGTGGCTTACAAGCTATGAAAGTTTATATCTTTCTCATGAAACATTCTAGGGACAGTGTTTCAGGTAGATTGGCAATTGATAGCAGCTCTATCATCTTCAATGTGTGACTTCCAGGGTGGCTCTGATCATCACTGCTTCAAACCTAAAGAGCATCAAGGAGCACATATAGAAGTCTCAAAGAGGCATGCATTGGGGAGCCTGGGTGGCTCAGTCAGTTAAGAATCCAAATATAGATTTTGGCTCAGGTCATGATCTTGTGGTTGTGGGATGGAGCCCCGCCTCAGGCTTCCTGGTCAGCGTGGAGTTTTCTTGGGATTCTCTCCTCCCTCTCCCTTACCCCTCTCCCAATTGTGATTTCTCTAAAATAAACAAACAAATAAAATCTTTAAAATATAAAAAATACAAAAAGAGGCATGTATTACTTCTATTCACATAACTTTTGGGGGAATTCTGTCACATGAGATAATTTTAAGAGGCTTAAGAAATGTTTGCTACAATCATAATCTAGATGCAATTCTATTGAAGCTATGAAAATAAGAATGTTTTCTTTTTAAATTTTTTTAAATTTATTTGAGAGAAGGAGAACATGAGTGAGGGGAGGGACAGAGGGACAAGCAGACTCCCAGGGAGTCCAAAGCAGGGTTTGATCCCAGGACCCTGAGATCATGACCTGAGCTGAAGTCAGACACATAACCAACTGAGCCACCCAGGCACTGCAGTAAGAATGTCTTCTAATTAACTGCCTAATCTAATCTTTCTTTTGAGTGTGTTTTTTCTAATTTGTTTTCTAATTAACAGCTTAACCTAATCTTTTGAGTGTCAGTTTTTTCAAATTGTTTTTTCCTCAAACTCAACACATACAGAATAGAACTCATTATTTGCCCCCCAACCCAGCTCTTCTTCCTGTCTTTTCTACATCTCTTAATGGCATTACCATTCTTCTAGTTATCCCTTCTCAACATATTGTAGTGGCTCTTTTCTCTCTCATGTTACCCATAACCAACTAGGTGCCAAGAAATTGTTTTTTCTCCTTGGATGGTGCCCTCCATGTCTGTTTTCTTCTTTCTGTTTCCACATCACCAATTTGGGTGACTTCATGACTACTGAACTCAATTATTGTTATGACTTCCTGAGTTGTCTGTACAGCTCCAAATGTTTCTCAGTTGTGCATAACCTGAGGAATTAATCTTTCCAAAACGTATCTGTGAACTATCAATTTTATGTTCAATGGCTCCTCAGAACCTATACAAAATTAAATTCAAATTACCCTGCTATCTAATCTGAGTTCTATTGTCTTTCATATCTTTGGCTTTTACACCAAACTTTCCAAAAAGAATTAGCTGCCAATTCCCAAATATAGCCTGTGTTTTCCCACTTCCAAGCTTTTGTTAATCCTTTTCTGCACTTTGAAATTCACTTTCCCCCTATTTTTAGGGATTTTTTAGGATTAGAATAGGCTCTGGAGAACTGCTTTTTAATCTCAGTGCCACTAATAGCTTGTTAACATTGGCAAGTCATTTATTACCTCAGAGCCTTTGTTTCATTTTTTCTAAAATGAGGATAAAAACATCCACTTCACAGGATTGTTGTCAGGAATAAACACAATAACTTCAATAAAGTGTTTATGTATAATGTGTTTACTTAAAGTCAATTTGCTTTTCTCCTTCTTTATATTGAAGTTTTGCCTACTCCAAGTATTACTTCTTCCATTAAGCTTATTGTATTAGTTACAGTATTGCTAGTCTTGTCACAGATAAATTCCCAAATACCAATGTGCTTGTGTTATTGGGCTTGCTCTCTGGTACCTCTGGTATTGCCACAAGATAAGCATGTCCTGTGTAGCCCACTGGTCCAAGGTAAATATGAGACAAAAGGAGTAGATCTGAGCAAAACTGAGCTTAGAACCAAGACCATCCAAGATTTTAGTCTAGCCAGACCCTAGTCAACCCATAAATGTGCATATGAGAATAAATCAATTGTTGTTTTAGGCCACTGAGTCTGAAGTGGTTTATTATGAAGCACTGCTGTAACAAAACTGATACCTGTTTGTAATACTAAACATAGAACACTCAACAAGCACCCAATCAATTGTAAAAAATTTGATTTAAGTAAATCATAAGTGTAATCACAATACTGATAATTGTGTTCCCTTAAATATTTACTTTAACTTAGTATTTTTCTAAATGAGAAAATGGTACTCAGAACATTTTTTTTCAGAAGATACTCAGATTTTTTTTTCACATCAGAAACTAGTGATTTGAAAGATGCAGCTGTTCCATATCATGTCAGTCATTCTGAAAATGACAGTAACAATAACCAATGAATGGCATTTTAGAGAACAAAGTAGAAGTATATGTATTATACTTCTACTTTAAGATGACTCATGTGGAATAAAATGGGACTTCACTTTTAACTGCACTTCAAAATTTTATGAAATCCTCACAATTCAACAAAAATAGTTTACTTACCACCTAGCATACCACATACCAGATGCAATGATAAGTACTTTCAACACACCATCCTGTTCAAATTCAAATTATAAACTAGCCCTATGAAATATGTATTAGTTTCCCCACAGAGTTTAAATTGCCTGCCATAGTTCACACACAAGTACAGGTCACAGCCAAGAAGCAAATATAGATATGCCTGACTCCAAAAACCATCACTTTCCCACTGTACCATACACTTAGAAGAAGACTATATTTAGACTTAGACAAAGGGGTGTCAAAACTAACCTCACTTATAACTTTTTAAAAGTAAATTGTGTCAGTCATAGTTAACTTTGGTTAAGCCTGAATTCAATATGTATAGCGCATTTATTTCACTAGAGGTCACTTTTTCAGCAATCTCTGGGACTCTTGTGAATTCATTCATCTATTCCTTTATTAAATAGAAGGTCATTGACCATGAGCATGTTCTCCACACTGTTGTGGAAACTTGGGGGGTCAAAATGAGAACCCATAGTTCCTACCTGCGGGAAGTTTACAGTCTAATTAGGAGATAGACATGCAAACAAATAATAATGTAAATTCAATAACAATTAGAAAATACTAATTAAATAAGGTTTATTCCCATCAGATTGGCAAGAATTAAAATTCTGTATAATGCTAAGTGTTGGCAGGGATATAGGAACTCCTAATTATGGGTATCATGATACTCTAGTACTCATCTTTGTCTAATAATAAGTTTTGTTTTAAATATGTTAAATTTGAAACGTCTGTGTGGAAAGCAACTGGAGATATTCAGTAGGAAATTAGATATAAGATTTAAGACTAACATAACATAATAAAATTTAAAAAAAAGATTTAGGGCTAAAAAAGTGCCCACCAGTGGAAGTATAGCTCTAGGAGTTTTCCATGGTTTTAGTCATGGAAGCCAAAACAAAAACAAAAACAAAAACAAACAAAAACTAAACTAAAAGGTCTCTGAGCAGAGAAGTTTCAAAGACTGGGCACTAAATTTCACGTCTGCAGTGAAGAGTGGTGAGATAAGGTTATCATGAGTTTTTACTATGACAACCTAAAAAAAGGAAATGTGGTTAAGACAGGTGTTGGATGGGAATCTACTCAGGAGAGATGAAGCTTTGAGTCAGCTGACCAGGTTCTCAGGTAGTCCTTAAATTGTGCAGCTTTTCCTTTCTTTGGATTATGAACTTCTCAGAGAATTTCATGAAAGCTATAAATCCTTTCCCAGAGCAAAGCAGAAAGAAACGCATTTTAGAGTGCTATTTCAGAGTGTTATATCCTCTAATGGACCCCAGGTTAAAAATACTTGGAAAGATTATTATTATTATGACTCTTTTCTCTTTAACTATGTATCTTTGAACAAATCCCTATACCTCTCTGATTTTCTGATTTGTAAACTGAAGACAATATTTTCCCTACCTATCTGCTAAGGTTGTTTCAAGGATCAAATGAGGTAAAGTATTACAAAACATTTTGTCAAATTTAAGGCTCATTTTTTAAATAAAGAAACCAATGCTTAGCTAGGTTGTCTTAAGTAAACTTATAGTTTTGTTACAGAGTAAGGGCCCACAGCTTTGACTCAAAATTCACTGTGGTGGAATATCTGAGCTTCTTTGGTATAGTAAATGAATACTTGGATAAACTGACTGAAGGGTATGCGTGTAAGGATGGCATGTGAGATACTGCCTGCATCCTCAAGGGACCACATGGATTAAGATTACTTGGGTGTTCTTTTTATGGCTATTTTAAATAATCCTGCAATAAACATTTCATATTCTTTGGGTAAATATCCAGTAGTGGAATTACTGGATCATATGATAATATGATAATTCTGTTTTTAATTTTTTGAGGAACCTCCATACAGTTTCCACAGTGACTGCTCCAGTTTGCATTCCCAGAAACAGTACATGATAATCCTATTTTTAATTTTTAATTTTTTAGGAACCTCCATACTGTTTCCACAGTGCATGAGGATTCCTTTTTCTCCACATCCTTACCAACACTTGCTGTTTCTTGTGTTTTTGATTTTAGCCATTCTGACAAACATAAGGTGATATCTCATTATGGTTTTGATTTGCATTTCCCTGATGAATAGTGATGTCAAGCATCTTTTCATGTGTCTGTTGTTCATTTGTATGTCTTCTTTGAAGAAATGTCTGTTCATGTCTTCTGCCCATTTTTAATTGGATTATTTGATTTTTTGATGTTGAGTTGTATAAGTTCTTTGCCATTTGCAGCAACATGGATGGATCTAGAGAGTATAATTCTAAGGGAAGTAAGTCAGTGTCAGAGAAAGTCAAATATTATAGGATTTCACACATATGTGGAATTTAAGAAACAAAAAAAATGAACAAAGGAAAAAGAGACAAACAAACAAGAACAGACTCTTAAATATAGAGAACAAACTGGTGGATACCAGAGAGATGTGGGTGTGGGAATGGGTGAAATAGGTGAAGGGGATTAAGAGTACACTTACTGTGATGAGCACTAAATAATGTATAAAACTGGTGAATCACTATATTGTACCTGAAACTAATATAATACCATACATTAATTATATTGAAATTGGAAAACAAAAAGATTGGATGGTTGTTGAACCACTGTATAAAAAGAGAGGACCCTAATAAGTGTAGGGGTTTTTTTGTTGTTGTTTGGCAAAGTATTGTTTACAAATTTGAAAACAGAGTTGGGTTGTTTGACACAATAGCAGAGATATGAAAGGCATGAAGAAGGAGAGAAATCCTAATGTTTGGTCATGAAATAAGCGACTTTGGAGGAAAACAAAAACATCAAATGGGGAATTGTAATAAATTGTTTGTGCTGCTCTGTGGTGTAAGATGTAAACTTTACTTCTCAGTCCCACATGAAATCTTTATTACAATCTCTCTTGCTCAGTGTCTCATGGAGGAGGTTTGCTTTAGGGGGCAATGCTACAGAGCCCTGAGTTCTACATGAAGGCTGAGGCAGAACCAAACCAGAAGCTCCCTCTGGAGGGCAGCCAGATGAGAAAGAGGTACATAGCACTAACAGAAATAAAAAGCTGAACACAGAGGTCCATAAATATTAGCAATTGTTTTATTGTTGTAACGAGCTAGCTCCCAAGTCTCACAGAGAACAAGTAACAACTTAGTTTCTCATAGAAGAGAGGAGTGGCTGTGTAATAATATATGGTCTTTCAACTCCTCACCATGGTTACAATGACTGTTTAGTTCTTTAAACCTACATGGGAAAAAAAAAGGGACACATTCAATGTGTTCTGCTTCCATCATTAATCTTTATTTTTTCCCCATATCCTTTGTCAACCAAAATATATCTCAGCCACCTCAGAATTAACCTTATAGAAACCATTCCCTCTCCTTGTTATAATCAGTTACTCATTCTAACACACCATTGCAATGATGGTGTGCTAGATAAGAAAAGCAGCATGAATCTATGGAGTCAGTTTAAGATAAGCAATGTAGGCATTTGAATGACTCATCTTTCAAAGCCCTTGAAGTTTTTGTGAATTTTATTTGAAAATTAATTTGAATCTATTTTTGATTACCCTCAGAATATCCAACTTTATCCACCATACACCCAGAGTTGATATTGCTTTTACCTCAATATTCCTGATAAAAATCTTGGGCTAGATGTATCAACTGGTTCATGAGCATCTTGCACATATTGTTAAGAGCACAATTATTGACATAACATAACACTTCCTTTTTTATTATGTCTACAACACAAAAATGGAAGTTGGTGAACTTTTGGATTTTTACAGAAACTGAGGCATGACTGGTTTTAGAGGATAAGAGCTGGGAGAGCCTAAACATATAGTTTAACATAGTTAACATATAAACATATGAGGGACAGTATTGTAAAACAAGGAATTGTCATGTCCAAATGCCAGCATGCCCTCATTGAGAGACACCCTTGTGTTCTACTGAAAGGCTCACAGATACATGGGAAGAGAACTTCAACTTATTAATTTTTGACCCAGCTACATGAAGGGCTTCAAAGATTAAACTACTGTGGTTGTTATGCAACCTTGCTTCACTTTAGAGGTGACATAAGATATTATCCAATCTATTGCAGCCAATCATACATCATAGGCTTATGATTCTGGTTCATGTATCAGGGCAACCAAATATGCCAAGACCCACATCCACCTTTACTACAAAATGAATTAGAAACTGAGGGTTATTTACTGGTTGTTTTTAAAAATTTGAGTTTCTACTTTCAACTATTAAGCCATTAAAACAACAGATAAAGAAGGTATTTTATGTTGAAAGATTAAAAATATTTAAAGACAGTATTGTATATTTCTTAATTACTGAGGGAAGAATACTAAATGCAAGCAGATTTTTATGAAGATTTTTTTTGGTGATATCCAGGGTCAGCAGGAAAGAGTTACTTGATCAATTATCAGTGACCACTATGGATGTAGGAGGGCACTCATACCTCATATTTGCCATTTGATATATTTTAAAGGTTCTTAAATTTCATACTGTATGCATTATAATTTTAATTATAGTGAATCAATAAACATGATATCTATAATGGTATCAGATATTGTATATTGTGTCTAAAATAGGTGATAAATCTGTTATTAAAGCAATTGTAATTATTCATTTAAATATATGCTTTGATAGTAAAAACAAAACTATGAAGGATTAATTAGGATCGAGAGAGAGAGAGAGAGAGATTGATATTCTTGGTCAATTTAATTATTGTGATGTGGGGAACACAATGCCCCAGAAACAAGAGTATTATTCTTAACCTATGATCCATGACTCAGGACTTCAGGGAAAAAAATTCTTTGTTCACAGAATATATTTTCATTGATTCTTATCTTCTCACTTTTATAGATGAAGTTTTAAAAGTAATCAAGTTTTCAAAGCCTGGTTTTAAAATCCAGGATAAGTTGAAGATATTTGATTTACTGAATTACTTCTAGATTTCCAGGGATCTGTAAATCTGATATTTCTGAATTTACTAAAAATATTTCTCAGATTCTTTAAAACCTAAAATTACACTAGCTTTTCTTACAGTTTAAGTAAATGCCTAATTAGACCCAAGATCTTGATATTAAATACATAAAGTTTCTCAGTGGACCCCTCTGATACCCAGTAAATTTATTAGTTCCATTGATGTTATAATAGATAGTGAGAAAATAAACCCAAAATCTAATAAACAATGCATATGGGCAGTTATACTATGAATATATGGAATCAGCTGACAGTCCTACATTGAGATTTAGAAGTACATCAGTTAGAATTAAAAGATAATTTAGTTTTATTCTTTTTTTTCTATTTTTTTTTCATTTAAATTCTAGTTAGTTGACATACAGTTCAATACTGGTTTCAGGAATAGAGTTCAGTGGTTCATCATTTATATATAACACCCAGGGCTCATCATAACAAGTGCCCTCATAATACCCACCCACATCTGCCAATCCCCCACCCACTTTCCTCCATCAACTCTCAGTTTTTTCTCTATAGTTAAGAGTCTCTCATGATTTGTTTTCCTCTCGCTTTTTCCCCCTTCTGAATGTTCATTTTTTTTCTTAAATTCCTCATATTAGTGAAATCATATGGTATTTTTCTCTTGCTGATTTATTTCACTTAGCATAACACACTCTAGCTCTATCCATGTCTTTGCAAATGCAAGATTTCATTCTTTTTGATGGCTGAGTAGTATTCCATTGTATATAAATACCACATCTTCTTTATCCATCTATCAGTCGATGGACATTTGGGCTCTTTTCATAATTTGGTTACTGCTCATAATGCTGCTATAAATATAGGGGTGCATGTACTCCTTTAAATGTGTATTTTTGTATCCTTTGGGTAAATACCTAGTAATGCAATTGCTGGATCATAGGGTGGTTCTATTTTTAGCTTTTTGAGGAACCACCATAATGTTTTCCAGAGTGGCTGCACCAGTTTGCATTCCCACCAACAATGCAAGAGGGTTCCCCTTTCTCCCCATTCTTGCCAAACACCTGTTTTCTCCTGTGTTGTTAATTTTAGCCATTCTGACCAGTGTGAGGTGGTATCTTATTGTTATTTTGATTTGTACTTCCCTGATGATAAGAGATATTGAGCACCTTTTCATATGTCTGTTAGCCATCTGGATGTCTTATTTGAAAAATGTCTATTCATGTCTTCTGCCCATTTCTTAACTGGATTATTGGGGTCTTGGGGTGTTGGCATTTGAAAAAATACAGCATCCATTCTTGATAAAAACCTTCAACAAAGTAGGTATAGAAGGAACATACCTCAACATCATATAAGCTATATATGAAAGACCCACAGCTAATATCATCCTCAATGAGGAAAAACTGAGCTTTTCCTCTATGGTCAGGAAGAAGACAGTGATGTCCACTCTCACCACTGTTATTTAACATAACACTGGAAGTTTGGGCCTCAGCAATCAGACAACAAAAAGAATAAAAGACATCCAAATCAGCAAGGAAGAAGTCAAGCTTTCACTATTTGCAGACAACATGATATTCTATGTGGAAAACCTGAAAGAGTCTACCAAAAAGTTGCTAGAACTAATATATGAATTCAGTAAAGTTGCAGGATATAAAATCAATGAACAGAAATCCATTGCATTCCTATACACCACTAATGAAGCAACAGAAAAAGAAATCAAGGAATTGATCCCATTTACCATTGTACAAAACCATAAGGTACCTAGGAACAAACCTAACTAAAGAGGTAAAAGATCTATAATCTGAAAACTAGAACATTCATGAAAGAAATTGAAGAGGACATAAAGAAATGGAAAAACATTCCATGCTCTTGGATTGGAGGAACAAACATTATTAAAATGTCTATACTACCCAAAGCAATTTACATATTCAATGCAATCCCTATCAAAATACCATCATTTTTTCACATAGTTAAAATAAACAATCCTTAAATTTGTATGGAACCACAAAAACTCTGAATAGCAAAAGTAATCCTTAAAAAGAAAAGCAAAGCTGGAGGCATCACAATTCCAGACTTCAAGCTATATTACAAAGCTATAATCATCAAGACAGTATGGTACTGGCACAAAAACTAACACATAGATTAATGGAACAGAATAATTTTTTCTAAAATTAAACTAAATATATTGGCCATTGCAAATGGTTAGGCTTACTATCTTTTATTTAGGAGTAGTTACTATTCATCCTGAGACTGGCAAACCAAGAACATCAATTACCCAGCTAGTGAGATGAAAATGTCGTTACCTTATTTATTATCACTGCAGTGTTGACCACATACTTACCGTATGTCTGAACCACTTCCGATTTATTCCCTTTCCTTTAGAATTTATAATATTTTTTTAGCCAACCCAATTCTCTTTGTCTAAGATAAGAACACAGGATCTTTGAGAGACCAAAAAAGATGTTATTAGGGATTATCATAGGACACATAATAAATCAGAGTCATACTAGATACAGCTACCTAAGAATGAGGGAATCTTTGAAATTTTTTTGAAAAAAAAATTAATGTATCTTGGAAGTTATTGTAGACTACGAAAAGAAAATTTTAACAAGGTTTCCAGGGATTCTCTCATTTTAAAAATTATAAAAATTCATAGATTACACTGGGAATAGAATTTTAACTAAAGGGTATAAAAAATGACACTTGAAAAATTTTAACCATGAATCGAAATCCAGAATATACTGTACTAAAAAGCTCATGTAACTAATGCTTGTTGTAAAATATTCTTGACAGCGGAGCAAGATGGCGGAGGAGTAGGAGACCTGGATTTGGTCTCCTCTCAGGAATTCAGCTGGGTAGGGATCAAACCATTCTGAAGACCTACAAACTCAACAGGAGATAAAAGAAAAGAAGAGCAACAACTCTCTCATCAGAAAAGCGACCACTTTCTGGAAGGTAGGACGTGTGGAGAAGTGAAGCCGAGACGATATTCGGGAGGAGAGACGGCAGGGGAGGGGCCTCCGACGGCCGCTTCTGGCAAGTGATAGAGCCGCGGAGCACAAAATCGGAACTTTTAAAAGTCTGCTCCGCCGAGGGACGTCACTCCGGTGGCTA
>NC_138379.1:68337125-68361947 GCF_054177405.1 Leptonychotes weddellii
GAACCAAACACTGAAAATAATTTTCTTACCAGCATCCTTGGAGACAAGTTAGAGTATATAGTCACTTCAAAACACATTGCCTAAAATATTCAATGTTATTTGCTTCAAGTTATCAAATTGAAAACAGCCTTTGGAAAAAATTGGACTTCAGTTGTCTTTAATAGGTCTTGTTATGCCCATAAAGGTACCATGCAATTGTTATAATAAATATTGCCTACCTCTTATCAGGGATGCACTCTGTGACAATTATTTTACATTTGTATTCTTAATTGATCATAAGAAAACACTGCAAGCTAGCTATTTTATTATTCCCGGTCTACATCTGAGGAGAGGAATATTAAATTGCTTCAAATTAAACTACAAGTTTCAGGTTAGAGATTCAAACACAGATCTCTGTGATTTCTAAGCTTACCGTCCCTACCTGCAGGGCATCAGGATGGCAGCATTCATGCTGCCAGTGCCCCAATAAAATAGGAACCTGTGGTCACTGAGCACATTGTCTATGATGACCTGTTTATCTCTTGTTTATTAAAAAAACAAATGTTTAGTATTTATAATTATAAGAATGTGGAGAATATTTTATTCATGACACTATTTCTTTGAGAGAGTGCAATATTATATATATATATATATTTTAAGGTTGTATGACCTGGAAAATCTCAAAGGAGTAAAAGTAGAGCTCTTCCCTGTGTCTGGCTAGGCTGACTCCAAGTTTTCAGAGGAGAAGACATGCAACTATATATCACTGATGGAGAATGAGGAAGTCAATACATGTAGCAGTTTTCTAAAATCTCAAAGCAGTGCTATCTGGTAATATTTCTGTTCCTGTTTTTATACTTTGTACCTCAAATGGGTTTTTTGAACAAAATGTAAGATTACCTGAGTAATATTTATGTGTGGCCTTCAGAGTACACACAGTGTGATGATTTAGGGATTAGGGAAGTTTAGTATGGTAGAGGTTAGTATTTGAACAGATTCCACAGATTCCACAGCCTGCCTTCTTAGCTACTCTGCCCAGGTGCCTTCCATGATGATAAATACGGTGTTTCTCAGAGTGCTTATTTCTTAAGAATTATCAACTCTTCAGACTATAGGGCATTGCCTAAAGTTCCTGGCACTGGAGCTGTCTATGTAGAGCCTGGAAAGCCCTCGTTGAAAATTGTTGCAGAGGAAATTTCTTTATTGGGTAAGAACTTGGATTAGATGGTCTTTAAGTGTAGTTCTGATGATATGTTTTAATACTGGGGTCTTTACCTTCTGAGGTTCATGGTTGGTGGGCTACAAGAGGTCCATAAAACATCAACATAGTATCCAAAATGTTGTATGCTTATGTAATTGTGATTTTTCTGAGAAGAAAATCATACCTTTTACCATATCTATTGCCCAGAAAAAGGTTAAGAGTCACTTTATTCAAATGTATTTGTTGATTGTAAATATCAAACTCAAAGTATAACCTCTTTTCTTAAATAATTAGAAATAATTCTGGAGAAAGATTATCAATTAAAATGGAATAAGATCTTTAATGTCAGTAGAGTAACAGATAGTGTAACTATACTTCTATCTATCGATCTATCATCTATCATCTATCATCTATCTATCATCTGTCATCTATCTATCATCTATCTATCATCTATTATCTATCTATCATCTATCTATCATCTGTCTATCATCTTCATCATCATCATCATCATCTATCCATCCATCCACTCATCCATTCATCCATCTGTTGTATGTTTCATTTTGTAATGGCTTATAGCTCACAAAGTGCTTTTTTCATATATTATTTTATTCAATCCCATGCCAATATTATGAGGGGAATTACTATTATTACTGTTTTTATAAATGAGGAAACAGATTTGGGTCCAGGCACAACTCATTTTGCTATTAAGTAGGGAGTTAGTACTCAAACCTAGGTGTATTAATATTCAACCCTGACCATTTTCAATACTAACACAAATTGTCTTTTTATTTTTTAACCTATTCTTTACTGCTTTATTGAGGAATAATGGACAAACAAAAAACTGCATATAATTCAAGTATCAACTTTGGTAAGTTTTCAGCCATCATCCCAAAGTGTTTCTTCAGGACCCTTAGTAATCACTCTCACCCATTCATTCCCACCTTCCCATCCCCAGGCAGCCACAGATTTGCTTTCTGTGACTATACTTAGTTTGCATTTTTAGAGTTTTATATAAATGGAATCATATGCATGTGTTCTTTCTTTTCAGCTTTTTTTTCACTTAATATAATTATCTTGAAATTCATCAATGTTGTTGTTTGTATCAATACTTTATTCTTTTTTATTGTTGAGTAATCTATTTTATGGATATACCACAATTTGTTTATCCATTTACCTGTTGACAGACACTGGAGTTGTTCCCAGTGTTTGGCTATTACAAATAAACTTGTTATGAACATTCATGAACAAATCTTTGTATGGAAATATGTTATCATTTCTATTAGGTAAAATACCTAGCAGTGGAAAGGCTGAACCATATGGCAGGTGTATAATCGGTCTTTTTATTTTTTATTTTTTTTAAGATTTTATTTATTTATTTGAGAGAGAGAGAATGAAAGACAGAGAGCACAAGAGGGAAGAGGGCAGAGGGAGAAGCAGACCCCCTGCTGAGCAGGGAGCCCGATTTGGGACTTGATCCCGGGACTCCAGGATCATGACCTGAGCCGAAGGCAGTTGCTCAACCAACTGAGCCACCCAGGCGCCCTAATCGGTCTTTTTAATTACAGCCATTCTAATAGAATGTATTAGCATCTCATTGTGATTTGGATCTCATCAATAATAATATTGAACATCTTTTATGTGCTTATTTGCTATTACTATATCTTCTTTTGTGAAGTATTCAAATCTTTGCCCATTTCTTTATTTGGTTGTTTTTTATCATTACTGGTTTTTAGACTTCTTTATATATTCTAAATCCACTTTTTTAAAATCAGATATATGATTTATAAATAGTTTCTTCCAGTCTATGGCTTTTTAAAATATTTTTGAAGAACAGAGGTTTTTAATTTTGGTAAAGTTTAATTTATAACTTTTTTATTTTCTTGATCACACTTTTGGTGCCATATCTAAGAAATAGTTGCCTAATCCAAAGTCACAGAGATTTTCTCCTATGTTATTTTTTTTTAAGTTTTATAGTTTTGTATTTTACATTAAGACTATGTGTGATTCATTTTGAGTTAATTTTTGTATCTGGTGCAAGTTATGAATCAAAGTTCATTTCTCTTAAACATATGGATATCTAATTGTTCCAGCACCATTTGTTATGTATGAGTATTTTTCTAGATTCTCCATTCTGTTTCATAAGTCTCTTTCTCTATCTTTATGTCACTATCACAGTCTTGGTTACTGAAAGTTTATACTAAATCTTGAAAATATGTAGTGTTCTTCTTTTTCAAAGTTATATTGACTATATAAGTTCTGTGCTTTTTCATATGAGTTTTAGAATCAAGTTGTTATTTTCTATAAAAAAAAAAAAGAAAGCCTGTTGAGATTTTGTTTGGAATTGTATTAAATCTATAGATCAATTTGGGGAGAACTTACATATGAACAATATTGACTCTGAACCATAGGCACAATATATCTCTCTATTCTTTTAGATCTTCTTTAATGTTCTAATCTTTTCTGAATGGATTCTTGATGATGCATTTTCTCTACTTATATTGTTTTATTATTTTTTCACTTATTGCACTGGCTATACACTCCAGTATAATGTTGAATAGAGTGGTGAGAGCAGAGATCCTTGTCTGTTCCTGATCTTAGGGGTATAGCAGTCTTCACCATTAAGTTTTTTGTTGTGTTTTGTGTTTTGTGTTTTCTTCTTCCTGAATTGATCCTTTCCCTAGTCTTATAGCTAGAGAAACTAGGATTTTCTTGGTGCTTTTATTGTCTGTGCTTATTGGCATTTTATTGGTTGCTGGCTTCTTTGGCACTCAGTCTGGAATATATGAGGCAGAAAGAAAAGTCAGGGAATTGACCACCATGTCATTTCTTGGGTTTTAAGGTTCTAGTGTGCCTTCTTTCAGAATCTCTTTCTGTTTGTTTTATATATAATCACCATGATTTTTAGCTGTATGAGTAGAAGGAATTAGGGAGAGATGTCTACTCTATTTTTCTAGAAATAGAAGTCCCACTCAGTTATCTTTTAGAGCTATAAATGCTAAGAAATAAACATATTGTTTACTGACCTTCATATTTTCCTTTCTTTGTGTAGATCCATTTTTCATCTGGTGTCATTTTTTTTCTCCCTAAAGTACTTCCTTTAATATTTCTTGTTATATTGATCTGCTATAGATTAATTGTTTTGGCTTTCCATGCCAATAAGAGGGTTTATTTTACATCTGTTTTTAAAAGTTTTTTTTTGATGGGTGTAGAATTATGATTTGAATTTTTTCTTTTATTACTTTAAATATGTTGCTCCAGTGTCTTCTTACTTGCATTGTTTCCAATAAGATATCTGCCATCACCCATATTTTCTTCCTTGTATATAACAAGTCATTTTTATCTCTGGCTCTGTGTAGGATTTTCTCTTTATCACTAGTTGTTTTTGTTATTATTATTTATTATTATTATTCTTAGTTTCAGAGATATTATTTGGAGATTCATCAGTTGCATAAAAGCCCAGTGCTTATTACATCAAGTGCCTTCCTTAATGCCCATCATGCCCTCATGCCCTTCATCCCACCCACCTCCCCTCCAACAACCCTCAGTTTGTTTCCTGGAGTTGAGCATCTCTTATGTTCTGCCTCACTCTCAATTTTCATCTTATTTCATTTTTCCTTCCCTTCCCCTATGTTCATTTGTTTTATTTCTTAAATTCTACATATGAGTGATATCACATGGTATTTATCTTTCTCTGACTGACTTATTTCAAGTAGCATAATACCCTCTAGTTCCATCCATGTCATTGTAAATGGCAAGATTTCATTCTTTTCAATGGCTGAGTAATATTTCATTATATATATAACAACATCTGTTGTTTCCTGAGTTGTTAATTTAAGCCACTCTGACTGGTGTGAGGTTTTGATTTGTATTTCCCTGATGACAAGTGATGTTGAACATTTTTTTATGTGTCTGTTGGCCATTTGTATGTCCTTGGAGAAATGTCTGTTTGTGTCTCCTGCCCATTTCTTGACTGGATTATTTGTTTTTTAGGTGTTGAGCTTGATAAATTCTAGAAAGATTTTGGATACCAGCCTTTTATCTGTTAAGACATTAGCAATTATCTTCTCCCATTCCATAGGTTGCCATTTAGTTTTGCTGACTGTTTCCTTTTGCTATGTTTTTATCTTGATGAGGTTCCAATAGCTCATTTTTGCTTTTGTTTCTCTTGCTTTTGGAGATGTAGCTAGCAAGAAGTTCCTGCAGCCAAGGTCAAAGGAGTTGCTGCCTTTGTTACCCTCTAGGGTTCTGATGGATTCCTATCTCACATT
This sequence comes from Leptonychotes weddellii, assembly GCF_054177405.1. Lineage (NCBI taxonomy): Eukaryota > Metazoa > Chordata > Mammalia > Carnivora > Phocidae > Leptonychotes > Leptonychotes weddellii. The sequence continues at coordinate 68,342,574 of NC_138379.1, forward strand.
TAGGTCTTTCATCCATTTTGAATTTATCTTTGGGTATGGTGTAAGAAAGTGATATATTCTGCATGTGGCTGTCCGATTTTCCCAACACCATTTGTTGAAGAGACTGTCATTTTTCCATTGGATATTCTTTCCTGCTTTGTCAAAGATTAGTTGACCATAGAGTTGAAGGTCCATTTCTGGGTTCTCTATTCTGTTCCATTGATCTATGTGTCTGTTTTTGTGCCAGTACCATACTGTCTTGATTATAGCTGTGATAATACAGCTTGAAGTCCAAAATTGTGATGCCTCCAGGTTTGGTTTTCTTTTTCAACATTACTTTGGCTATTTGGGGTCTTTTGTGGTTCCATATGAATTTTAGGATTGTTTGTTCCAGCTCTATGAAAAATGCTGATGGTATTTTCATAGCAATTATATTGAATGCTTAGATTGCTTTAGGTAGAATAGACATTTTAACAATATTTCTTCTTCCAATCCATGAGATTGGAATGTTTTTCCATTTCTTTGTGTCCTCCTCAATTTCTTTCATAAGTGTTCTATAGTTTTCAGAGTACAGATGCTTTATCTCTTTGGTTAGATTTATTCCTAGGTATCTTATGATTTTTGGCGCAATTATAAATGGGATCGATATTTTGATATCCTTTTCTTCTGCCTCATTGTTAGTGTAAAGAATGCAACTGACTTATGTGCATTGATTTTATATCCTGTGACTTCGCTGAATTCCTGTATCAGTTCTAGCAGTTTTTGGGTGTAGTCTTTCAGTTTTCTACCTAGAATAACATGTCATCTGTGAAGAGTGAAAATTTGACTTCTCTGCCAATTTGGATGCCTTTTATTTTTGTTGCTGTTGTCTGATTCCTGAGGCTAGGACTTCCAGTACTATGTTGAACAACAGTGGTGAGAGTGTACATCCCTGTCATGTTCCTAACCTTAGCATAAAAGCTCTCAGTTTTTCCCTTTTGAGGATGATATTTGCTGTGGGGTTATTTGCATATGGCTTTTATGATATTGAGGTATGTTCCTTCTCTCCCTACACTGTGGAGAATTTTAATCAAAAAAGGATGCTGCATTTTGTCAACCACTGAGAGGATCATATGGTTCTTGTCCTTTCTTTTATTAATGTTGTGTATCATGATTGATTTGAGAATGTTGAACCACCCTTGAGGCCAGGAATAAATTCCACTTGGTCCTGGTGAATAATTCTTTTTAATGGGCCATTGGATCCTCTTGGCTAGTATCTTGGTGAGAATTTATGCATCCATGTTCATCAAGGATATTAGTCTGTGATTCTCCTTTTTGGTGGGATCTTTGTCTGGTTTTGGGATCAAGGTAATGTTGGCCTCATAGAATGAGTTTGGAAGTTCTCCTTCCATTTCTATTTTTTGGAACAGTTTCAGAAGAATAGTTATTAGTTCCTTAAATGTTTGCTAGAATTCTGCTGGAAAGCCAACTGGTCCTGGACTCTTGTTTATTGGGAGATTTTTGATTACTGATTCAAGTTCTTTGTTGGTTATGGGTCTGTTCTGGTTTTCTATTTCTTCCTGTTTCAGTTTTGGTAATTTATATGTTTCTATGAATGCATCCATTAATAGATATATTCAGACCATTTCATCCTACAGCAACAGAATACACATTATTCTCAAGTGCACATGGAACATTCTGAAGAATAGATCACATACTGGGTCACAAATCAGGTTTCAACCAGTACCAAAGATTTGGATTATTTCCTGCATATTCTCAGAACACAATGCTTTAAAACTTGAACTCAATCACAAGAAAAAATTTGGAAGGAACACAAATACATGGAGGTTAAAGAGCATCCCACTAAAGAATGAATGAATCTACCAGTAAATTAAAGAATTTAAAGAATAAATGGAAGTAAATGAAAACACAACAGGTCAGAACCTTTGGGATGCAGCAAAAACAGTCTTAAGAGGGAAGTATATATCAATACAGGCTTTTCCAAAGAAATAAGAAAAGTTCCAATACACAACCTTACACCTAAAGGAGCTGGGAAAAGAACAGCAAATAAAGCCTAAAGCCATCAGGAGAAGAGAATAATAAAGATTAGAGCAGAAATCAATGACATAGAAATAATAATAATTAAAAAAACCACAGTAGAACAGATCAATGAAACTAGGAGCCAGTTCTTTTAAATAATTAATAAAACCTATAAATCCCTGGCCAGACTTATCAAAAAGAAAAGAGAAATGAAAGAGGAGAGATCACCACCAACACTGAAGAAATACAAATAATTTTAAGAGAATATTATGAACAATTATATGCCAACAAATTAGGCAATCTGGAAGAAATGGATGCATTCCTATCACTAGTTTCCAGAGATTTGATTATGATACGCCTTGCTCTCATTTTTATTATATTTTTGATGTTGGGGTTCCATTGAGATTCTTGTAGTTTGAATCAAATATGGAAAATTTTCTACCATCATTTCTTTGAATTTTTTATGTCCCTTCCTTCTTTCAGTGATTGCAATAACATGATGATAACATCATGTTACCTTAGTCCCATAGCTCGCTGATGATTTTTTTAAAAAATTTCTTTTTTATCTCAATGTTTAAGTTTTTGATCATTTCTACTTTTATGTCTTCAAGTTCAGGATCTTTTCCTCTGCAAATATCTAATCTACTACTTTCCCATCCAGTGTATTTTTCATTCCAGACATTGTGGTTTTAATCTCTAGACTTGAGTTTGCTGTTTTTATATTTTTCATGACACTCCTTAACTTCTTGAACATATGGAATACATTTATAAGGACCCTTTTAATGTCCTTGTCTGCAACTTCTAATATCTGTGCCAGTTTTTCATTGTTTTGATTGATTGGTTTTTCTCTTCTTCATGATTGGTATCTTATATCTTTGCATTCTTGCCAGTTTGGATTGGATGTCTAGAATTCTTAATTTTACCTTTCTGACTGCTAAATATGTTCATATTGCTATAAATATTCTTAAGCTTTGCTCTGTAGTGTAGTTAAGTTACTTTGACCAGATTGATTTTTTTTGGTCTTGCTTTCAAAATGTGTTAAGTAGGATCAGAGCAGTGATTTATTTAGCCTAACTATTCTGCATTACTGAAGCAAGCCACTTCTGGTACTCTATCCAATACTCCATGAATTAGAAAGTTTTCTAGTCTGGTTGATAGGAAAAAACATTATGACTGTCCTTGTGTGAGTGCTCAGCACTATAACTTCTAAGTCTTTGGGGTGTTTTTCCCACAGCTTTGGGTAGTTTACTAATATACATGACTTTATTAATACTCTGCTATATTCTCAAGGGGACCCTATTGAGACATTGAAAATTCTTTGTTCAGCTTTGTCTTCTCCAGTACTCTGTTTGCCAACTTCAGCTACCTTTATCCTTCTGGACTCTCAGGTTCATTTTCTCAACTCAAAGAATCTGTCATGCCTAGTTTCCCCCACCCTCTGTTGTAGATAGAAATATCTCAAGGTAGTAAGCTGAAGAGTCTGTATCATTCACCTCATCTGTTCCCAGCCTCTGTCCTTTGTTGCCTGACGTTAAATGCTTGAACCATTATTTCACACATTGTGTCTAGTTTTTTGGTTATTTCAGACAAAGAGATAACTCTAGTCCCTATTACTCCATCTTGTCTAGAAGCAGAAGTCTCTTACCCTTTTATTGCTTATCTTTGGCAATGCAGAATTGAAGGAAAAAAAGAAGAAAGAAGGAAAGAAAGAAAGAAAGAAAGAAAGAAAGAAAGAAAGAAAGAAAAGAAAGAAAGAAGAAAGAAAGAAAGAAAGAAAGAAGAAAGAAAGAAAGAAAGAAAGAAAGAAAGAAAGAAAGAAAGAAAGAGAAAAAGAAAGGAAGGAAGAAAGCCCACCTTTTCTAATTTTTATATTCACAACATATTCTGTTTGTAGGATTTTTACATGTTGGAGAAAGAACAATTATGTCTTCTCCAATGCAACAACTCCGTTGTCTCATACAAATTCTAGCAGATAAAATTCAATCTATAAATGATTGATTGAATAAATGGACAAGCATATCAAATCCCAGCTGTACTGGAGGAAAGAGATGCAAATGGCATATCTGGGTAACACATACTGATTTTAAAATTTTTATACAATAAAACTGAAATGGAAGTGAAAAAAGGAATGCAGAAAGGAAATGGAAGAATGGCTTGCAGAAGTGATTAGCTATTTCTTAAAAGTGAGGTGGGAACCCAGGCTTGCCAAAAATATGTACAACAGGATATGACCCAGAGTTTTGAAGATTGCCTCCTAGTCATTGCCCATCCCAGGGAGTGGGGTGCATACTGTCAAGTCCACCCCTTTTTTCAATTCTATCTTAGATATGTCCTTCTTCCTCTCTCCCTCTTTTCCATGTTTGATATTACATATGTTATCTTTAGGGAACCTAAAACCCATTAGGCAGACAATTATGTTGATAGGGTTTGGTAGGGACTAGATAGATTAAATATGAATCTAACCAGAGCAGATGGTACTATGTGTAATTGAAAAATCAGACAAGATTACCTTTAAGTCATTTCTAGCTTTGTGTTTCTCTTTATCTGTGGGGATACAAAGGGAAAACGAGCAGTGCTCTGGATTACATTAGTGTATGCTATTTTATTTACAATTTACTATTTACAGCAGCATAATTTCACACTATTTTTCTTTTAATTTGATGTTACTCCAAATGATTATTTTAAAATGTTAATTTTCTATGGCTGCAAACTGAGGCCTATAAATAAAGCTTGGGGCAAAATCACATTACCAAAATAATAACTATACATATGAAGGCTTGTGGTCTGTTCTATTTCTCTCAATTAATATAGCACTATTCCCAGAAAACAAAATAAAGCAAACCACAAAAATCATTGCCTGTTTGAAGTTAATTCTTCCATGAAAACCATGATGGGTCAGGACACCCTTGTGTATTTTTTATACCTGCCCATCTTGATATATGTCTAATATTTTCTCTTGCCTTTAATTCTGTAAACATTTTATCCTTTGTTAGTGCTTATTTTTGATGCAATCAAATCCATGGCACACCTGTCACTGCAGATGAAAATAAAGTGAGTCATTTGGGAAGAGGGCGGTCACATTAACTCTTGGAAGACACAAAGGATAATTTATGAAATTGAGTTTTTGAGGACATAACATGATGCCCTCATGACTGAAAAGAACTCATGGATCTCCTTAAAGAGGTCATCTCCTCATTCTCACTAAAGGGTTGCAGAGCTCTTAAATGCCAAATTAAACTCGAGAGTTAATGCTATACAGTTTAGTAAAGTAGTTATAAATGGGTGAAATGAGTCTTTGTAAGAAATATCATTCAGAATGTTTATTCTCAGGCTGCTTCTATGTGGCTGCAAATCAGCCTGGTTGAACACGTTTATACCCTACTGTTCTGTTTCTCTTTTGGAAATGCACTTTTATCTTTAATCTAGATACTATCTGTGTTTTGGGGATGCAAACCTGACTATTACTCCATTGAATTGTGGCCTTTGATTTTCAGTGGAAATGACACTCTTCATTTTGACACTGAGTTCTTTCCTTAGCTATACACTGAAAGGAGAGAAGAGCATAAAAATGAATCATAATAGCCAGCTCTCTGATGGATCAGGGCAAAAAGAACACAGTATCAGGAGGGCACTCCATAATGATAAGGAAAAAGCAATTTTCTCCTCTAAGTGAGTGCTTTATCCTCTGGGGGTGTCTAACCTGAAGAAGGTAAATTATTTTTTCCTGGTACCACTTGGTATCCAAGAGGACAGAGTTTACCTCATAATGTCAAAACACATTGTTGCCATGAAAATAGTTATATCTTTTGCTTGTTACAGGGAGAGTTCTTGGCTCACAGTTGAGTTGAACCCTTCATAAATCACCCATTCCAAGGTTGAGATGTTTCAGAACATAAGAGCAACTATACAAATAAATAGATGCTTTTTTTAGGGGTAAATAGAAGTAAGTTTTTAAGCCCCTCCAGTCCTTGTGATTTAAATGCACTGTTCCCTTGGAAACAGAGATTTTAAAAAAATCTAAAATGGTTAAAAGCAAAGTAAATTTTTCTTATTGGTTTATAGGACTACAATTTAATCTTACACATATCTCACAGCTAGATGCTATAGAGATGACTTTCTCTTGATTTCCTGAGATCCCCTATGTAGAAAAGGAGGTTTGACCAGTTGAAGACCCTGAGACAAACCTACCACTTTAGGAAGAGTTACTCAACTCATTGTATAGTCACTGGTAACAAGAGAGCATCTTATAAACAGAATAACTTTATTTGAGCTCCTTTATGACTAAGGAAATAATTTACCACTGGCCTGGAAATTCATTAATTTTGCTACATCTTTTAAGACAGAGTAACACTGTGTTAATATTCACACTTAGACATCTTTAAACAAATGGTCACACAACACAGAGCCATCCAAACTGAGTGTCTAAAGCTCAGCTTTGGCAATCTATCATAAACTGTCAAGACTGCACTGCCATTTTGTTACAAGGAATGTTTGAATCTCAAGGGTAACAGGATTGTGTACATATAAGGAGAGTTGGGGTATCATTTTTTCATTCACTAATTCATTTGTTCATTTACTAAATATTTATTAGGAACCTATCATGTGCTAGCCACTGTGATAAATGCTGGGGTTAGAACATAAACAACACAAAAACAATCCTAGTTCTGGTATCCTGGGGCTTCTAATTTAGTTAGGCACATGGGTATTGAGCAGGAAACCACACAAATAATTAAAATTGTGATAAGTCCAATAAAGGAAAAGTAGAAGGTGCTATAAAATTTGTAGTAGGGGAACTTAATTCAGTTTGGAGGGTGGAATGTCAACAAAAGCTTCCCTTTTTAAACTGGCCCAAAGAATGAGTGGAGGTAACAAGATGAGGTGAGGAGGAGACATGCTGGTAGAGAAATTAAATTAGGCAGAGGTGCTAAGGGGAGAAGAAGTTTGAAGTAGTAAAGGAATTAAAGGGGAGTCAACATTGTTGAGAAAATTTAAAAAAGGGATGAATAGTTTGTTTAATAGTCTTGTTTGTTTAATAAACATTTATATAACATTTATTCTGTGCCAGGAACAGCTGTAAGTGCCATATAAATATTTATTCATTTAATCCTTATAAAAATCCTATAAGGTAATATTATTCCCATCTTGTCAATGTGAAAACTAAGAGACAGTTTTATAATGAGAGCAAGGAACATATGGGGACCTGAAAAGCCATGTGAAATGTTTAAAAATTTCTCCTAAGAGTAATAGGAATTTGTAGAATGGTTTTAAGCAGAATGCCCTTATCAATTTTTTTTATTTTAATAAGATATCTGTTCAATGCCTGAAGAATGAGACTAAGAGGTAGAGAGCCTAATAACAGTGTTTCAGGAATTGAAGGATCAGGACTTGGAATAGATGTGATCTGCAGTAATGAGAGGGAAAATTCAAGGATGATTTTTCAGGTTCTCTCATAAATAAACAGATACAGGACCATTTACTGGGTTATGGAACACAGACAAAGAAACATGTTTGGGCTGTAGGGACAGAGAAGAACCATACATTTTATTTCAGCTGAAATGAGTTTGAAGTTCCTAAAATATATTTATGTAGAGATATAGTGAATATTTGGACTCTGGAGAATGAAACTCAGAAGCAAGGTTTGAGAAAGATATATACTAATTTGGAAGTTATTTGACATCTATTTTTTGTCATTTTTTAAATTTAAATTTTAATAGTTAACATACAGTGCAATATTGGTTTCTGGATTAAAATTCACTGATTCATTATTTACATACAACACCAAGTGCTCATCACAAATGCCCTCTCTAATACCCATCACCCATCTACCCCATCCCCCACACACCTCCCTCCATCAAACCCCAGTTTGTTCTCTATCATTAAGAGTCTCTTCTCACTTGTTTTCTTCTCTCCTTTTTTTTTCTCCCTTCCCATATGTTCATCTGTTTTATTTCTTAAATTTCACGTATAAGTGAGATCATATAGTATTTGTCTTTCTCCAACTGACTTATTTCACTTAGCATAATACACTCTAGCTTCATCCATGTCATTGCAAATGGCAAGAGTTCATTCTTTTTGATAACGGAGTAATATTCCATTGTGCGTATATATATCAATCACATCTTTATCCATTCATCAGTCGAAGAACACTTGGGCTCTCTTCATAAATTGGTTATTGTTGATATTGCTGCTATAAACATCTGGGTGCATGTATCATTTCAAATGTGTATTTTTGTATCTTTTGTGTAAATACTTACTAGTGCAGTTGCTGGATCATGGGGTAGTCCAATTTTAACTTTTGGGGAACTTCCATACTGTTCTCCAGAGTGGCTGCACCAGTGTACATTCCCACCAAGAGTGGAAGAGAGTGCCACTTTCTTTTTATCCTCACCAACACCTGTTGTTTCCTGTGTTGTTAATTTTAGCTATCCTCACAGGTGTGAGATGGTATCTCATTGTGATTTTGATTTCTATTTTTTTGATGATGAGTGATGTTAACCATTTTTCATGTGTCTGTTAGATGTCTGGATATCTTTTTTTGAAAACTCTCTATTCATGTCTTCTGTCCATTTCTTAACAAGATTATTTGTTGGGTGTTGAGTTTCATAAGTTCTTTGTAGATTTTGGATACTAACCGTTTATCAAATATGTCATTTACAAATATTTTCTCCCATTCCAAAAGTTGCTTTTTAGTTTTGTTGATTGTTTCCTTCACTGTGCAGAAGCTGTTTATCTTGATGAAGTTCCAATAGTTCATTTTTGCTTTTGTTTCCCTTGCCTGTGGTGATGTGACTAGTAAGAAATTGCTACAGCTGAGGTCACAGAGGTTTCTGCCTGTGTTCTCTAGGATTTTGATGGTTTCCTGTCTCACATTTAGGTCTTTCATCTATTTTGAATTTATTTTTGTGTATGATGTCATGAAGTGGTCCAATTTCATTCTTCTGCATGTTGCTGTCCAGGTTTCCCAACACCATTTGCTGAAGAAACTTTTTTCCATTGGATATTCTTTCCCTGCTTTGTCAAAGATTAGTTGACCATATAGCTGTGGGTCCTTTTCTAGGTTCTCTATTTTGTTCCATTGATCTATGTGTCTGTTTTTTGCCAGTATCATAGTGTCTTGATAATTATAGCTTTGTAATATGGCTTGAAGTCTGAATTTTGATACCTGAAGATTTCCTTTTCTTTTTCAAAGTTGCTTTGGCTATTCCAGGTCTTTTGGGGTTCCATACAAATTTTAGGGTTGTTTTTTCTAGCTCTGTAAAAATTTCTGGTGACATTTTGGTGGAGATTGCATTAAATGTGTAGATTGCTTTGGATAGTATAGACATTTTAACAATGTTTGTTCTTCTGATCTATGAGCATGAAATGCTTTTCTGTTTCTTTGTGTCCTTTTCAATTTCATTCATAAATTTTCTATAGTTTTCAGAATATAGAACTTTTACTCCTCTAATAACATTTATTCCTAGGAATCTTAGAGTTTTTGGTGCAATTGCAAAAGAGATTGATTCCTTTTTTCTGTTGCTTCATTATTGGTGTATAGAAATGCAACAGATTTCTGCACTTTGATTTTATATCCTGCAACTGTGTTGAATTCATGTATGAGTTTTAACAATTTTCTTAGAGTCTTCCATGTTTTCTACATACAGTATCATGTTTTCTGCATATAGAGAAAGTTTGACTTCTTTGTTGCCAATTTGGATGTCTTTTATTTCCTTTTGTTGTCTGATTGCTGAGGCTAAAACTTCCAGCACTATGTTAAATTGTAATGGTGAGAGTGGACATCCTTGTATTGTTCAACTATAGGGGAAAGGCTATCAGTTTTTCCCCATTGAAGATGGTATTAGCTATGGGTCTTTCATATATGACATTTATGATGTTGAGGTATGTTCTGAAGCCAGCACTACCTTGATTCCAAAATTAGACAAAGACCCCACTAAAAAGGAAAATTACAGGCCAATACCCCTGATGAACATGGATGCAAAAATTCTCAATAAACTACTAACAAATCAAATTCAACAGTACATTAAAAGAATTATTCACCACAATCAAGTGGGATATATTCATAGGCTGCAGTGTGGTTCACTATTCTCAATGTGATATACCATATTAATAAAATAAAGGGGCAGAAGTAAGAAGGTGGAGTAGTAGGGGACCTTATTTCAACCAGTCCCCTGAATTTAGCTGGATATCTACCTAACCATTCTGAATACCCATGAAATTAGCCTGAGATGTAAGATTATATATTTGGATATCTACAAGCAGAAAATCTCTGGCAGTCTCAAGGTATGAAGAGCAGAGCCGATATTCTGCAGGCAGATACTGGAAAATAAACAGAAGGGGGAGGGAGCCACCATAAGCTGGCACCAGGAAGGTGATATAACACCAGAGCCCTAAAGTGTCCAGTGCTGGGAATTGGGCACAGACTAGCAGACCAGTAGCGGTGGGGGGAGGACTTTAGTGCGGCCCCCAGAGAGGATCCAGGAGCTGCAGGTTTGTGCATGCAAACCGGGGAAGCTTGTGGTTTTAGAAGCACCCAGTTACCTCATCCCCCCACCCCACTTCCTTCTGTAACCCTCAGTTCGGTTCCCAGAGTCCAGAGTTTTTCATGGTTCATATCACTCTCTGATTTCCTCCCATTCTGTTTTCCCTCCTTCCCCTATGGTCCTCCATGCTATTCCTTATGTTCCACATATAAGTGAAACCACATGATAATTGTCTTTCTCTGACTTATTTCACTTAGCATAATCCCCTCCAGTTCTATCCATGTCAGTGCAAATGGTGGGTATTCATCCTTTCTGATGGCTGAGTAATATTCCATTGTATATATGAACCATATCTTTTTTTTTTTTTAAGATTTTATTTATTTAACAGAGAGAGATAGTGAAAGCAGGAACACAAGCAGGGGGAGTGGGAGAGGGAGAAGCAGGCTTCCCACTGAGCAGGGAGCCCAATGCAGGGCTCGATCCCAGGACCCTGGGATCATGAGCTGAGCTGAAGGCAGGCGCTTAAATGACTGAGCCACCCAGGTGTCCCATACGAACCACATCTTTATTCATTCATCTGTTGAAGGGCATCTCAGCTCCTTCCACAGTTCAGCTATTGTGGACATTGCTGCTATGAACATTGGGGTGCATGTGGCCCCTTCTTTGCACTACATCTGTATCTTTGGGGTAAATACCTTGTAGTGCAATTGCTGGGTCATAAGGTAGCTCTATTTTTAACGTCTTGATGAAAATCCATACTGCTTTCAAGAGTTGCTGTACTAGTTCGCATTCCCACCAAGAGTGTAAGAGTGTTCCCTCTTCTCCATATCCTCACCAACACTTGTTTCCTGCCTTGATCATTTTTGCCATTCTAACTGGTGCAAGGTGGTATCTCAATGTGGTTTTGATTTTAATTTCCCTGATGGCTAGTGATGTTGAACATTTTTTCATGTGTCTGTTAGCCATTTGTATGTCTTCTTTGGAGAAGTGTCTGTTCATGTCTTCTGCCCATTTTTTTTTTTTTTTTGACTGGATGATTTGTTTTTGGGTGTTGAGTTTGAGAAGTTCTTTATAGATCTTGGCTACTAGCCCTTTATTCGTAATGTTTTTTGCAAATATCTTCTCCCATTCCGTGCGTTGTCTCTTTGTTTTGTTGACTGTTTCCTTTGTTGTGCAGAAGCTTTTTATCTTGATGAACTCCCAAAAGTTCATTTTTGCTTTTTTTCCCCTTGCCTTTGGAGATGTGTCTTGAAAGAAGTTGCTGTGGCCAATGCCAAAGAGGTTACTGCCTATGTTTTCCTCTAGGATTTTGATGGATTCCTGTCTCACATTGAGGTCTTTCATCCATTTTGTGTTTATCTTTGTGTATGATATGAGAGAATGGTCCAGTTTCATTCTCCTGCAGGTGGCTGTCCAAATTCCCAGCACCATTTATTGAAGAGACTGTCTTTCTTCCAATGTATATTCTTTCTGATTTGTTGAAGATTAGCTGACTATAGAGTTGTGCGTCCATTTCTGGGGTCTCTATTCTGTTCCACTGATATATGTGTTTGTTTTGTGCCAATACCATGTTGTCTTGATGATCACAGCTTTGTAATATAGCTTGAAGTCAGGCATTGTGATGCCCCCAGCTTTGGTTTTCTTTTTCAACAGTCCCCTGGCAATTCGGGGTCTTCTCTTGTGCCATACAAATTTTAGGATTGTTTGTTCTAGCTCTTTGAAAAATGCCAATGGTATTTTGATAGGGATGGCATTGAAAGTGTAGATTGCTCTGGGCCACATAGACATTTTCATAATGTTTATTCTTCCCATCCATGAGCATGGAATGTTTTTCCATCTTTTTGTGTCTTCCTCAATTTCTTTCATCAGTATTCTGTAGTTTCTAGTGTATAGATCCTTTACTCTTTGGTTAAGTTTATTCCAAGGTATCTTATGGTTTTTGGTGCCATTGTAAATGGAATTGATTCCCTAATTTCTCTTTCTTAAATCACATTGTTAGTGTATAAAAATGCAGCTGACTGCGGCACCTGGGTGGCTCAGTCATTAAACACCTGCCTTCGGCTCAAGTCATGATCCCAGGGTCCTGGGATCGAGCCCTGCATCAGGGTCCCTACTCCGTGGGAAGCCTGCTTCTCCCTCTCCAACTCCCCCTGCTTGCGTTCTCTCTCTCGCCGTGTCTCTCTCTGTCAAATAAATAAATAAAATCTTTAAAAAAAATGCAATTGATCTGTGCATTGATTTTGTATCCTGTCATGTTGCTGAATTGTGGTATGAGTTCTAGTAATTTGGGGGTAGAGTCTTTGGGTTTTCTATGTAAAGTATCATGTCATCTGCAAAGAGAGAGAGACTGACTTCTTTGCCAATTTGAATGCCTTTTATTTCTTTTGTTATCTGATAGCCTCAGCAATCAGTATATTTTTGACTTCATCAGGTAACTTCTTGGGCCTCCATTTCCTCAGGGATTTGGGCAAGAGGATCTGAAAAGTTCCTTTTAAATCTAACATTCTATGCTTATTTTTCTCAGTAAAATCATTAGTTTATGCTAAAAGTAAAAAGAAATTATATTTTATAAGGGTGTAACTTCTTTGAAGGTTTTTCCCAAAAAGACTGTCAATATGAGGGTGTGAAATTAAGAATATCTTACGGGAAATCTATCTGATTTTTTTTACAACAAAGGCACATGAAAGATCCCCCCCCAAAAAAATACACATGGGAGCCGAAAGGAATAATTAGCATTTTTGAAATCTCCTGTTGCTTTCTCACGTTAAATGATAATAATTAAGACAGGGAGAAGGACAGGTGTTTCCTCACCCAGGGATTATAGGCAACTCGGTATAAATTGCATAATGGTAGACCCAATAATGGTTTAATACTTCAAGTCCCAGGACCTATAAAGAAAGGTCAAGGAATCTATTTAGCCTGGGAATGACTAGTTGAATAGTAGACTTCTAATGTCACATTGCTTAACTTCAAAATACAATTTAGATATTTTTATTGATTTGCTTTTGCTATTTCTATTCATTGACCCTAAAAGCATTGGTTACTCTCTCCAGAATTTAGAATTTTCAGAAGACTGTAATAACCTGCTATTTATTATACAGTGAGTGGTTCAACCAAGATATCAAACAAGAAATCAAAAATACATGGAGACAAAGTGAAAGCACAATGGTACAAAATCTTTGGAATGGAGAAAAAGCTGTTCTAAGAGGGAAGATTGCAGGATTACAGACTTACACTAAGAAGCAAAAAAAGTCTCAAAAAACAATCTACCTTTACACTTAAAGGAGCTAGAAAGAGAAAAACAAAGCCCAAAACTAGTAGAAGGAAGCAAATAATAAAGATTAGAGCAAAAATAAATTAAATAGAAGCTAAACAACAACAAAAGCAATAGAACAGATCAACAAAATGAGGAGCTGGTTCATTGAAAAGATCAACAATATTTAGTCAGACCTTTAGCTGGACTCATCAAAAAAGAAAAAGGGAGAACTCAAATGAATAAAGTGAGAAATGAAAGTAGAAAAATAATGACCAACACCACAGAAATAAAATGGATTTTAAGAAAATATTATGAAAAATTACATGCCAAAATATTGGGCAACCTAGGAGAAATGGATGAATTCCTAGAAATAATAATTTTCCAAAATTGAATCAGAAAGAAATAGAAAATTTGAACACACTGATTACTAGCAATGATATTGAATCAATACTAAGAAAACTCCCAACAAACAACAGTCCAAGACCAGAAGTCTTCAAAGGTGAATTCTACTGAACATTTAAAAAAGACTTAATACCTATTTTTCTCAAACTATTTCAAAAAATAGAAGACAAAGGAAAGTTTCCAAATTCATTCTACAAAGCCACCATTACCCCAATACCAATATCAAATAAATCAACAAGGGAAAAATAAAACATTCACTATCTGCAGGTGACATCTTTATATAGAAAACCCAAAAAACTCCAAAACAAATTTAAAGTCACAGGATGCAAAATCAATGCACAGAAATCTGCTGCATTTCTGTTTATCAATAAAGTAGCAGCAGAAAGTGAAATTAATGAATCAATCCCATTTTGATTGCAAAAAAAAAAACCACCACAGGATACCTAAGACTAAACCTAAACAAAGAGGTGAAAGACCTGTACTGAAAACTATAAAACACTGATGAAAGAAATCAAAGAGGACACAAAGAAATGGAAAAGCATTCCATGCTCATGCATTGGAAGGACAAATAATTTTTTTTTTTATTATGTTATGTTAGTCACCATACAGTACATCATCAGTTTTCGATGTAGTGTTCCATGATTCATTGTTTGTGTATAACACCCAATGCTCCATGCAATACATGCCCTCCTTAATACCCATCACTGGGCTAAGGAACCCCCCCCTGCAAAACCCTCAGTTTGTTTCTTGGAGTCCATAGTTTCTCATGGTTCATCTCCCCCTATGATTTCTCCCCCTTCATTTTTCTCTTCCTTCTCCTAATGTCCTCCATGGTTTTCCTTATGTTCCACAAATAAGTGAAACCATATGATAATTGATTTTCTCTGCTTGACTAATTTCACTTAGCATACTCTCCCTCCAGTCCCATCCATGTTGATGTAAAAGTTGGGTATTCATCCTTTCTGATGGCTAATATTCCATTGTATATATGGACCACATCTTCTCTATCCATTTGTCTATTGAAGGGCATCTTGGCTCTTTCCACAGTTTGGCTATTGAGGACATTGCTGCTATGAACATTGGGGTGCATATGACCCTTATTTTCATTACATCTGTGTCCATGGGGTAAATACTCAGTAGTGCAATTGCTGAGTCATAGGGTAGCTCTATTTTTAATTTTTTGAGGAACCTCCACATTGTTTTCCAAAGTGGCTGTACCAACTAGCATTCCCACCAACAGTGTAAGAGGATTCCCCTTTCTCCACAACCTCTCCAACATTTGTTGTCTCTTGCCTAGTCAATTTTTGCCATTCTAACTGGTGAAAAGTGATATCTCAATGTGGTTTTGATTTTAATTTCCCTAATTGTTAATGATGATGAACATTTTTTCATGTGTCTGTTAGCCATTTGTATGTCTTCTTTGGAGAAGTGTCTGTTCATGAGTTCTTCCCATTTTTGACTGGATTATTTGGTTTTTTTGGGTGTTGAGATTGAGAATTTCTTTATAGATCTTGGATATCAGCCCTTTGTCTGTAGTGTCATTTGCAAATATCTTCTCCCATTCCGTGGGTTGCCCCTTTTTTTTGTTGACTTTTCCTTTGCTGAGCAAAAGTTTTTATCCTGATGAACTGCCAAAAGTTCAGTTTTGCTTTTCTCCCCTTGCCTTTGGAGACGTGTCTTGAAAGAAGTTGCTGTGGCCAATGTTAAAGAGGTTACTGCCTATGTTCTCCTCTAGGATTTTGATGGATTCCTGTCTCACATTGAGGTCTTTCATCCATTTTGAGTTTATCTTTGGGTATGGTGTAAGAGAATGTTTCATTCTTCTGTATATAGCTGTCCAATTTTCCCAGCACTATTTATTGAAGAAACTTTTTTCCATTACATCGTTTTTCCTGCTTTGTCGAAGATTATTTGACCATAGAGTTAAGGGTCCATATCTAGGCTCTCTATTCTGTTCCATTGATCTATATGTCTGTTTTTCTGCCAGTACCATGCTGTCTTGGTAATCACAGCTTGAATCATAGCTTAAAATCAGGCCACGTGATGTCCCAAGCTTTGTTTTTCTTTTTCAACATTTCCTTGGTGATTTAAGGTCTTTTCTGATTCCATACAAATTTTAGGATTGTTTGTTCCAGCACTTTGAAAAATGCCATTGGTATTTTGATTGGGATGGTGTTGAATGTATAGATTGCTCTGGGAAGCATAGACATTTTAACAATGTTTGTACTTCCAATCCATGAGCATGGAATGTTTTTCCATCTTTTTGTGTCTTCTTCAATTTCTTTCATGAGTGTTTTGTAGTTCCTAGTGTATAGGTCCTTTACCTCTTTGGTTAGGTTTATTCTGAGGTATCTTATGGTTTTTGGTGCCATTGTAAATGGAATCGATTCTCTAATTTCTCTTTCTAGAATTAAATTGTTAATGTTTAAGAAAGCAACTGACTTCTGTGCATTGATTTTGTATCCTGTCACATTACTGAATTGCTGTATGAGTTCTAGTAATTTGGGGGTGGAGTCTTTTGGGTTTTCAACATAAAGTATCATGGCATCTGCGAAAAGAGAGAGTTTGACTTCTTCTTTGCCAATTTGAATACCTTTTATTTCTTTTTGTTGTCTGATTGCTGTTGCTAGGACTTCTAGTACTAAGTTGAAAAACAGTGGCAAGAGTGGGCTTGTTCCTGATCTTAATGGAAAGGCTCTCAGCTTTTCCCTATTGAGAATGATATTTGCAGTGTGTTTTTCATAGATGGTTTTTATGAAATTGAGGAATGTTTCTTCTATCCCTATACTCTGAAGTTTTAATCAGGCAAGGATGCTGTATTTTGTCAAATGCTTTTTCTGCATCAATTGAGAGGATCATATGGTTCTCTCTCCTCTTATTAATGTGTTCTATCACACTGATTGATTTGCAAATGTTGAACCACCCTTGCATCACTGGGATAAATCCCACTTGGTTGTGATGGATGATCCTTTTAATGTATTTTTGGATCCTCTTAGCTAAGATTTTGTTAAGAATTTTGACATTCATATTCCTGAGGAATATTGGTCTGAAATTCTCTTTTTTGATGGGGTCTTTGCCTGGTTTGGGCATCAAGGTAATGCTGGCCTCATAAAATGAGTCTGGACGCTTTCCTTCTGATTTTATTTTTTTAAACAGCTTCAGGAGAATAGGTATTATTCTTCTTTGAATGTTTGGTAGAATGCCCCAGGGAATCCATCAGGCCCTGGACTCTTGTTATTTGGAAAGTTTTTGATCACTGTTTCAATCTTGTTACTGGTTATTTGTCCATTCAGGGTGTCAATTTCTTCCTGTTTCAGTCTTGGACGTTTATAGCTTTCCAGGAAGGCATCCATTTCTTCCAGGTTGCTTAATTTATTGGCACATAGTTGTTGATAATAATTTCTAATAATTGTTTCTATTTCCTTGATGTTATTCATGATCTCCCCCTTTCATTCATAAGCGTATGAATTTGGGTCCTTTCTTATTTTCTTTTGGATAAGTCTGGCCATTGGTTGATTGATCTTATTAATTCGTTCAATGATCCAGCTTCTAGTTTTGCTGATCTGATCTACTGTACTTCTGGTTTCTAATTCTTTGATCTCTGCTCTAATCTTAATTATTTCTCTTCTAGCGCATGGCTTAGGCATCATTTGTTGCTTTTTCTCTAGTTCTTTAAGATGTAAAGTTAGTTGGTGAATTCGGGATTTTTTTTTTTTTTTGAGTGAGGCTTGGATGGCTATGTATTCCCCCCTTAAGACTGCCTTTGCAGTATCCCAAAGGTTTTGGACCAATGTATTTTTTACTCATTGGATTCCATGAATTGTTTAAGTTCTTCTTTGATTTCCTGGTTGACTCAAACATTCTTTAGCAGGATGGTTTTTAACTTCCAAATGTTTGAATTCCTTCCAAATTTATTCTTGTAATTGAGTTCCAGTTTCAAAGCCTTGTGGTCTGATAACATGCAGGGAATAATCTCAACCTTTTGGTATAGGTTGAGACCTGATTTGTGACCCAGTATATAGTCTATTCTGGGGAAAGTTCCATGTGTGCTCGAGAAGAATGAGTATTCTTTTGTTTTACGGTGGAATGTTCAGTATGTATCTACGAAGTCCATCTGGTCCAATGTGTCAATCAAAGCTCTTGTTTCTTTGTTGATTTTCTATTTAGATCATCTGTCTATTGCTGAGAGTGGAGTGTTGAGGTCTCCTACAATTAATGTAGTATTATAAACATGTCTATTTTGGTTAACAGTTGGCTTATGTAGTTGGCTATTCCCATGTTAAGGGCATGGATATTTACAATTGTTAGACCTTCTTGTTGGATAGACACTTTAAGAACCATTAGTGTCCTTCTGTGTCTCTAACTACAGTCTTTAGCTTAAAATCTAATTTGTCTGATTTGACAATTTCTACCCCAGCTTTCTTTTGGGGTGCATTTGCATGAAATATGTTTCTCCATCCCTTCACTTTCAGTCTGGATGTATCTCTAAGTTCAAAATGAGTCTCTTGTAGATAGCATATGGATGGGTCCTGTCTTTTTATCCAATCTGCAACCCTGTGCCATTTTATGGGAGCATTTAGGCCGTTCACATTGAGGTGATTATTGAAAGACATGATTTTATTGTCATCCTGTTGTCCGTGAAGTCCTTGTTCCCCTAGATTGTCTCTGTAAATTTCTGTTCTATATCAGTGTTGGGGTCTTTCTCCTTTTATGGAACCTCCCTTAATATTTCTTGCAGGGCCTGCTTCATGGTCACATATTCTTTCAGTTTCTGTTGGACCTGGAAGCTCTGTATCTTCCTATCCATTCTAAATGACAGCCTTGCTTGATAAAGTATTCTTGTCTGCATGTTCTTCTCATTTAATACCCTGAATATGTCTTGGGGGCGGAGCAAGATGGCGGAGGAGTAGGAGACCTGGATTTCGTCTCCTCTCAGGAATTCAGCTGGATAGGGATCAAACCATTCTGAACATCTACAAACTCAACAAGAGATCGAAGAAAGGAATAGCAACAACTCTCTGAACAGAAAAGTGACCACTTTCTGGAAGGTAGGACGTGCGGAGAAGTGAATCCGAGGCGATATTCGGGAGGATAGATGGCAGGGGAGGGGCCTCCGTCGGCCGCTTCTGGCAAGTGATAGAACCACGGAACACAAAAACGGAACTTTTAAAAGTCTGCTCCGCTGAGGGACGTCACTCCGGTGGCTAAGCGGGGGGTGGAACCCTCCGGGACAGTGTG
>NC_138379.1:68362447-68386146 GCF_054177405.1 Leptonychotes weddellii
AATAAAAAAAAATGCAAAAAAAAATACCCTGGATATGTCTTGCCAGCCCTTTCTGGCTTAGCAGGTCTCTGTGGATAGGTCTGACATTATTCTGATATTCCTCCCTCTGTACATAAGGAATCTCTTCCCCCTAACTGCCCTTAAGATGGTTTCATTGGTTCTAAGATTTGCAGGTTTTACTACTACATGCCGGGGCATTGGTCTGTTTTCCTTCATCTTGGGAGCGGTCCTCTCTGCCTCTAGGACGGGAATACTTATTTCATTCCCCAGATTAGGGAAGTTCTCAGCTACGATTTCCTCAAATGTATCTTCTAGTCCTCTCTCTTTCCATCCCCTCAGGATCCTAATAACTCTGACACTGGAACATTTCATGGCGTCATTTATTTCTCCTATTCTGTTTTCGTGGATTTTAAGCTATTTGTTCCAGACCTCCTCCTGTTCCTTCCTTTCTATCAGTTTGTCTTCTAGGTCACTAATTCATTCTTCTGCCTCATTTACCCTAGATTTTAGAGTATCTAGATTAGATTGGATCTCATTGATAGCATTTTTAAGTTCTGCCAAATCAGCTCTCATTTCTGCCCTTAGGAATCTATGTTGTCATTAGTTGCTTTTTCCATCCTAGCTATTGTCTTCATAACTGTTACCCTGAAGTCTATTTCTGACATCTTGCTTATATTCATATCCATTAGTTATGTGGCAGAGGTCACAGTTTCTGAGTCTTTCCTATTTTGGGGTCCCTCCTCTTAGTTATTCTTTTGAGGGGTGTTTGAGGGAATCTACAAAGTCCAAATTATTGACTACAACCCAAGCAAGATGCACCTGTCTTATAGGAACTTTAGGGTTGTTGACCTCTTGTTCTTCTTGCTTATCTTCTGGGGGAGGGGCTTGTGGCACTCTTACTCAGGCAACCCTGTTTGGGCAGAGTTGCCCTGCCCCCTGTGGGGGGATGGGCTCAGTAAAAAACGGTTTTTTGGAGCTTTTGTTCTCTGGTGGCTTTCCCTGGTGGCTCTCCATGTCTCTTCCGAGAGTCAGAGCAGAAGTGACTGTATCCAAACCTGTGTCTCAGAACAGAGAGATCACAGTCTTTTCTTCAGTGAGCTTTCCAGGCCACAGTCTCTCCATTTCTGTCTGTGCTGCTATAAACAGCAGTGTCCTGATTTGTGTGCCCCACAGCAGCACTCCCAGCACTCACTTCCAGGTCCAGGCACATCTCTGTCGTTTGTGCTTCTAAAACCACAAGCTTCCCCCAGTTCACGTGTTCCCCTGCAGCTCCAGGTTTCAGTATGGGGGCCTGCCCTAAAGTCCTTTTCCCCTTGCTACCAGTCTGCAAGTCTGTGCCCAGTCCCCAGTGTGGGAGGCTTTTTTTGCTCTAGCAGCACAGGATTCCAGAGGCTCCCTCCCCCTTCCATTTATCTTCCGATATCTGCTTGCAGAAGCATGGCTCCCAACTTCATACCTCAAAACCAACTGCCGGGGATATTCTCTTTGTAGAGATCCAGATATATCTTCTTACATCTCAGGCTGATTTTATGTGTTCAGAGTGGTCTGGTAGATATCCAGCTCAATTCAGGGGACCAGTTGAAATAGGGTCCCCTACCCCTCCATCATCTTTGCCTAGAAGAACAAATACTGTTAAAATGTCTATACTACCCAAAGCAATCTACACGTTGAATGCATTCCCCATCAAAATACTGCCAGCATTTTTCACAAAGCTAAAACAAACAATCCTAAAATTTGTATGAAAGCACAAAAGAATATGCAAAGAAACCTTGAAAAAGTAAAGCAAAGTTGGAGGCATCATAATTCTGGACTTCAAGTTATATTGCAAAGCTTGAGTGATCAAAAGAGTATGGTAATGGCACAAAAATAGTTATATAAATCAATAGAACACAATAGAAAACCCAGAAGTGAGCCCATAACTACAATGGTCAATTAATCTTTGACAAAGCAGGAAAAAATATCCAATGGGAAAAAGACAAGCTCTTTAACACATGGTGTTGGGAAAACTGGAAACCATCATGAAAAGAATGAAACTGGACCACTTTCTTACACCATACACAAAAATAAATTCAAAATGGAAAAAGACCTAAATTTGAGACAGGAAACCATCATAATCCTAGAGGAGAACACAGGTAATCTCTTTGATGTATGCCACAGCAACATCTTTCTAGATATATCTCCTGAGGCAAGGGAAACAAAAACAAAATAAACTATTGGAACTTCATCAAAATAAACAGCTCTGTGAAATGAAACAAATGAAACAGCTCAGTGAAAGAATAATAATAATAATAAAAAAACCTAAAAGGCAACCTATGGAATGGGAGAAGGTATTTACAAATGACATATCCAATAAAGTGTTAGTATCCCAAATACATAAATAACTTATAAACAGTCCCAAATGAATAAGCTAATTAAAAATGGGAAAGGACATGAATAGACATATTTTCCAAAGAAGACATAGACATGACCAATAGACACATGAAAAGATGCTCAATATCACTCATTAGGGAAATACAAATCAAAACTACAATCAGAGATCACCTCACACCTGTCAAAATGTCTAAAATCAACACAAGAAGCAGCATATGTTGGCGAGGATGTGGAAAAAGGGGAACCCCCTGCACTGTTGGTGAGAATACAAACTGGTGCAGCCACTCTGGAAAACAGTATGGAGGTTCCTCAAAAAGTTAAAAACAGATCTACCTTAGGATCCAGCAATTGCACTAAGAGGTATTTATTTAAAGAATACAAAAATAGTAATTCAAAGGGATATATGCACCCCAATGTTTATAGCAGCATTTTCTACAATAGCCAAATTATGAAGACAGCTCAAGTGTCCATTGACTGATGACTTGATAAAGAAGATGTGGGATATATACAATGGAATATTACTCAGCCATTAAAAAGAATGAAATCTTACCATTTGCAATGACATGGATGGAGCTACAGAGTATTATGCTAAGCAAAAGATAAATACCATATAATTTCATTCATATGTGGAATTTAAGAAACAAAACAAATAATCATGGGGGAAAAAAGGAGAGAGGGGCAAATCAAGAGACAGACTTGTAACTATAGAGAACAAACTGACAGTTACCAGAGTGGAGGTGGGTGGGGGGTTGGGTTAAATCAGTGATGGAGATTAAGAAGTGTACATGTGGTGAGCATGGGGTGTTGTATGGAATTGTTGAATCACTAAATTATACACCTGATATTACACTGTATGTTAACTAACTGGAATTTAAATAAAATCTTGAAGGAGAAAAAGGAGTACCAATTAAAAAGGGGGCACTACGAAAAAAAAAAGAGAAAACTATAGGCTAATATCTCTGATGAACACAGATGTAAAAATCTTCAACAAAATATTAGCAGACTGAATCTAATAATATGTTTTAAAAAATAATTCACCACAATCAAGTGAGATTTATTCTAAGGATGAAAGGGTGGTTCAAAATATTTACAAATCAATTGATATGATACATCACATCAATAAGAGGATAAAAAACAGATGATCATCTCAATAAGTGCAGAAAAAGCATTTGACAAAGTACAATATCAATTCATGATAACAACATCAACAAAGTAGGCTTAAGGGAAACATACTTCAACATAATAAAGGACATATATGAAAAACTCACAGCAAACATACTCAGTGGTGAAAAACTGAGAGGTTTTCTTCTACAATCAGGAATAAGAGAAGGATGTCTACTTTTATTACATTTACTCAACTAGTACTGGAAGTTCTAGTCACAGCAGTTACTCAAGAAAAAGAAATAGAAGGCCCCACTTTTGGTAAGGAAGAGGTAAAACTTTTTCTATTTGCAAATTACATGATACTATATATAGAAAACTGTAAAACTTCCACCAAAAAAAAAAAACAACAACAAGTCTAAAACTGATCAATGAATACAGTGAAGTTGCAGGATACAAAATTAATATAGAGAAATTTGTTGCATTTCTATATGATAATAATGAAGTAGCAGAAATAGAAATTAAGAAAAGAATCTCATTTACAATTGCACCAAAAATAATGATACCTAGGAGTAATTTAAACTAAGGAGTAAAACATCCATAGTCTGAATGCTATGAAATATTGATTAAAGAAATTGAAGATGAGACAAAAAAATGGAAAGATATTCCATTAGTTCATGGAAGAACTAATATTGTTAAAATGTCCATATTACCAAACATATTAAGATTAAATCAATACCTATCAAAATACCAACAATACTTTCACAGAACAAGAACAAATTATCCTAAAATTTGTATGGGATGAGAAAAGATCCCAAGTAACCAAAGCAATCTTGAGAAAAAAGAACAAAGCTGGAGGTATCACAATCCCAGATTTCAAGCTATATACAAAGGTGTAGTAATCAAAACAGTTTGGCACTAGCACAAAAATAGGAACATAGATAAGTGGAACAGAATAGAGAGCCCGGAAATAAATGCACACTTCTTTGGTCAATTAACTAATGACAAAGTTTGCTAGAATATACAATGGGAAAAGTGTCTTTTCAACAAATGCTGTTGGGAAAACTGGGCAGCTACATGCAAAAGAAGGAAACTGGGTCACTTTCTTAGACCATACACAAAAATAAACTCAAAATGGATTAAAAATCTAAATTGAATCATGAAACTCCTAGGAGGAAACACAGGCAGTCATTTGACATCAACTGTATCTGGATATGTTTCCTTTAGCAAGGCAAACAAAAACAAAATTAAGCTATTGGGACTATAGCAAATAAATAGTTTTTGCATAACAAAGGAAACCATCAACAAAACAAAAAGGCAACCTACTGAATGGAGGAAGATATTTGCAAATGATATATCTAATAAGGAGTTAATATCCAAAATATATGAAGAATGTATGCAACTCAACACCCTAAAACCAAATAATCTGATTAAAAATGGGCAAAGGGGGCTCCTGGGTAGCTCAGTCGTTAAGCGTCTGCCTTCTGCTCGGGTCATGATCCCAGGGTCCTGGGATCGAGTTCCACATTGGGCTCCCTGCTCAGCAGGAAGCCTGCTTCTCCCTGTCCTACTCCCCCCGCTTGTGTTCCCTCTCTTACTGTGTCTCTCTCTGTCAAATAAATAAATAAAATCTTTAAAAAAAAATGGGCAAAGGGCCTGAGTAGACACTTTTCCAATAAGTCATACAGATGGCCAACTGACACATGAAATGATGCTCAAAATTACTAATCACCAGGGAAATGCAAACCAAAACAATGAGATAACACTTTACACCTGTCAGAATGGCTAAAATAATAAAACACAAGAAATAACAAGTGTTGGTGAGGATATAGAGAAGGGAAAACCTTGTGCCCTGTTGGTGAGAATGCAAATTAGTGCAGCTACTGTGGAGTGAACTTGTGATGAGCACTGAGTGTTGAATCACTATATTGTACACCTGAAACTAATATTATACTGTATGTTAACTAACTGGAATTTAAATAAAAAGTTTTTTTTAAAAAGGAAAAAAAGGAATGTATTAACCTTCTTGGTGCATTAGGCAAATTTGTAAATTTCCTTACATTAACTGCAATTGAATGCTCTGGGTCCCAATCTGCTTTTCTTTAATCTTAAATTTAGTTCTGGACTACAGAAAGTGATGAAAGACATTTTAGCTCCCCCACTCTGCTATACTGACTTATTAAAAAATCCCAAAACATTTACTGTATGCCAATTTTGTTCTGGACACTGTGTTATTTATCTCTTCATTCCCAGTGTCTAAGAGAGTGCTTTTGCCCTAGAGGAAATGACATTTTTGTGGTTTTTAGTTTTATGAAATCCAAAGAAGAAGGTCAACAAGAGCTGGAAGAGTCTGGGAAAGAAAACCTCATGAATCAACTGAGGACTTCAGTGGACTGTTTGGGTTTTGGATGCACAGAGGAAATAGGGAAGGTGTTCTATATAATAAGAATAGCATATATGGAGGCATGGGGATGTGACTGGCAATAGAAGGAGACAGTAAGTTGATTCTAGAAGGTGAATACAGTATTAAGAAGTAGCAATGAAAACAGCAGGTAGGAAAGTCAGATTCAGAAGTTTATTTTTAATGAGTTTATATGGCACTAGACTATGTTCCAGAGAACTAAGATCATTTGCCTATTTAATATTTCCTGAACATTTTGTTTGCCTTGCACTGTGACAGAATTTTGGAATAAAGAGATAAATAAGACACAGTCCCTTCCATTAAGCAGCTTAGAGTTTAGTGGTCATAATACAAGTTCTTTCTAAGTGCAATATGGAACACCTTCCCCCATCTGAAACACTATTTTGGAAAGGTGGCAGAAAAAGAATTGGTGGAAGCTAGATATGGGATAGAGTACAATTGTCTGCCTGGTGAGAAAAATTGCTCCAAGACCATATTATGTCCAAGATTATTTTAGGTATCACATAATAAACATACCACCCAACATACCTTGCATTTTGTTAGCATTCACACATTCACTCATTTTTAATTTAAAATTATGTTCATATTATATGTCAGGTAGTATGCTAGATTCTGGGGGTTTTGAAATGACCAAGATAGATTTAGTTCATATCATTCTTGAGTTGATATCATGAACAGAATATGTACAGAGTGTTACAGGACTACACATAACATAGATTTAAGAGGGCACTGTAGGGATGATTTGGGAGGGTTTCTTGGAAGAATATAAACTGAGGATAAATTAGAGTTTTCTAGACAAAAAATAGGTTGAGCTAGGGAATGGCATGTAAGAAGATCTAAAAGGAGGTAAGGTACTTTTGATGGAACTCAGAGAATTTCATTGTAATATGAATAATCTAGGCCTTCTTGCTTTTGTCCTTAAGTGTAGTGATATAGTCAAAACAAACAAAATGCTAATACCAAAAAGCTTGGAATTATAGTAAGTCACATAACACATAGTAAAATTCCTAATAGTCCATTTTTAGACATTGACTCTGTTTAGGCCCCTTAGAAACAGAGCCTGAGGCAGGGATTGGGGTACATGTGATACACTCAGGAAGTGTTCTTCAGGAGGAACCAGTAAAGGAAAGCAGGATGACAAAGGATATAGAACTGAGCAAGGATGTGTTTTTGGGTAATATCTAGCTTTGACCTGATCCACTGGGGGAAAGGTTCTGTAGCATAAATCACACCACAGAGTTGCCTCCCTAATCCCTCAAGAAAAAAGTTTCTCTTTTTTACCCATAACAGCCATTAGCAGAAGGCATAATGTTGGGAGGATAATTTCCTTGTTCTGTATTATATATATTCTTTCATCCCTTCTTGGCTTCTCCATTATCTTGACCACACAATGGTTCCAGAGTTAAGTAACACAGAGCTAAATAATTAAAACACAGATTCCTCTTAGAATGTTGAGAGGGGAAGAAAACAAGGATACTTATGCTGTAATGTTTTTGTCAGTCTTGCTGGAATGCATGGAGTAATAGGTAAGACCTAGGGAAAAACTTAGGACAAAGCAGTAAATAAGAAGCTGGATGATGGGGAATATACAAAAGCATCCAACTGGACCCAGGATGAATTTAGTAAAACAGAGTTTCTCAGATGGAACTCTAAAATGTGCACTATTCTGTCCTAGTGTGGTTCAGAAGACTTGATGGTTTGTGTTGGACTCTGATTCATCCAAGTGAATCATGGATTTCTGAAAGAATCATAAACTTGGTTTTGCAGTTCTCTGGAGGTTAGGGCAAAGGAGAGTACTTTTATGTCTTGTTATTTGGGTTGGAATGCCATACTCCTACAATGATTTTGTAGGGTCATAAAAAGAGTGAAGGCTGCTTGGAAGTATGTTCTCTACATGTCTCCCATATCTTCATCACTCCCTCAAATTTGACCTTTCAGAAAAAAATCATTTTATGTATGCTAGTATTTGAATTTCAATATGGGTTTTATTTTCTAACCACACAAGTTAGATATCTTCTTTATGGTTTGGAACTTTACTCAAGATAAGGAAGTCTTTTTATTTGTCTTTAGAGCTGGTGTACATTTTATGATGATTGTTAATTAATAAGCCATCATCCTTTATGGGTAGTACATGGAGAACCTAATTATGCTGTTTAGTCACCCAACTCTTAAAAAGTAATAGTGATTTATTTAGTTTCCTGATTTCTGAAGCATGTGGTTAGATAGTATATGTTCATAAAACATTCTGCTTTCAATATTGTTTTTGATAGAAAGAAAACATTCCCACTTCTGAGGAAATAAGAAATCAGTGGGAAGAAAGAACAAAAGCAAGTTAAAAGACTCCATATTCAAGAACAAACCACAAAAATTTACAAACTTGAGGTATGCTGCCACAAATGGCCCTTACTTCTTTGAGAGGCAAAACTCAGTGTTTCATTTCACAAAACCGAATGACTAAAAGTATGTATGCTCAGTTTTATAAAACATTCGCCACTCAATATTCTTACAAAAGATGATTAGGTAGCCCATAATATTCAAGCATTCTGAAGTTGTTTGAAAATAGAACAGATGCAATGGCCTTATACAGATAATTGGCAAAATAGTATAATATGTGCTTGATGTTTGCATTCATAGTGTGTGAACAACAAATGTTGGTGAGGATGTGGAGAAAGGGGAACCCTTTCCATCATTCATCCTGATGATGTTTGCATTCAAACATGTGTGGGCACCAGAATTGGTCATTTGGCTTTAAAAATACACATGGAAGCTAAACAACATGATACTAAACAACTGAGTCAAGAAGTAAATTTGAAGAGGAAATAAAAAAATACCTTCAAATGAAAATGGAAACACCACAGTCCAAAATCTATCGAAGGCAGCAAAAACAGTTTTAAGAGGAAAGTTTATAGCAATACACACTTACCTTAAAACAAGAAAAATCTCAAACAATTTAACCTTTTATCTAAAAGGAACTAGAAAAAGAAAAAATTCCAAAGTTACTAGAAGAGAGTAAATAATAACAGAGCAGAAATTAATAAAAAAAGAAACAAAAATGGGAAAAAATCAATGAAACTAAGAGTTAGTTCTTTGTAAAGATAAACAAAATTGATAAATCTTTAGTCAGCCATCAAGAAAAAAGGAAAGAGGTCTCAAATCAATAAAATTATAAATAAAAGAGGAGAAATCACAATTGATGCCACAGAAATACAAAAGATCATGAGACTACTATGAACAATTGTATGTTAACAAAGGGGACAACCTAAAAAAAATGGATAGTTTTCTAGAAACATACAATCTTCCAATACTGAATAAAGAAGAAATAGAAAATCCGAACAGACCAATTCCTAGTAATAAAAAAAAAGAAAGAAAGAAATTGAATCAGTAATTAAAAGACTCTCAACAAACAAAAGCCCAGGACAAGATGATTTCATGGGTGAATTCTGCCAAACATTTAAACAAGTGGTAATACCTATTCTTCTCAAATTATTTCAAAACTTGAAGAGGAAGGAATGTTTCTGAGTGCATTCTATGAGGCCAGCATTACCTTGATACCAAAACCAGAAAAAGACACCACAGAAAAAGAAAATTACAGGCCAATATCTCTGAAGACATAGATTCAGAAATCCTCAACAAGATGTTGGAAAGCCATTGTGGACATTGCTACTGTGAACATTGGGTTGCATGTGTTCCTTCTTTTAACTACATTTGTATCTTTGGGGTAAATATGCTGTAGTGCAATTGCTGGGTCATAAGGTAGCTTTATTTTTAATGTCCTGAGCAACCTCCATACTGTTTTCCAGAGTGGCTGTACCAGCTTGCATTCCCACCAAGAGTGTAAGAGGGTTACCCTTTCTCCACATCCTCACCAACATTTGTTGTTCGCTGTCTTGTTAATTTTAGCCATTCTTACTGGTGTAAAATGGTATCTCATTGTGGTTTTGATTTGTATTTCCCTGATGGCAAGTGATGCATTTTTTCATGTGTCTGTTGGAAGGAGCTGAGATGTCCTTCAACAGATGAATGAATAAAGAAGATGTGGTTCATATATATAATGGAATATTTCTCAGCCATTAGAAAGGATGAATATCCACCATTTACATTGACATGGATGGAACTGGAGGGTATTATGCTAACTGAAATAAGTCAATCAGGGGAACACAATTATATGTTTCACTCATATGTGGAACACAAGGAATAGTGCAAAGGACAATAGGGGTTGGGGGGGAACTGAATGGGAAGAAATCAGAGAGGGAAACAAACCATATGAGACTCTCAACTCTGGGAAACAAACTGAGGGTTGTGGAAAGGGAGGTGGGTGAGGGATGGGGTAACTGGGTGATGGGCATTAAAGAGGGCACATGATATGAGGAGCACTGGGTGATATACTCAACTAAAATCGGTGAACATTATATCAAAAACTGATGATACCTTGGATAACTGAATTTAAATTAAAAAAAAAAAGATGTTGGAAAGCCAAATTCAACAATACATTAAAATAATCATACACCATAATCAAGTGGGACTTGTTCCAGGGATGCAAGGATGGTTCAATATTCACAAATCAATCAACCTGATACACCACATTAACAAAAAGAAGGATAAAAATCATTTGATGCAGAAAAAGCATTTGATAAATTTCAACATCCATCTATGATAAAAACCTCAACAAAGTTAGTATAGAGGGACATACCTCAACATAATAAGGGCCATAAATGACAAACCCACAGCTAACATCATACTCAACAATGAAAAGCTGAAAGTTTTTTCTCTAAGATCAGGAACAGATGAGGATGTTTACTTTGGGCATTTTTATTCAACATAGTACTGGAAATCCTAGCCATAGCAATCAGACAAGAAAAAGAAATAAAAAGCCAAATTGGAAATTTGCCAAATCCAAATTGGAAAAGAAGTAAAACTCTTTGCATACATGATACTATATATGGAAAATACTAAAGACTCCACTAAAAAACTATTAGAACTAATACATGAAATCAGTAAATTTGCATAATGCAAAATTAATATACAGACATCTATCACATTTCTACACTAATAATGAACTATTAGAAGGAGAAATTAAGAAAACAATCTCATTTATAATTACATCAAAAAGAATAAAATTAACCTAGAAATAAATTTAACCAAGAGATGAAAGACATGTGCTCTGAAAACTATAAGACATTGATGAAAGAAATTGAAAAAGACAGAAATAAATGGAAAGATATATCATGCTCATAGATTGGAAGAATTAATATTGTTAAGATGACCATACTACCCATTGAATCTATAGGTTCAATGAAATCCCCATAAAAATAACAATAGCATTTTTCATTGAACTGGAACAAAATACCCTAAAATTTATATCAAACCATAAAGACCCAGAATATCCAAAGCAATCTTGAGAAATAACAAAGCAGGAGGTGTCATGCTTTCTGATTTCAAACTGCACTACAAAGCTACAAAGCCCTATTATACTGGTACAGAAACAGATACTTAGATTAATGGAAGAGAACACAGAGTTTGGAAATAAACCTACATTTTTATGGTCCATTAATCTATGACAAAGGAGGGAAGAATATATAATGGGGGGATAGAGTCTTTCAATAAATGGTGTTGGGAAAACTGGACAACTACATGCAAAGGAATGGAACTGTACTACTTTCTTATGCCTTATATGAAAATAAACTCAAAATGGATCAAAGAATTAAAGGTAAGACTGGAAACCATAAAACTGGAAGAAAACATAGGCAGTAGGTCTTGAATATCACTCCTAGCAATATTTTTGGGGATCTCTCTCCTCAGGCAAGGGCAACAAAAACACAAATAAACAAATGGGACTACATCAGACAAAAGGCTTTTTCACCAGTGATGGGTATTAAGGAGGGCATATATTGCAATGAGCACTGGGTGTTATACACAAACGATGAATAATGGAACACTACATCAAAAAACAATGAAGTACTGTATGGTGACTAATATAATAAAAGAAAGGCTTTTTCACAGTGAAGGAAACCATCAGCAAATGAAAAAACAACCTACTGAATGGGAGAAGATATTTGCAAATGACATATCAAATAAAGGGTTAATACCCATAATATTTAAAAACTCACACAACTTAATATGAAAAAAAATTCAATTAAAAAATGGGTAGAAGACGTGGATAGACATTTCTCCAAAGAAGACATACAGATAGCCAACACATGAAAAGATGCTCAACTCACTAATCAGAAAAATGCAAATCAAAACCACAATAAGACTACTCTATGCCAGTCAGAATGGCTAGTATCAAAAGACAAGAAATAACAAGAATTGGTGAGGATGTGGAGAAAAAGGAGCCCTTCTGCACTGTTGGTGAATGCAAAATGGTTCTGCTACTATGGAAAACAGTATGAAGTTTCCTCAAAAATTCAAAAACAACTACCATGCAATTCAACAATCCCACTTCTGAGTATTTATCCAAAAAAGAAAAAGAAAAAGTAATTCAAAAAGATATATTCACCCCTATGTTTATTGCAGTATTATTATAATAGCCAAGATATGGAAGCAAACTAAGTAGCCATTGATAGATGAATGAATAAAAATGATGTGATATATATCTACATATACACACATGCACATACACGCAGAATGGAATATTACTCAGTCACAATGAAGAATAAAATTTATCATTTGCAACAACATGGATGGACCTAAAGGGCATTATGCTAAGTGAAATAAGTCAGACAGAGAAAGACAAATACCATGTGATTTCACTTATGTGCAGAATCTGAAAAAAACAAAACAAAACAAAACACAAAAAAACCATAGATACAGAGAACGATCTGGCTGTTGACATAGGGCAAGGAGGGATTGGCAAAATTGGCGAAGGGAGTTAAAAGGTACAAACTTTCAGTTTTAAATAAATAAGACATGGTTAATGACATTATAACAACTTTGGCGACAGATGATAGCTATGTTTATTGTAGTGATCACTTCGTGGTGTACATAAATGTTGAATCACTGTGTTGTACACCTGAAATTAATATAATATTGTATGTCAGCCACAATAGAAAAAAAAGAAAGAAGGCAGTTGAAGGTAATTGATCTACAATAATTATGAACTCTAGTTTCATGGGAAAAATGAAAATGACTTATTCAGGAAAATCTCCTTCCACTAGACACAGAACTTTAAAACTCCTGTTCATAAGAATAAAACAAGAAACACCATACTTGAAGTACTTGTAAAAAACAAACAAACAAACTGGGAAAAATATAAGTAAAAGACAAAGGATGACTATCCTCAATATATTGAGTTCCTGTTAATTAACTAGAAAAAGTAACCTTGTGGGAACATCAAGAAAGTGTATGAATAAATAACTCACAGAAGAAATAGCAAATGGCCAAGAAATTGAACATGCCAACGTGTTTCTGCCAAATTGTTTTTCACTTGTTGTTTCCTCTGCTTGAAACCCCATTGCCCACAGATACCCACATGACTCATCTCACTTCCTTCAGGTCTCTACTTTTTTAAAGATTTTATTTATTTATTTGAGAGAGAGAGAGAACATGGGGGGTGGTCAGAGGCAGAAGCAGACTCTCTGCTGAGCAGGGATCCCAACACAAGACTCGATCCCGGGCCTCCAGGATCACGACCTGAGCCGAAGGCAGCTGCTCAACCAACTGAGCCACCTAAGCGCCCATCAGGTCTCTATTTTAATGTCATCTAGTCAGAAATACCCTATATAAAACATTATGGCTCCCCAAGGAACTCTCTATCTTCCATTCCCTAATTAATAGTAACTCAGAGAGTTTAAAAACACCTGACACATGTGTTTGTGATTTTTTATTGTCTGTTTCCCTGGAGTAGAATTTAAATCCCATGAGAATGGGGAACCTGTCTGTTTTTCTTACCACACTATCCCCATCTAATAAGTTAGCCTAATAAGAGCACCTAAAAGAGGTCTTACATATTGTAAGTATTCCAAAAAGAGTTGTTGATTTAATGAATAAAACTTTTCTAACAATTAAGGCAAGTAATATTAAAATGACAGTGTGATATATTTTCCTTGTCATATTGGCAGTTTTTTCTTTAAGATTAATACTATCTAGGGTTGGTAAGGATATGGTCAACTAGAAGCACCAGATAATGCCAAATTACCCTCTAAAAAAAGAAATCAATTATAAACTCATTAACTATATAAAATTAAAATTCCTTATACCTTTCAATACAGCAATAAAACAAGCACAGATTTTTTTTGTAGGATAAGAGTAATAGCAAAAACTTAGAAATAAACTATGTACCAATGAGGAAATAGGTAAATTATTACATCCATATGATGGTACATCTTTAAGTTATCAAAATAATGAGGTAAATGTATATTAATAATAATAGAATGCTCTCTGAGAAAGATATGTGAAATAAGAAAAGCAGAAGAATAATTCTACTTATGAACAAATTATGTTTATATATAATATTTCCATAAATTCTCAAGAAAAATTCAAGAATGATATACACTAAAACATTTAGAGCACTCAATTTTGAGGAGGGAAAGATTTTAGCAAGGCTGGGTGTGGGGTGGGGACTGTACTTGGAACTGTTTGCTTTACATACTTTTCTATTTTCAATACAATTAGAATATATGCATTGCATTATTTATCTGAGACATAAGAGGGAAATGAGATCAAAAAGTTAGTATAAAATCTTCAGCTAATGAAGAACACCTTCTATGGTGTTTTTAAAATTTATTTTTTAATTCAAGTATAATTAATGTACAGTGTTATATTAGTTTTGGGTATACAATATAATGATTTACAATTGTACAAAAAATAATAAAATACATAGAAATAAACTTACCCAAGGAAGTGAAAGACTTGTACACCAGAAATTATAAAAACACTGATGAAAGAAATTGAAGATGACACAAACAAATAGATATCCCATGTTCATGGATTGGAATAACCAATATTGTTAAAATGTCCATACTACCCAATGAAATACCTATCAAAATACCAAAAATATTTTTCACAGAACTAGAACAAATAATCCTAAAATTTGTATGGAACAACAAAAAATCCCAAATAACCAAAGCAACCTTGAAAAAGAATAAAACTGGAGGTATCACAATCCCAGATTTCAAGACACACTACAAACCTGTAGTAATCAAAACAGTATGGTACTGGCATAAAAATAGAAACATAGATAAATGGAATAGAACAGAGAACCCAAAAATAAACGCACATATTTAATGTCAATTAATTTATGATAAAGGAAGCAAGAATACATAATGGGAAAAGGATAGTCTTTTGAACAGATGATGCTGGGAAACCTGGACAGCAACATGCAAAAGAAGGAAACTGGAACATTTTCTTACACCATACACAAAAATAAACTCAAAATGGATTAAAGACCTAAATGTGAATAATGAAACCATAAAACTCCTAGAACAGAAAATAAGCAGTTATCCCTTTATATCAGCCATAGATACATTTTTCTAGATAAGTCTCCTGAGGCAAGGGAAACAAAAGAAAACTAAACTATTGGGACTACATCAAAATAAAAAACATTTCCAAAGTGAAGGCAACCATCAATAAAACAAAAAGACAATCTATTGAGTAGGAGAAGGTATCTGCAAATGATATATCCAATAAGGGGTTAATATGCAAAATATATGAAGAATGTATACAACTCAAAACCCCAAAACCAAATAATCTCTTTAAAACAAATGGGCAGAAGATCTGAATAGACATTTTCCCAAAGACCTCATACAGATGGCCAACAGACACAAAAAGATTCTCAACACCACTAATCATCAGGGAAATGCAAATCAAAACCACAATAAGATATCACCTCACACCTGTCAGAATAGCTAAAGTAAAAAACTCAAGAAATAACAAGTTTTGGCAAGGATGCAGAGAAAAAGGAACCCTCATGCAACTTTGGTGAGACTGCAAATTGGTGCAGCCAATGTAGAAAACAATATTGATGTGTCCTCTACAGTTTTTATCACCACATCTTCAGGGTATGGGACAAAAAAAAAAAAAAAGAGACTGCCAGTTTTGTTGCATCAAAGAAGGGTTACAAGATATAGTCACTATAACTAAGGGAAATAACTCTTAACTTTGATGTTTTGTGAGACATTTATGGACATTCACAGGAACTGCTGGGTCACTATGCTCTCTTTGCTATGAACTGCCCTGATCCTTGGTCACTTGAGCATCTCTGAGAGTCAGATTTTAATGACAGAGGAATTTATTTCTTTGCCAAAGAAAAGAGTATCCAAAATAATTCTAGTCATGTGAGGTTAGTATTAGTAGATTTTTGGGAATAGTCTGGGAAAGCAATCTCCTTTGAAAGAATTCTAGTTAGATAGTATCTGGGAAGAAAAATCAGGATGAATATATATTAATTATTTATTACATAATCAGCAGAGACTCAGGGTATGTACTTTTAGAAGCCATGATTTTTACAAGTTGACCAGATTATAAATTCCTATAATAGGGTGAGTGACCAACCTTTCTCATTTGTCTGAGACTTAGGCATATACTGGGATGTAAGACTTCTAGTGAGAAACCAAGAAACTCTCCAGCAAATTGGCACAAGTTTGTTAGCCTACAGGGTGAGGAACAAGACTAACTGACTCAACAATTAATTCAACAAGTATTTAATAAATGCCTAATACCTGCTGTGTAGTGTGTTAGAAAATAGAGATTACAGCAGTGAACAAAACGTACATCTATACAGCTTCTGCTCTTGTAGAGTTTAAAGTTTTTACTTGAAAAAATAAAAAAGTAATACTAATTATACCACATTGATTTTCTAATTAGCATATGTAGCTTTGTTAAGTACTATTATCACTCATGGAGAAAGATATACAGTATCTGGTGAAGATTTTTATGGACAGGAAAGGGCTTGAGCAGATTCTCAGATTCCTTTTTCCATGAGCTCAGCACCTTGCATATATTCAATCCTCAACAAACGTTTGTTGAATTAAACTGACACATTTTTTAAATCAGAGAGTGAGCACAAACAGGGGGAGTGGCAGGCAGAGGAAGAAGCAGACTCCCCACTGAGCAAGAAGCCTGATGTTGGACTCAATCCCAGGACCTTAAGATCATGACCTGAAGGCAGCTGTTTAACTGGCTAAGCCACCCAGGCATCCCTGACACAAATTTTTGAGCAAACTTCTTATTCATGGTTTGGAGGCAAAGAGGAGTTTGGCTTCTGTTTTGGGCAGACATTAAAATGTTGCTGTAGTTATATGCTATGAAATCTTGTCCTCTGACACTCTAATTCAAGAAATCGAATTTTACTTGTTCATTTACTTAGAGATATTCCACTCTGGAAAACTGATTCAAAATAATTTACATTTGAGTCTGAAGCTATTGGGTAGATTAAATATTTATGTACAGTATCATGCCTAACTTTTTTGTGGATAAAAGCAGCTGTGTAAACTGATGAACAACCAAAAAGATGGAGAACAGAGAATGCCAGGTTGGAGTCTTTAGTGGATATTTTTCACCATGCTGTGAGGGGCTGATGATTTACTCATTGTTCTGTGTGCCAGTACTGCCAAGTGGACAGAATGTTGATATCACTGGTCAGGATCAGTATTATAATGTAATATAAAAAACACAGTGTTGAAACATGGGGGCAAAAAGTAGTGATAAAGAGACAATTAAAAAAAAACGGGAAAAAAAAGTTTTATACAAGGGAACCCTATAAGGCTATCAGCTGACTTTTCAGCAGAAACATTGCAACCCAGAAGGGAGTGGTATAATATATTCAAAGTAATGAAGGGAAGGAAAAAAAACTTACAGCCAAGAATACTCTACCCAGAAAAATCATTTAGAATAGGAGAAACAAAGATTTTCCCACACAACAAAAGTTAAAAGAGTTCAACACCATTAAAACAGCCTTACAAAAAACATTAAAGGGAATTATTTGAGTGAGGGAGAAAAAGCCATAATCAAAAGTAGGAAAGGAAAAAAAAAATCACAGGTAAATACAAACACATAATAAAAGTAGTAGGTTAATCACTTATAAAACCAGTATGGAGATTAGAGCATGAAAAGGGTAAAAATCTATTGTATCTATAAAAATCAATCAAGGGATTCATGAAATAAAAAGATGTATGATATATACTTAAAATGTGAGAGAGGAGAGTAAAAATTAGTGCTCCTAGAATGGGTTCAAGCTTAAGCAACCATCAACTTAATATAGACTACTATAGGCAGAAGATGTTATATATGAACCTAATGGTAACCACAAATCAAAAACCTATAATAGACAGACAAAAAAATGAGATAAAGGAATCCAAGCATAACACTAAGGAGAGCCATTGAACCACAAAGGAAGAGAGCAAAAGCAGAGGAAAGGAACAGAGAACTACAAAAACAGCCATAAACAAGCAACAAAATGGCAATATGTACTTATAAATAATTACTTTAAATGCTTTAATCAAAAGACAGGGAGTGACTGAATGATAAAAAACCAAGACCTATCTACATGCTGAAACTCACTTGAGACCTTAAGACACAGGTAGACTGAAAGTGAAGGGATGGAAAAACATTAACCATGCAAATGGAAGTGAAAAGAAAGCCTGGGTAGAAATACTTACATTGGACAAAATATACTTTAAAACAAAGACTGTAGCAAGAGACAAGGAAAGACACTACATAATGATAAAGGGAATAATCTAACAAGATATATAATCATTGCAAATATTTCTGAACCCAATATAGGACCACCTAAATACGTAAAGTAACTATTAAGAAGCATAAAGAAAGAAACTGGCAGTAATCCAATAATAATAGAGGACTTTTACACCCCACTTACATCAATGGATAGATCATTCAGACAGAAAATCAACAAGGAAACAGTGGCCTTGACTGACATGACACATTGGACTAGAAGGACCTAACAGATAGATTTAGAACTTCCATCCAAA
The DNA here is from genome assembly GCF_054177405.1 of Leptonychotes weddellii. NCBI lineage: Eukaryota > Metazoa > Chordata > Mammalia > Carnivora > Phocidae > Leptonychotes > Leptonychotes weddellii. The sequence goes on from NC_138379.1 coordinate 68,381,264, forward strand.
ATACTGAAATATTATTCTTTTCAAGTGCACATGAACATTCTCCAGAAGAGTTCACATGTTAGGCCACAAAACAAATCTTAATAAATTTTAAAAGTTTGAAATCATACCATGCATTTTGTCCCAACTACAATAGTATGAAACTAGAAATCAAACACAATGAAAAATCTGGAGAAGAACACAAATACATGGAAGCAAAATAACATGCTATTATACAGTGAGTGGGTCAACCAAGATATCAAACAAGAAATAAAAAAATACATGGAGACAAAGAGAAAGCACACTGGTACAAAATCTTTGGGATGCTGAAAAAGCTGTTCTAAGAGGGAAGACTGCAGTAATACAGGCCTACATTAAGAAGCAAGAAAAGTCTCAAACAATCTACCCTTACACCTAAAGGAGCTAGAAAGAGAACAAAGCCCAAAGCCAGTAGGAGGAAGCAAATAATATAGATTAGAGCAAAAATAAATTAAATAGAAACTAAACCACCACTACAACAAAAGCAATAGAACAGATTAAAAAAATGAGGAGCTGGTTCATTTAAAAGATCAACAAAATTTAGTCAGATCTTTAGCTGGACTCATCAGAAAAGGAAAAGAGAAAACTCAAATGAATAAAGTGAGCAATGAAAGTAGAGAAATAAAACCAACACCACAGAAATACAATGGATTTTAAGAAAATATTATGAAAAATGACATGCCAACATATTGGACAACCTAGGAGAAATGAGTGAATTCCTAGAAATAATAGTTTTCCAAAATTGAATCAGAAAGAAATAGAAAATTTGAACAGACTGATTACCTATTCCTCTCAAACTATTTCAAAAAATAGAAGAGAAAGGAAAGCTTCCAAATTCATCCTACAAGGAGAGACTTACCCTGATACTGAAACCAGATAAAGAAATTACAAAAAAAGAAAACTACAGGACAATACCTCAGATGTACACAGGTGCAACTATCCTCAACAAAATATTAGCAAACCAAATCCAACAACATTAAAAAAATAATTCACCATAATCAAGTGAGATTTATTCCAGGAATGAAGATTGGATCTATATTTAAAAATCAATCAATGTATTACATCACATTAGCAAGAAAAAAAGATAAAAATCATATCTTAATAGGTGCAGAAAAAGCATTTGACAAAGTACAACATCTATACACGATAAAAACTCAACAACAAAGTAGGTTTAGAGGAAACATACCTCAAAATAACATGATACATAGGGAAAAACAACAGCTAACATCATACATGGTGAAAAACTAAGGGCTCTTACTCTGCTATAAGACAAGGGTGTCCACTCTCACCACTTTTATTCAACATACTGGAAGACCTAGCAATCAGACAAGAAAAAGAAATAAAAGGCATCCATTTTGGTAAGGAAGAAGTAAAATTTTCACTATTTGCAAATGACATAATAATATACATAGAAAACCCTAAAGACTCCACCAAAAATTGATAGAACTGATAAATGAATTCAGTAAAGTCACAGAAAGCAAAATTAATATACAGAAATCAGTTGCATTTTATACATTAATAATGAAGTAGCAGAAAGAAAAATTAGAAAACAATCCCCCTTACAATTGCACCAAAAATAATAAAATACCTAAGAATAAACTAAACCAAGGAGGTAAAGTATCCATACTCTGAACACTATAAAAGAAATTGAAAATGACACTAACAAATGGAAAGATATTCCAAGCTCACAGATTAGAAGAACCAATATTATTAAACGGTAGTACCCAAAGCAATCAACAAATTTAATGCAATCCCTATCAAAATACCAACAGCATTTGGTACAGAAGTAGAACAAATTATCCTAAAACTTGTATGGAACCACAAAAGACCCCAATATCCAAAGCAATCTCCAGAACAAGAACAAAGCTGGAGGTATACAATTCCAGATTTCATATATAGTACAAAGCTATAGTAATCAAAACAACATGATACTGGCAGAAAAATAGATATGTAGATCAATGGAACAGAATAACAATGCTTATTCTTCCAGTCAATTAGTATGGAATGTTTTTCCATCCTTTTGTGTCTTCCTCAATTTCTTTCATAAGTATTCTGTAGCTTCTAGAGTATAGATCCTTCACTTCTTTGGTTAGATTTATTCCTAGGTGTCTTATGGTTTTTGGTGCTCTTGTAAATGGAATTGATTCCCTAATTTCTCTTTCCTCAGTTACATTGCTGGTGTATGGAAAAGCAACTAATTTCTGTGCATTGACTTTTTATCCTGCCACCTTGCTGAATTGCTGTATGAGTTCTAGTAAGTTGGAGGGAGAGTCTTTTGGGTTTTCCACATAAAGTAATATGTCATCCATGAAGAAAGAGAGTTTGACTTCTTCTTTGCCAATTTGAATACCTTTTATTTCTTTTTGTTGTCTGATTGCTATGCTAGGACTTCTAGTGCAATGCTGAACAATAGTGTTGAGAGTGGGCATCCCTGTCATGTTCCTGACCTTAAGGGAAAGCTCTCAGGGAGAAAAAAAAGATGGTGGAGGATTAGGGGGCCCTCTTTCAACTGGTCCCCTGAATTGAACTGGATATCTACCAGACCACTCTGAACACCCACAAAATCAGCCTGAGATGAAAGAAGATATATCTGGATCTCTACAAACACAATATTGCAGGTGGTTGGTTTCAAGGTATGATGTGGGGAGCTGTGATTCCATAGGCAGATATTGGAGGATAAATTGAAGGGGGAGGGAGCCATTGGGATCCTGCATGACTGGAGTGCAAAAGCCTCCCGTGCTGGGGATGGGGCACAGACTCGCAGACTGGTAGTGACAGGGAAAGGACTTTAGGGCAGCCTGGAGTGGTGAGGCCATGCATGCAAACTGGGCGCAGCTGGCAGTTTTAGAAGCACAGGGGGCAGATACATGCCCCAACCTGGAGGCAAGGATTGGGATCACTGCTGAGGGGCCCACAACCCAGGACACTGCAGTTTTTAGCAGCAGAGACAGAAACGTAGATAGTGTGGCCTGTAGTGCTCACTGAAGAACAGACTGCAATCTCTGTTCTGAGGCATAGGGTTGGAAATGATCTCTTCTGCTCTGACTCTTGGAAGAGACAAGGAAAGCCACCAGGGAAAGCCACCAGAGAAAAAAAGCCCTCCAAAACCGATTTTCACTGAGCATATCTCCCACACACACATGGGGGCAGGGCAACTCTGCCTAAATAGGTTTGCTTGAGTAGCAGCACAGCAGGCCCCTCCCCCAGAAGACAGGCTGGGAAAACAAGAGGCTGACAACCTTAAGGTCCCCACAAAACAGTTGCATCTTGCTTGGGTTGTGGTCAATAATTTGGATTCTGTACATTCCCTCAACCAACCCTCAACAGAAAGGAGGAACCCCCAAAATAGTAAAGACTCAGAGACTATGACTTCTGCCACAGATTTACAAATGGATACAGATATAAGCAACATGTCAGAAATGGACTTCAAGGTAACAGTTATGAAGACAATAGCTAGAATGGAGAAATCAATTAATGGCAACATAGTTTTTAAGGGCAGAAATGAAAGCTTAACAGGCGGAACTTAAAAATGCTATCAATGAGATCCAATCTAATCTAGATACTCTAACACCTAGGGTTAGTGAGGCAGAAGAACGAATTAGTGATCTAGAAGACCAATTGATAGAAAAGAAGGAAAAAGAGGAGGCCAGGGAGAAACAACTCAAAATCCATGAAAAGAGAATCAGAGAAATAAGTGACACCATGAAACATTCCAATGTCAGAATTATTGGGATCCCTGAGGGGGTGGAGAGAGAGAGAGGACTAGAAAATACATTTGAGCAAATCAGAGCTGAGAACTTCCCTAATCTGGAGAATGAAACAAACATTCACATCTTAGAGGCAGAGAGGACCCCTCCCAAGATCAAGGAAAACAGGCCAACACCCCGGCATGTAATAGTAAAACTCGCAAATCTTAAACCAAGGAAACCATCTTAAGGGCAGTTAGAGGGAAGAAATTCCTTACATACAGAGGAAGGAATATCAGAATAACATCAGACCTATCCACAGAGACCTGCCAAGCCACAAAGGGCTGTCAAGGCATATTTAGGGTACTAAATGAGAAGAACATGCAGCCAAGAATACTTTATCTAGCAAGCTATCATTTAGAATGGATGGAAAGATACAGAGCTTCCAGGACCAATAGAAACTGAAAGAATATGTGACCATGAAGCTGGCCATGCAGGAAATATTAAGGGGGGGTTCCATAAAAAGAGAAAGACCCCAAGACTGATATAGAACAGAAATTTACAGGGACAATCTATAGAAACAAGGACTTCACAGACAACAGGATGATGATAAAATCGTCTTTCAATAATCACCTCAATGTGAACAGCCTAAATGCTCCCATAAAACAGCACAGGGTTGCAGATTGGATAAAAAGACAGGACCCATCCATATGCTGTCTACAAGAGACTCATTTTGAACCTAAAGATACATCCAGACTGAGAGTGAAGAGATGGAGATCCATCTTCCATGCCAATGGACCTCAAAAGAAAGCTGGGGTAGCAATTCTTATATCAGACAAATTAGATTATAAGCTAAAGACTGTAGTTAGAGACACAGAAGGACACTATATCATTCTTGAAGGGTCTATCCAACAAGAGGATCTAACAATTGTAAATATCTACACCCCCAACATGGGAGCAGCCATCGACATAAGCCAACTGTTAACCAAAATAAAGAGTCATATTATAATAATGCATTAATTGTAGGAGACTTCAATACTCCACTCTCAGCAATAGACAAATCATCTAAGTAGAAAATCAACAAAGAAACAAGAGCATTGAATGACACACTGGACCAGATGGACCTCATAGATATATATACAGAACATTCCACCCTAAAACAAAAGAATACTCATTCTTCTC
>NC_138379.1:68386646-68401708 GCF_054177405.1 Leptonychotes weddellii
CAACCAGGAAATCAAAGAAGAACTTAAACAATTCATGGAAACTAATGAGAATGAAAACACATCAGTCCAAAACCTATGGGATACTGCAAAGGTGGTCCTAAGGGGGAAATACGTAGCCATTCAAGCCTCACTCAAAAAAATAGAAAAATCCCAAATTCACCAACTAACTCTACACCTTAAAGAACTAGAGAAAAAGCAACAAACGATGCCTAAGCCATGCATTAGAAGGGAAATAATTAAGATTAGAGCAGAGATCAATGAATTAGAAACCAGAAACACAGTAGATCAGATCAATGAAACTAGAAGCTGGTTCTTTGAAAGAATTAATAAGATCGATAAACCACTGGCCAGATTTATCCAGAAGAAAAGAGAAAGGACCCAAATTCATACAATTATAAATGAAAGGGGAGAGATCAGGACTAACACCAAGGAAATAGAAACAATTATTAGAAATTGTCATCCAGAACTATATGCCAATAAATTAAGCAACCTGGAAGAAATGGATGCCTTCTGGGAAACCTATAAACTTCCAAGAGTGAAACAGGAAGAAATTGATAACCTGAATAGGCCAATAACCAGTAATGAGTTTGAAGCAGTTATGAAAAACCTCCCAAAAAACAAGAGTCCATGGCCTGATGGATTCCCTGGGGAATTCTACCAAACATTCAAAGAAGAAATAGTACCTATTCTCCTAAAGTTGTTTCAAAAAATAGAAACAGAGGGAAAGCTTCCAGACTCATTCTATGAGTTCCAGTTTCAAAGCACTGTGGTCTGATAACATGCAAGGAATAATCTCCATCTTTTGGTATCGGTTGAGACCTGATTTGTGACCCAGTGTGATCTATTGTGGAGAAAGTTCCATATGCATGGGAGAAGAATGAGTATTCTATTGTTTTAGGAGGGAGTGTTTTGTATATATCTATGAAGTCCATCATGTCCAATGTGTCATTCAAAGCTCTTGTTTCTTTGTTGATCCTTTGCTTAGGTGATCTATCCATTGCTGTGAGTGGAGTGTTGAGGTCTCCTACTGTTAATGTATTCTTGTCAATATGTTTCTTTATTTTGGCTATTGATTTTTATAACTGGCTGCTCCCATGTTGGGGTCATAGATATTTACTGTTGTTAGATCTTCTTATTAGATAGACCCTTTAAGTATGATATACTTCATCTCTTACTACGGTTTTTGGTTTAAAATCTAATTTGTCTGATATGAAGATTGCTACCCCAGCTTTCATTCAAGGTCCATTAGCATGGTAAATGTTTCTCCATCCCCTTACTTTCAATCTGGAGGTGTCTTTAGGTTCAAAATCAGTCTCTTGCAGACTGCCTATGGATGGGTCCTGCTTTTTATCCAATCTAAAACCCTGTGTCTTTTGATGGAGAATTCAGCCCATTTACATTTAAAGTAACTATTGAAAGATAATGAATTTAGTGGCATTGTATTGCCTGCAAAGTCCCTGTTTCTGTAGATATTCTGTGTTTCTTTATCGTCTATGTGACTCTTGGGATCTCTCTTCACTTACAGTAACCCCCTTAATATTTCTTGCAGGGCTGGCTTGGGGGTCACATATTCTTTTAGTTTCTGCCTGTCCTGCAAGCTCTTTATCTCTCCATCCATTCTGAATGACAGTTTTGCTGGATAAAATATTCTTGGCTGCATGTTCTTTTCATTTATTACCCTGAATATATCTTGCCAGCCCTTTCTGGCCTACTAGGTTTCTGTGGACAGGTCTGATGTTATTCTGATGTTCCTCGCTTCATATGTAAGGAACCTCCTCTCTCTGGCTACTCTCAGGATAGTTTCTTTGGCTGTAAAATGTACAAGTTTCTCTATTATATTTTGGGGTGTTGATCTCTTTTTATTGATTTAGTGAGAGGTCCTCTCTGCCTCTTGGACTTGGATGCTTGTTTCCTTCCCCAGATTAGAGAAGTTCTCAGCTATGTTGCTCAAATATACCTTCAAACACCCCCCCTATCCCCTCAGGGATCCCAATAATTCTGACTTTGGAACATTTCATGGCATCATTAATCTTTATAAGCCACTTTTCATGGGCTACTAGCAGCCTATCTCTGTTTTCCTCAACTTCCTTTCCATCAGCCTATCTTCTTGATCACTAATTCTGTCTTCTGCTCATTTAGCCTGGCTGTTAGATTACCCAGTTTAGACTGCATCTCATTCATAGCATTTTTAAGTTCATCCTGATTCGATCTCATTTCTGCACTTAGAGATTTATATTGTCATTAATGCTTTTCTCAAGTCTAACTATTGACTTTATGATTGTTATCCTGAATTCCAACTCTGATATCTTGCTTGTATCCATATCCATTAATTTTATGGCAGAGTACATTGTCTCTGTTTCTTTTCTTTGTTGAGAGTTCCTCCTCCTAGTCATTCTGTCAAGGGATGGTTGAGTGAATGAGCAGAGTCCAAAATATCAACCACGACCCAAGTAAGATGCACCCTAGAAAAATCCAGAGTGGTCAGAAGGCACCACCAAAAAACAAAGCCAAAATGAAACATAAGAATAAAATTTAAAAAAAAATTAAAAAGGGGGCAAGGGGAAAAGGGACTATAATCTCTCAGTGTGGACAAAGCAGGGTGTTTCAGTTGTTCCTGGGTTAATTTTGGTCTGTTGTTAGAGGACACTATGTCCCAAAATTACAAGGAAGGTAAAATTTGTATACATATAAAGGTAAAATTGAATACAGTGAAAAAAATGACTAAAATAAAACATATATCTATAAAAAATATAGGTTGAAAAAATGCATGTTAAAAAATGACTATGAAATATAAGTTGATATAATAAACACCTAGTTGAAATAAGGAGAAAGTAAGAAGAAAAAAAAAAACAGAGAAAAAGCATAAGAAATAAAAAAAAGAAAAGAAGAATTTTATCTGAAAAATAAACAAGTTGTGAGGCCACACCTGGAGCTCAATGTTACTGTTTTCCCCTGGCATTGGGATTTTACAGTCTTATGGGATCCATATGATTGTCATCCACCTGTTCTTCCAAACTGTCTTCTGGGGGAGGGGCCTGCCGTGCTGTTTCTCAGGTAACCCTGCCTGAATGCAGTTGCTCCACCCCCTGTCAGGGGCATGGGCTCAGTGGAAACCCATCCTTTCTGTGGCTTTTGTTCCCTATAGGCTTTCCATGCCTCTTCAGAGGATCAGAGCAAAAATGGTCACAGCCAGTCTCTTGCCCAGAGCAGAAATTTTGCAGTCTGCCCTCTTTAATAAACTCTCTAGGACAAACAGTCTCCTCTTCTGTGTGTGCCACCAAAGACCACAGCCTCCCGTGGTTTGCGCCCATAGCAACTCTCTCAGAGGTAGTCCTAGGGGCCCAGAAGTGCCACTGCCTTTTGTGATTCTAAAACTGCTAGCAGCAGTGGACCCTCACAAGCACCTGAAGCTCTTGGATCATGTCTGGGTGCCGCCCTAATATCCTTCCCAGGCTCCTACCTCCCTGTGAGTTTTTGCCCAGCTGTGGGTGCAGGTTCCAGATTTTTTCAGGCTGCTCAAGAAAAGATCAATTATTGGCCAGCCCGGCTCGTGGTTTATGGCGATCTGAGCTGAGAGTCCCTGGGCTCTGGCCATAACCTGCTTCCTGGCTCTACTGCTCAGGCACTCTACCAGTTTAGGCACCCTCTTTTGCTCTATGGTTCCTCATGTCCCAAGACCAAAATGTCCTACATAGAATTCTGCCTTTTCATTTGCAGAGCTCCTTTCAGAGAGGGATGTCTCTCACTAGAGCAGATTTCTAAGGGTTCCAATTTTATGCTCCTGTGTTATATCACTTTCCAGGAGCCAGCTTATGGAGGATCCCTCCCCTTTCTGTTATCTTCCAATATCTCCCCACAAATTCAAGACTCCACAGATCTTACCTTGCAAAAAGCAGTTGCTTTTCTTTCCCATTTTTCCAAGTAGTATACCAAGATAAAGTCAGGAATGAAGTGATAAATGCTAAAACAGTAGCTACAGTTCCATTTTGGAGCCTTATCTCATTTCACCATCACACTGCTTCATATGTTTATGATGATAACCAAGACAGTTCTCGTTTTAATCCTGAAGTCAGCTGAATCCAGTAATCTGGCTCTGGGCCAATAAAAACAATCAATTAGAGAGGTTCATTTCAGATGTTCTGCAGAACAACCTAGCAGCAACACCATTCATAATTGCTATTCAGGATTGTCTTTACAGTCTTCATAGGCTGCTGTCTCAGGCTTCTTTCTTCCTCAAGGGGGTCCACATGCCATGGCCACCACCACCGCCACTGCCACTCTGAGCCATGAGCCAGGTCGAGTTTCATTCTTTTGCAAGACGCTGGCCAGTTTTCCCAACCCCATTTGTTGAAGAGAGTATCTTTTTTCCATCACATATTCTTTCCTGCTTTGTATAAGATTAATTGACCATATAGTTGTGGGTTCATTTCTGAGTTTTCTCTTCTGTTTCACTGATCCATGTGTTTGTTATTGTGTTAGTACCATACTGACTACAGCTTTGCAATATAATTAAAGTCTGGAATTGTGATGCTTCCTGCTTTGCTTTTCTTTTTCCAGATTGCTTTGGCTCTTCAGGGTCTTTTGTGGGTTCCATATAAATTTTAGGATTGCTTGTTCTAGCTCTGTGAGAAATGTTGATGGAATTTTGATAATGATTGCACTAAATGTGTAGATTGCTTTGGGTAATATAGACATTTTAACAATATCGGTTCTTCTAATCCATAAGCATGGAATGTTTTTACATTTCTTTATGATCCTTTACCTCTTTGGTTAGGTTTATTCCTTATTCCTTATGGTTTGGAGTACAATTGTATATGGGATCAATGCCTTGATTTCTCTTTCTGCTGCTTCATTATTGGTGTATAGAAATGCAATAGATTTTTGTACATTGATTTTGTATTCTACAACTTCATTGAATTTGTGTATAAGTTCTAGCAACTTTTTGGTGGAGTCTTTTGAGTTATCTACCTAGAGTACCATGTAATCTGCAAATAGAAGCTCTACTTTGCTGGTTTGGATGCCTTTTATTTTTTTTGTGTTGTTTGATTGCTGAATTTAGGACTTCTAATACTATGCTAAATAACAGTGGTGAGAGTGGCCATCCCTCTCTTGTTCCTGACCATAGAGGAAAAGCTCTGTGTTTCCCCATTGAGGATGGTATTAGCTGTGGGTTTTTCATTTATGGCCTTATTATGTTGAGGTATGTTCCCTCTATTCCTGCTTTGTTGAGGGTTTTTATCATGAATGGATGTTGTACTTGTCAAATGCTTTTTGTGCATCTATTAAAAGAATATACAGTTCTTATCCTTTCTTTTATTAATGTGGTTTATCATGTTTGATTTGTGAATATTGAACCACCCATTACAAGTCCTCTCAATTTGGTATACATGATTTTTCTTCCTGTTTGATAATGTCTTCTTGTGAAAGCTAGGCTGGAAGAGTATGAAAATCCACTTAGCTCTTCATGTACACTTTGAATCTAAATGTATCTGTAGTAATATTCACTTGTCTTTTCAGACTAGGCATATGTTAGATTATTATTTTCAGTGATACATTACAAAATCCATTGCACTGTATTCAAACATCCCTGTTTTCTTCTTCTTTCTTAGATGCAAAATGACTGTCAGATTTCCTAGCCTGTCCCAAACTTGAAATGTGATAGATAAGAATACAGTGGGCTTTTATCAAATTGTTATACTGGTGACAGTATGATTTTTCTTCCAAGGGAAAGAGTGATTCTTTTTTCATTTGCTTTAGTGGAGTTATCAGAGAATAAATTAGCACAATATTCTCTTGCTAATATTGAATGATAAATGGTAAGAAAGCCATTTGGGCTATACATAGGTAGATTATAAAATAAATATGCCCTTGCTCTGTATTTTTTAAAGAATGCCTAGAAGAGGGGATGCCTCTTGAAAATAATTGAAATTCAAGAAAAAGTAAAAGAAATTAATTCAACAAACACTTATTGTTTCTTAATTGCTGGGCATCATATTGAGTGCTGAGAATACCAAGTTAATAAAATCCAATCTCCATTTTTGAAAAGCTCATGGCCCATTAAAGGAGACATGATACTCAATTTCACTTTACTTAATATGTAATTTTGGTTTTGCGTCCAGACATGTAAATAAGATGAGAGAACACAGCACAAATAACTATCAGCCCTATCTATTAATGCAGGTCCAGAAAGATGTTCCAGAAGATGTTGTATCTGAGCTAAAATTGAAAGGCTGAATTGGAGTTTATCAAGTTGCTGTGGTGGGGAATAGGTAATAGTTGAATAAGGATTTCAGACAAAAAGATAGATATGTACAAAGGCTCAGAATAATGAAATAGCCTGGTACACTCAGGAATTCAGAAACAGGTTGGTACTATTAAAGATAAATTCTCAAGGGTTGGAGAGACAGAGGCCTCACTGGTGACACAGGAAAAGATTAGATAAATCTGATAAATCATATGCTAAATCTTCTGTTTCAAGATAGAAGCTCATATTTTATTTTTAAGACTATGATTCAAATCTGGCTGCATAATAATCAACTCAGGGAGCTTTAAGAAATTCTATATCCCTTTCACAAAGGTTTTTTAAGAATTTTTTCTTTAAATTAAATTTAGTTAACATATAGTGTATTATTAGTTCCAGGGGTAGAATTTAGTGATTCATCAGTTGCATATAACACCCAATTCTTATTACATCAGGTGCTCTCCTTAATGCGTATCGCCCAAATGCCCCACCCCCCTACCCACCTTCCCTCCAGCAACCCTCAGTTTGTTTCCTATAGTTAAGAGTCTCTTATGGTTTGCCTCCTTCTCTGTTTTTATCTTATTTTATTTTTCCTTCCCTTCCCCTATGTTCATCTCTTTTGTTTCTTAAATTCCACATATGAGTGAAATCATATTGTATTTCACAAAGATGTTTATTTAGTTTGTATGAGAGAGGCATGAGCACCAGTTTTTTTTTTTATTTCCCCAGTATTTTTATTTATTTTTTTGTTTTATTTTGTTTTGTTTTGTTTTTATTTTAATGAGCTGCCAGGATTGAGAACCACTGCTTTAGAAATTGATTAGCAAATAAAGGGTAGGGAAATATACACTTATATGTGTATCTTTGACAATTCATTCCAACCATAAAGTTGATGAAAGAATTTGGATTCAGAAGTCATGTCTGAAAATAAGGGGAACAACTGTATAATTAGCTACTAATCTGTGCCTGTTTCATTTTCGTGGAAAGAGCTTGTGCTTTAGGCCTAGCTCACTCTGTTAGCAATTTCACCATGAACAAACACTCCCTCTCTGGGCCTCAGTTTTTATATCTGTAGAATGGGAAATCTAATAATATCCACCTAACAGCATTGTTATAAATTCATATATGTGAGAGCTATGTTTAAGTGCGAATTATTTCCTGGGTAGAAGCAGTCTAAAAGTTGAAGTAGACAATGTTCTTGATTGCCCAGTACCCATTACAGCCCAGATTATCATGAAATTTCCATGCCCCTTTCAAAAGTTTTATTGTTCCTAAGAGAGGTCATTATAGAGAAATAGTTTCTCTTCTTCTACTGGATCCTGTTATTTCTAGACATGACTCCTGGAACTGCTTCAGCCATTTTGCTGCTAAGAGGAAAAGGTATAAAGAGCTTGTGTACTGGAAGATATTGTTTAGAATGAAATAACCAACCGGAGCCCATGCTACTTCTGAGTTTATTGTTAGGTGAGGTAATACTTTTTCTTTTTATTGCCAATTTGATGGGGCCTTTTTGCAGTAAAAAGATGTACAAACAAAGAATCAAAAAAGAAGAGTATTCATGGAGCAAATACTCAACTTGTTAAAAACAGACTTAATTTTATCTTGAGCTTGGAGAGCTTGGACTGAATGAAAACTGACCTGAAAACTCTACCTTGAATCTGATTTAAACTTACTAAGAGTGGAAAATTAATTTGAGTTGGATGAGAGAAGTTCCAGGACTATAATGGGGCATTAAAGGTACATGGAAGAAACTATGAAATCCATTTAATCTTAAGACCCTGGCTATAGCTGCTGTAACTCTACGTATCCACAGAATACTAACTGTAGCATGTAGAAAATACTATCTACCTACACAAATAGTCTGCTGTAAATATTAAATGAGATATTATAAAGCACTCAGTATGGTACATAATAATAATAATAATAATAATAATAATAATAATAATAGTGATAATAACAACAGCATCAGTGTTAATTTCCACTTGTTGAGTATTTAAGTGAAGAGAGAAGAACCATGTTTGCCAGAGGTGGCTCCCTAGGATGTTCCAGTCTAAATCTAGTTCCCACAGCTATTTCTACAAAGATGTAGTCCCCGGAAGAGATGGTAAAGAGCATGAAATGTTTTCTTTCTTTAAAAATTGTAAGAGGCTTAAATATAGCAACACTTCTTTATTTAGTGTAGAATTTCTACAGGGTGCTTGAAAATTCTATATTCTCTTTATATATATTTAAAAAACCCAGAAATTTAAGTAAGAAGCATGATAACTTCATGCAGGAAAAATTTGGTACATAATTAAGATGCATGAATGGTTAACTTGATTTTTGGACTTTTTCCTTAGATTAACAGCCTGAATTTCAGGAATTAAGGTGACACCTCATAATGATTAATGTCCTGCATGCTTAAAGGATGTTCAGAGTTCAGGCACCCCTCTTCTGACCAGTTTTTAATTGGATTATTTGCTGAGTTCCATCAGTTCTCTATATATTCTGGATACTAACCCTTTATCAGATATGTCAATTGCAAATATCTTTTCCCATTTAGTAGGTTATCTTTTAGTTTTGTTGATTGTTTCCTTCACTGTGCAGAAGCTTTTTATTTTGATGTAGTCTCAGTAGTCTATTTTGCTTTTTATTTCCCTTGCCTCAAGACACATATCTAGAAAAATGTTTCTATGGCTGATGTAAAGAGATAACTGCCTATTTTTTCTTCTAGGAGTTTTATGGTTTCATGATTCACATTTGGCTCTTTAATCCATTTGAGTTTATTTTTATGTATGGTGTAAGAAAGTGATCCAGTTTCCTTCTTTTGCATGTACCTGTCCAGTTTTCTCAACACTGTTTGTTGAAGAGACTATCTTTTTCCCATTGGATATTCTTTCTTGCTTTGTCAAAGATTAATTGACCATATAACTGGGTTTATTTCTGGGGTTTTCTATTCTGTTCCATTGATCTTTGTGCCTTTTTTTTTTTTTTTGCCAGTACCATACTGTTTTAATTACTACAGATTTGTAGTATAACTTGAAGTCTGGAATTGGGATGCCTCCAGGTTTGCTTTGCCTTTTCAAGATTGCTTTGGCTATTTGAGGTCTGGTGGGAATGCAAACTGGTGCAGCCACTGTGGAAAACAGTATGGAGTTTCCTCAAAAAGTCAAAATAGAGGCATTCTACTACCCAGCAATTGCACTACTGGGTATTTACCAAAAATACAAAGACACTAATTCAAAAGGATACAGTCTCCCCTATGTTTATTGCTGCATTAGTTATAATAGACAAATTATGGAAGCAGCTCAAATGTCCATTGATATATGAATGAAGAAGATATAGATACATTATTATATATACACATTTTATGTATATGTAACACACACACACATTATTCAGCTATTAAAAAATGAAATCTTACCATTTGCAACAACATGGATGGAGCTAAAGAGTATAATGTTAAATGAAATAAGTCAGATAAAGACAAATACCATGTGATTTCACTCATATGTGGAATTTAGGAAGCAAAACAAATGAGCAAAGGAAAAAAGAGAGAGCAAGACAAACCAAGAAATAGACTCTTAACTAAGGAGAACAAGCTAGGAGTTATGCGAGGGGAGGGGGGGTGAAATAAGTGATGGAGATTAAAGAGTACATTTATCATGGTAAGCACTCAGTAATGTATAGAATTGTTGAATCACTATATTGTGCACCTGAAACTAATATAATACTGTGTGTTAACAATATTGGAGTTATAATAAAAGCTTAGAAACAAATACTGTTACTTAGGATTTAGGTTAGATAAATCTTTCAAGAATGGATGCAATTGAATTCCATATCAAAGTAAAGCAATTTCATGAATAAAAGGTCTGGAATGAGGGGTATTGATGAACTGTCAAAAGGAAAAGTTGCCAAACTGAAGGTTGTGTAAAAGGAGGTGGTGGGGGGGATGGGGTAACTCAGTGATGGGCATTAAGGAGGCCACTTGATGTGATGAAGACTGGGTGTTACATGCAACTAATGAATCATTGAACATTATATCAAAAACTAATGATATATGTTGGCTAATTGAATTTAAATAAAAATTTATTAATTTAAAAAAAAGGAAAAGTTGTCAGCAGCAGATTTAAGAAAGATCTTCCTTTCAGGATTGTTCCCCACCTTCTTTTTTATTGTCATCAGAAATCTAATCTGGTCAAAAATCATGACTCAATTTAACTCCTGGGACATGCTACTCAGCCAACTCTATAAAAATCCTCAAGTTGTTTTAGAGTCCTCCTCAGAGCCCTGCCACTGCCTAGCTGCATGCATCACACTGCACAAACTCTATCTAGCTTTTGCTGAATGTATTTTAACTTTGCAGCATAAAACAGAAGAAACTGTTTTGGTGTTCACCTTTCAAATAGAAAGCAAAAATAAAAAAACAAGAATTAGAAAATATGTATTTGGTAAAAAATTTTATGATTGTATTACACTGGTTTTACTGGTTTACTTTAAAAACATTTTCTTTGTTGGCATAAATTCAAGTGTTCTTTAGTCATTTCAGATCAATGACATTTTCTGCTGACCATAAAAAGATGCTGTGATTATCTATTGAATAATGTTGTGTCAAAAGAAGCTTATGTGACTTAGTGCATTCTAAAAAAAAAAAAAAAAAAAGAAGTATATATTTCATGAGCTCATAAGTAATACCGATCAGACATTCCTGTAATCCCCAACATGTATGTCTAGTTCAACTTCATCATTTTACTAACGAGGAAAAAGACCAGAGCATACAATATTACTCAAAAAGGATTATATAGCTCCTCAGTGAATCAACAGACTACATTTTCTAATGCTTAAAAGCCCTTCCAAAATGCAGTCTACCCCGGTTATACAAATATGGTTGGTTATTTCCTAGAAGCAAACTAGGCATTTAGCTTAAGAGTTAATTTTATTTCATTAAATTCATCTTTATTGGAAAGGAATGTTTTATCTAAATTTGGATCAGGTGACTATGAGGTAAGAAAATAGGATCAACACTTAGGTAAATTCTTGAAATCTCATTTGTGGTTCTCAATCTTTTATTTAACTCAGGTAAGTTTAATACACACAAAGTCAAACTTTCCTTTTCTAGAATTCTACCATCAGAGAATTATTATTTTGTGAGTTATTGGACTATTCTCCAAAAATGGAAGTATTTGGGGGAGGTATGAAGTGGAATCTTAGTTATTTACACCTTAGTGTGATTTTTTAAAAGATTTTATTTATTTATCTGAGAGAGAGAGAGATCATGAGCCGAGGGGGCAGGGTAGAGGGAGAAGCAGGCTCCCCAATGTGGGGCTTGATCCCAGCACCCTGGGATCATGACCTGAGCCGAAGGCAGACGCTTAACTGACTGAGCCACCCAGGTGCCTAGTGTGATTTATGTTAATGATTCATCTCCCACTCCTACCTCAACATCAACCAGAAGTTAAAATTATCTATTTATTTTTGGGAAAGAGATTTGATAATGATGTGGCCAGTAGGGATTGATGGTTGTAGATTATTGAAAATTGCCCAGTGGTGGCAGATTTGGGCTAGTATCAGGGAGCAATCGATTACAGAGTAGATGGGGGAATTTAGGGCACATGGATATTAAAAAAAAAAAGAATTTTAGGAAGAGGAGTGGGGCAGCTTGGTCTCCCTGTAAACTATGGAGATAGTCCTTAATCCCTTTGTTCTGACAAACTGTCTATTCCAATATTCCTTCTATGCCGTACTGGCCAGTAGTTTTACAACACCAGAACATTCTGGTATTATCATTTATTTCCAAAAGGCTTAGTATCAGCTGTGGCAAACACTGGTGGGCTGAACAGTATCTGTCCTTTAAGAAATTGAGTCAGTCCAGGTCTTAGAGATGAAGGGGATTGAGTGAGGGGTTTAAGACAGCTTATCTCATCCTACCTGCCCTCTGGCATCTGTGGGGCAAACTGATGCAGATGGTCTCTGGAACCCCATCTCAAGACAAGAATCAGGTGTCCTGAGTTGAGGTTTGTTTGAAGATATCTCCATCTAGTCTGTTTCATGAAGAAGGAGAAGAGGCTATGAGGTACATTTCTCCCCCAGCTTCCATTTTCAAACCACCCCTTAACCTTCTTCCCCAAATGCTGTTCTCTCAGACTATCCACAGTCCTTTTGGGTTTCCTCTAAATGCACCAAGTTCTTTTTTTCTTCAGAGCCTTTAACCCAATGGCTCTTCTACCTGGATGGCCCTTGCTCTAGCCCTTTACATGACTTGCTTTTTTTAGGCGAAATATCATTTTCCCTGTTGGCCCTATTTAGAAAATGTCTTTTCTTTCTTAAATCATTTTTTATTTAAATTCAATTAATTAACATATAGTGTATTAATTTCAGAGGTAGAGTTCAGTGATTCTTCAGTCTTATATAATACCCAGTGCTCTTTACTTAATTATGTAAGTACCTTAAAGGAAATCCTTCCAGGGTCTAAAATTTTCTTGTGTATTCTCTGGCCTCCACTCACTAAAATGTGAGCTACCTGTACAACAGGCTAAGTCTTGTTTACTACTGTTTTTTGAAACACCGACCACATTATTGAATTTCTTTTTATTATTATTATTATTATTATTATTATTATTATTATTATTATTATGTTCAGTTAGCCAATAACATAATTGAATTTCTTAAAGCACAGACACTGTGCTGGCTTTAGTGAGAGTTAAGTGGTGTAGTTCTCAGCTCTGGAAAGGGTCCAGGCTTCCACTATGCTGTGGAGGATTGAGAGCAGGATTTGTAGGTTTGCCTTAACAGAGGGGCAGGTAGCATGTCCCATCACATGAGGTGGAGGGAAGCTGGAAGAAGTGCTGCCAGCAGGAGGAATCAGCATTTTCCTCAGAAAAGAGCTTATCTCTTCTCCAACATTTGCATAGATCTTTGGTTGAGGCTTCAGAATTTTGCACTATATGACGTCAGGGACTTTAGTCTGAAAAAATGGAAGGAAATATGGTTTGATCAGATGTTATCTACTGATGATTATGTCCAGAAAAAAGCAAATAGGAAACTTCTTATAGCCTGTATTAAACCTGAAATTTTA
Organism: Leptonychotes weddellii; assembly: GCF_054177405.1. Classification (NCBI taxonomy): domain Eukaryota; kingdom Metazoa; phylum Chordata; class Mammalia; order Carnivora; family Phocidae; genus Leptonychotes; species Leptonychotes weddellii. Next base: position 68,399,942 of record NC_138379.1, read on the forward strand.
AGAATTGCTATCTCATAACTATAATCTCCTTGAAGGAAGGGACTCTGTCTCATTTGTCTCCATAACATAAAGCCCTGGACACCACCAGCCCCCCAAAAAGTGAGCCATCATTTAAAGATACTAACTGTTCTTAAGTACTACTGCTAATACCAAATTAAATACTAACTGTTCCTTCTAGGATGAGAGGGCTGCCAACCCAAGGGAGAAGATACTGGCTAAATTTAGGTATAACTGACATGACCATTGCTAAGGTGAAGCCATTTCTAGCTTCCTACTTTCCTTTTTCTTTCCTCTCCCTGAGAGCAAAATTGAATAATCATGGGGAACAAAGATGGGGGGTGTGGTGGCAGGGAACAATTTATCAAGTGTTTTCTATATGGCAAACTCAGATCTACTTCTCTAGTATGTACAACATGAACTACATAGAGGAAAAACTTGGGATACAGAGTACTTATGTAACTCACTTATAATCATAAAGCTAAAAATGGCAACGCTGATGGGGCACCTAGGTGGCTCAGATGGTTAAGCATCCAACTCTTGATTTTAGCTCAGGTTATGATCTCAGGGTCTTGAGATCAAGCTATGCATTGGGCTCCATGCTCAGTACAGATTCTCTAAATAAATAAATTAATTAAATAAATAAATAAATAAATATTTTTTTTAAGGCCACAAGCTGAAATTTAAAATGAATTCAGATATGTTTGACTTAGAAACAAGTTCAATTTCTATTATAAAATGCTTTCAGTAAATTATCTGAAAAACTAATGATCCACGTGGTGGAAGAACTCTGGGATTCCCCTCCAAAAGCATTTCCATTTTAGAAGTGAAAGGCAGGAAGATGGTGATACTTAGACCAAAGGAGGTTCTCCAATAGTAGAATCTCAGGCATGGTAAAAAAGACACAGCCTGCCATGTAGGTAGTTCACATTCTAGTGAGAGGAGGGCAGAGAATAAACAAGAAAACATTAGAACATGGAATTATTTCCTTTATGGCATTTAAATAATTACAAGGGGGCTGAGAAAGAAAATAAAGAGAAAACATTTTCTAAATAGAGCAGGCAGGGAAAATTATATCTGCACTGGGCAAATTTTGAGGAGGAGAATCCTTCTGTGTTTATAAAATGACTCTCATGTGATCTTCACATGGGTCAGCCCTTGAGCTTTCCCATGGGACTGGGAAGAGCTTTATCTTGAGCTTTATCATTTCTTTTCAACCATTCTATTTTATATCTTATTTCTCTTGGTCATCCAATATTTCCAATACCTTGTAGTTCTTGCAGCATTTAAAAAGTGTCAGTATCCAATTTCTTGAAATACTATTAAATAGCATTAGTTTGGATTCTTTCCATAAATACAAACCTTCACTAAAGCTTCACATTTGTTTTGGCCATATGACTGCCTATAATAGACATGACAGATGTTGTACCAACCTTTGCTGTTTCCTCCTTGAGGATCAGAGGGACAAACTATTAATCCAGGTTGGCAAAGCAAATCCAGATGTTTTGTTTGAAACTCAACATGTCACAAAATAATATGTAACCCAAACCGACTTTTTTTTTTTTCCCCATGCGGAACGTGCCCTCTTTAATACCCATCACCAGGCCAACCCATCCTCCCACCCCCCTCCCCTCTAGAACCCTCAGTTTGTTTTTCAGAGTCCATAGTCTCTCATGGTTAGTCTCCCCCTCTGATTTCCTCCCCTTCATTCTTCCCCTCCTGCTATCTTCTTCTTTTTTTTTTTTTTTTTAACATATAATGTATTATTTG
>NC_138379.1:68402208-68427688 GCF_054177405.1 Leptonychotes weddellii
TATATATATATATATACCACATCTTCTTTATCCATTCATCTGTTGATCCAAAAGATCAGAACACAAAGATACAGTCATGCTTTTTAAAATTCAATTATGAAAACTTCTCTCGGAAGCCACTCCATAAGCATAACTTTAAGCTCAACAGTGTACCACATCCTGTTATAACAATGACATATTCTAATTATCTAAATATTTTCCCTTCCACATCCATTATCTCTCTCATTTCTACAAATGTCCTCTAAGGTAGGTGTTACCATACCCTTTAAATGAGTGAAGTAATTGAGGCAAAGCAACATGATGTAATATCTAAGTTCCAGAACTAGGACTTATATGAATCTAGGTAGTCTGAGCAGGATACCCCAGTGATAGAGAGCACAGATATTGGAATCAGACAGAGCTATATTTGAATCATGCCTCCATTATTTATTAGCTGTCAGAGAGTGAGCAAGTTTCTTTTCTTTTCTTTTTTTTTAAGATTTTATTTATTTATTTGACAGAGAGAGAGAGCACAAGCATGGGGAGAGGGAGAGGGAGAAGCAGGCTTCCTGCTGAGCAGGGAGCCTGATGTGGGGCTCAATCCCAGGACCCCGGGATCATGACCTGAGCCAAAGGCAGATGCCTAACGACTGAGCCACCCGGGCACCCCAGAGAGTGAGCAAGTTTTTTAACCATTTTATGCTTTGGTTGAAATGGGGATAATAGTTATGCCTCTTTTAAAGGATTATGTGAGGATTAAAAATTATCTATGGAGTTATTAATTATTATTAATAACAGTAAGTAGCTTTAATCCAGCTGCTGGCAAGGAAACATCTCACCATCTCTCAGGATGACTGGTACAGACGTCTTTATTATTACTGCAGAACACACTGACAAGGAACAGCAGTTTTTTTTTTTTCCAGAAACTGTGTCACAAAATGAGAATAGTTCTGTCTTTATCCTTAGATCAATGTGAATACAACTTCTAGTACTGATAAAAAGCAAGTTATTAGATATTAGCTGTCTGATAGCTGGAAAAGTTATATTCCTTAAGCATGCAAAGCCGCCTGTATGATTTCTTTACAGTCCTTGCAAAGGAGTAAATTCTCCTTCTGAAGGAGTAAATCCTCAACTGTGGTCTCTGTACACATGGGCAAAGGAAACTAGGCTTCTTTATAAGGGCTTCCATGAGAAGCAAGAAGTCATGGTCATGGGGCAGGCAGTGATGAAGCAGTGTGTGGAGTTGTCCTGGGACTGGGAAGAGCAGAGGCTCATGGAAGGTCTTTGAGGCAGTCCTGAGGAAGGGAGAAGGAGACATTTTTAAGGAACCTACACCAGGGCAAATAATGGGGGCTAGGGATCTGGGCGGCCAGGGTAATGGTGGAGAGCCAAGACCTGAACAGACCTGAATGTTCAGATGATACTTGAGCAGGAGTGGAGAGCTGCCTTTTGGCCTCTGTACTGCCCTTGTCTCAAATTTGATCTCAAACTCTTCTCAGGCTCATGGAGAAGTCCCAGGGTGGTAAGATGTCCAGGACTCTGTGTAGGCTGTTTCCAAAACCAGGAGGAATGCAGCAAAATTACCAAGAGATGAGCTGCCCCTGCCTGAAAGCAGGGGAAAACAGTCATTTATTCTTTCCTTCTCCCACAGCAAAATGAAAGTACACCCAAGGCCATGGAGACCTGTTTCTGTAGGACAACATGACCTTTCATATTCAAGCCTCAGCCAGGAAATGAGGCAGAATCTGCTACTTAAACTACATATCCAGTTTGGGAAGTTATTTGGCATTCACGTTTCTAGAAAATGCATGTTGTACACTTGTGTATCTTTTGAAGCTTCTCCTTGTTCAAGATTTGATTAATGCAAAAATTTGGATATGAGATAAAAAATAGATTTTTCAAGATGAAATTTAAAGTACAGTGTTCCTTAGAACTGGCATTGTACTTTTTCTGTTTGTTTGTTTTTAATAGGTGATGGGGATTAAGGAGTACACTTGTGATAAGCACCATTTGATATATGGAAGTGTTGAATCACTATGTTGTACAACTGAAACTAATATTGTACTTTTATCTAACTGGCATTTAAATAAAAACTTAAAATATTAAAAATTATAGTGTTCCTTTGTTTAATAATTTAGTATCTTCTTTCAGTGACTTGTCAACAAACAAATGCAGAGTTAAGTTAAATTACCCTCCCTAATTCTATTTTTTATGTCAAAATAAAATATAAAGATGGCTAAAGTATTCTAGAAGATGTAATGACTTTTGTCAAATGTTGACTTTGGTGGTAGTGAGGCTCCATTTATGTCAAAATGAATTTTAATAGAACAAATTAAAATTTGACAAAAGTGAATAATTCTATTAAAGTAATTAAGGCTCTCATTCTATATTTTTGTAAATGGTAACTAAAGATAAAGTAAGAGGACTCAAGCATGAAAAATAGGCCACTTTGTTCTTTCATTCTGCATGTCAATAATGTTCTGTGTTGGTATAAATAATATAATCCTTCCTTTGGACATCTTTCTAGAGATGAAAGCTATCATGTTGGTTACTTTATTTCTAGGAGAAAACCTAAAAAACATTATTCACATGTTGATGAAGCCATGTTATTGCAGTAGTTGTGAGCTATAATGAAATGCTTAAATTACTAATGTGTATTTTTCCCTTCCAGTATGCAGGGGTTTTACTTCAGCACACTAATAGACAAGCTGTGATTTTGATATGATTACTGATGCAGTGACTAGAGTGGGACATCTGAGAAAAGATTCAGAGGATGGAAACTAGAAATACTGGAACATGAAAACTACCACTAAAGCAGCTGAACATGTTGACAGCAGACACAAAATGTCTTTGATGCCAGTTTTTGCTAAATTACATATCTTTACAAAGCCATTCTGTATCAGCATCCATATTCACAAATGCTTCCACAGACCAATCTGCCAAGAACTCTATCAGGTGTACTCACACATTTTATTACATGTAATTCCCACCATAAACCTTGAATAGGCTTTATTCCCATTGTAATCCAACTGAAGATTAGGTTCTGGCTCTCACTTTGGGTCACGTAATGTTGTATATGCCAATTGACCTGTCTTAGACAGAGTTTTGCTTTGTTTTGCTTTACTTTGTTTTCCTTATCCCTCTGTGCCATACAGTTCCAGACAGACATAAGCAGTGGTTTTCAACCTGGAGTGATTTTACCCCACAGGGGACACTTGGCAACGTCTAGAGGCATTTTTGATTGTCACAACAAGGTGGGTGCTAAGTGAATAGAGGCCAAGAAAGCTGCTAAACAATCCATAATGCACAAGGAAGCACACCCCCCCACACACACGCACACAACAAAGAATTATCTAGTCCAAAATATTTATAGTACTAAGTTTGAGAAACCAGGTACAAAATAAAGAAATTAGGTAGCTAAATCATGAAAGAATAAGTCTTAAATTGATAGTAAACATGAACTCAACTAAACTACAAGCCAAAAACATTTTTAGACTATATATCTCTCAAGTCATCCATTCTTTTGATAATCCAAATATATTTGGGGGGAGGAGTCAACAGTGAACACAGAGTTCCACTTATTCAATATTTATTATACATTGGTTGTGTGCCAAATACTATCCATAAGGACATAAAAATAAATAAAACATCATCGTCATCCTTAGGAAATTTGAACTCAAACAAGGGAGTCTGATGAAAAATCCTATCATTTTTATGGTAATGTGTAAGTGCTTTGATAGAGTTCTAACATGAAAGGTCAATAAAACCTGTCTGGGCCAGAGAAGTCTTTCAGTGATGAAAATATAAAAGCAAAACAAAACAAAAATTCCAACACTTTCAATATTTAGGATTTTGACTACAAATTGAGATATATTGTATGCTGGTAGAATCTCAATCTACTGGATTTTTAATGTGCTTAGTCATTATGTACTTTCTAATATGCTTTTAAAAATCAAATAATTCATTTTAAATTAATTTATATGGGTTTATGCTTTTGTCAAGCCCGAGCAAACCAAAAAATGTTCTCTGCTGTCTTTGTGAATAGGGTCATAAGTCTGAATTAACAGTCTTTTTTCTGTAGAAATGGCCACTCCAAATCATCCACACTATGTAAGTTCTTAGAATTCTGGTAATACATTCACCATAGTCCTTTTTAATGAAAATTAAGAGCTGTGGTCTATTTATTCAAATTTCTATATTAGCAATTTTTACATCTAGATAATTTTTGATAACCCTTACTCTCTAAATAGCAACATCCAGAAAATAAATCAGCATCTTGTCATTGTTATTTAAGAATAAATATGTGTTGAGTGAACCAATGAACAGTTCCTGGAATACCGATTATGTGACAGATGCTATGTTAGGTACTAGGGCTATGAAGACAATTAAGATAAAGAGACAAGTGAAGGAATGAATTTGATCAATTTGCTGTGTGCAGCCCCCATCCTTTCTCTTAATCCATCCAATGATCAATCATGTTGATTTCTGCTCAATAACCTTTGAATCTATGCACATCTGTTTAACTCCACTGCAACTACCCCAGTCAAAGTCACTAAGACCCTTCTTTGGTGTCTTGCAATATCTTCTTTTTATTTTTATTTTTTTGATTTTTAAAAAAATTTTATTTTATTATGTTTTGTTAGTCACCATACAAGACATCATTAGTTTTTTGATGTAGTGATCCACGATTCATTGTTTTCGTATAACACCCAGTGCTCCTTCTTTTTAAAACAGTTTTTATTTTAATTCCAGTAAGTTAACATATAGTGGTATATTAGTTTCAGGTGTACAATATAGTGATTCAACACTTGCATACATCACCTGATATTCATTATGACAAGTGCATGCCTTAATCCCCAGCAACTATTTAACTCATCCCCACCCCTCCCTTCTGGTAACCATCAGTTTGTTCTCTATAATTAAGGGTATGTTTCTTGATTTGCCTCTCTCCCTCCCTATTTTTTCCCTGTGCTCATTTGTTTTGTTTCTTAAATTCCACATATGAGTGAAATCATATGGTATTTGTCTTTCTCTGACTGACGTATTTCACTTAGCATTATACTCTCTAGCTCCATCCATGTCATCCATGTCATTGCAAATGGCAAGATTTCATTCTTATGTTTGACTAATAATCCATTATATCTATCTATATCTATATACATATCTTCTTTATCCACTCATCAACTGATGGACACTTGGACTGCTTCCATAATGTGGCTATTGTAAATAATGCTGATGTAACTATAGGGGCACATGTATCCCTTTGTATTAGTGTTTTTGTATTTTTAGGGTAAATGCCCAGTAATGTGATCACTGGATCATAAGACAGTTCTTTTTTTTTTTAATTCAATTAGCCAACATATAGTATATCATTAGTTTCAGATGTAGAGTTCAGTAATTCATCAGTTGCATATAACACCCAGTGCTCATCACATCACGTGCCCTCCTGAATGCTCATCACCTAGTTCTATTTTTAACTTTTTGAGGAACCTCCATACTGTTTTCCAGAGTGACTGCACCAGTTTGCATTCCCACCAACACTGCATGAGTGTTCCATTTTCTCCACATCCATGACAACATCTGTTGCTTCTTGTGTTGTTGATGTTAGCCATTCTGATAAGTGTGAGGTGATATCTCATTATAATTTGATTTGCATTTCCCTGATGGTATATTATGATGAAAATCTTTTCATGAGTCTGTTAGCATCTGTATGTCTTCTTTGGAGAAATGTCTGTTTGTGTCTTCTGTCTATTTTTTAATTGGATTACTTGTTTTTTGGGTGTTTAATTGTATAAGTTCTTTGTAATTTTTGAACACTAACCCTTTAACAGATATGTCATTTGCAAATATCTTCTCCCATTCCATAAGCTGCTTTGTAGTTTTGTTGATTGTTTCCTTCACTGTTGCAGAAGCTTTTATTTTGATATAGTCCTCATAGTTTATTTTTGTTTTAATTTCCCTTACCACAGGAGACATATCCAGAAAAAAGTTGCTAAGGCCAATGTCAAAGAAGTTACTGCTTGTGTTCTCTTCTAGGATTTTTAGGGTTTCGGGTCTCATTTTAGGTCATTAATACATTTTGAATTTATTTTTGTATATAGTGTAAGAAAGTGGTCCAGTTGCATTCTTTTACATGTTGCGGTCCAATTTTCCCAACACCATTTATTGAAGAGACTGTCCTTTTCCCATTGCATTTCTTTCCTGCTTTGTCAAAAGTTGACCATATAATTGTGGGTTTATTTGTGGATTTTCTATTCTGTTCCACTGATCTATTTTTGTGCCAGTACCAGATTGTTTTCATAACTAAAGATTTGTAATATAACTAAGTCTGGAATTGTGATGCCTCCAGCTTTGCTTTTCTTTCTCCAGATTGCTTTGGCTATTTGGGGTCATTTGTGGTTCCATACAAATTTTAGGATTTTTCTACTTCTGTTAAAATGGTGTTGTTATTTTGGTAGGGATTGCATTAAATATGTAGATTGCTTCAAATAGTATAGACATTTTAACAATATTTGTTCCTCCAATCCATGAGCATGGAATGTCTTCCATTTCTTTGGGTTGTCTTCAATTTCTCTCATCAGTGTTTTATAGTTTTCAGAGTTCAGGGCTTTCACTTCTTTAGTTAGTTTATTCCTAGGTATCTTATTATTTTGGGTGCAATTGTAAATGGGATTATTTTCTTAATTTCTCTTTCTGCTGCTTCATTATTCATTGTTGGTGCATAGAAATTCAACAGATTTCTGTAAATTGATTTTGTATCCTGATACTTTACTGACTTTGTTTATGAATTCTAGCAGGTTTCTGCTAGAGCGATTCAGGTTTTCTATATTTAAGTATCATGTCATTTGAAAATATTGAAAGCTTTACTTCATTACTGATTTAGATGCCTATCATTTCTTTTTGTTGTCTGATTGCTGTGGTTAGGACTTCCAGTATTAATAAGTTGAATAAAGTAGTGAGAGTGGACATCGTTGTCTTTTTCCTGACCTTAGGGGAAATGCTCTCAGTTTTTCCCCATTGAGGATGATGTTAGCTGTGGGTTTTTCACAGATTGTCTCTAAACCTATGTTGTTATGGACTTTTATCATGAATGGATTTATTCTTTATCAAATGTTTTTTCTGCATCTATTGAAATGATCATATGGTTTTTATCCTTTCTTTTATTAATGTGATGTATCACGTTGATTGACTTGCAATATTAAACCACCCTTGCATCCTGGGAATAAATTTCACTTTATATTGGTGAATGAATCTTCTAATTTATTATTGGATTCTGTTTGCTAGTATTTTGTTGAGGATTCTTGTATCTATGTTCATCAGAGATATTGGCTGATAGTTCTCTTTTTTATGATATTTTTATCTGGCTTGATGTCAGGGTAATGCTGGCTTCATAGAATGAATTTGGGAGTTTACCTTCCTTTTCTATTTTTTGGAACAGTTTGAGAATAAGTATTAGTTCTACTTTAAATGTTTGGTAGAGTTCACCTGTGAATCTATCTGGTCCTGGACTTCTTTTTGGGAATGTTTTGATTACTGTTTCAACTTCCTTGCTGGTTATAGATCTGTTCAAACTTTCTATTTCTTCCTGTTTCAATTTCGGTAAGTTATATGTTTCTAGGAATTTATCCATTTTTTCCAGGTTGTCCAATTTGTTGGCATATAGTTTTTTAAAACTTTTTAGAGATTTTATTAATTTGAGAGAGAAAGTATGTGTGAGCAGGCGGGGAGGGGCAGAGGAAGAGGGAGAAGAAGACTCCCTGCTGAGCAGGGAGCCTGATGTGGGCCTCAGTCCTAGGACACTGGGATCATGACCTGAGCTAAAGGCAGAGGCTTAAACAACTGAGCCACCCAGGTGCCCCAACATATATATATATATATATATATATATATATTTAAATTATATTCCTTTAGGATTGTTTGTATTTCTGTGGTGTTGGTTGTTATTTCTCTTCTCTCATTTGTGATTTTATTTACTTGAGTTCTTTTTCTTAATTTTTTCTTGATAAGTTATTGATGTTACTGATTTTTTTTTTTCAGTGAACTAGCTTCTGGTTTCATTGATCTGTTCTATTGTTTTTTAAGTTTATATATCATATATTTGTGCTGTAATCTTTATTATTCCTTCCTTCTGCTGGTTTGGGGTTTTATTTGCTTTTCTTTTTCTAGCTTCTTTAGGTACAAGGTTAGGTTTTTTATTTGAGATTTTTCCTGCTTCCTGAGGTCGGCCTGTATTGCTATCAGCTTCCCTCAAAATCTATAGAAAGTCCTATATGCACTTGAAAAGAATGTATATTCTGCTGTTTTAGGATAGAATGTTCTGAACATATCTGTTAAGTCCATCTGTTCCAGTGTGTCATTCAAAGCCATTGTTTCCTTGTTGATATTCTGTTTAGATGATCTGTCTATTGATGTAAGTGGGGTGTTAAAGTCCCCTACCATTATTGTACTACTATCAGTTAGTTTCTTTATATTTGTTATTAACTATTTTATGTATTTGGGTGCCCCCATACTGTGTGCATAAATATTTACAATTGTATTTTCTTGCTGGATTCTCCCCTTTATTATTATATAGTGCCCTTTTGTCTCTTGTTAGAGTTTTTTTTTTTTAAGATTTTATTTATTTGCGAGAGAGACAATGAGATACAGAGAGCATGAGAGGGAGGAGGGTCAGAGGGAGAAGCAGACTCCCTGCTGAGCAGGGATCCCGATGTGGGACTCGATCCCGGGACTCCAGGATCATGACCTGAGCCGAAGGCAGTCGCTTAACCAACTGAGCCACCCAGGCGCCCTAGAGTTTTTGTTTTAAAGTCTACTTTGACCAATACAAATATTACTACTGCAGTTTTCTTTTGACATCTGTTTGCATGATAGATATTTCTCCATTCTCTCACTTTCAATCTGCTGGTGTCTTCAGATCTAAAATGAGTCTCTTATAGGCAGCATATAGATGGGTCTTGTTTTTCTTGTTGTTTTTTTTAATCCATTCTGTCACCCTATGTCTTTTCATTGGAGTGTATTGTCCATTTTCATTCTAAGTAATTATTGATAGATATGTATTTATTCTCATGTTATTATTTGTTTTGTGATTGTTTCTGAATAGTTTCTCTGATCCTTTCTTGTCTTTCTTTCTTTCATGGTTTAGATGATTTTCTTCAATGATATATTTGGATTTCTTTTTCTTTTATTTTTATTTTTTAGATTTTATTTATATATTTGAGACAGAAAGTGTGAGAGAGAAAGTATGAGCAGGGGATAGGGCAGAGGGAGAGCGAGAGGGAGAAGCAGCCTCCTCACTGAGCAGGGGGGTTGATTCCAGCACCCTGGGATCATGGCCTGAACCGAAGGCAGACACTTAACTGACTGAGCCACCCAGGCACCCCTGGATTTCTTTTTTTGTTTCTTGCATACTTATTAGTGGTCTTTGATATGTGGTTACCATTAGATTTGTATATAAATTCTTCTGCATATAGCAATCTATATTCAGTTGATGGCCACCTAATTTTTAACCCATTCTTTTCTCCTCTCCTCCCCACATTTTAGGTATATGTTGTCATATTTTACATCCTTGTGAGTTCCTTGACTGATTTTTAACAGAAATATTTAATTTAGTGTTTTGTGTTTCTTACCTTTATGCTGTCACTTTTGGTCTCTTCTTTCCACTCAAAGTGACCCTTTCAATATTTCTTGCAGGGCTGGCTTAGTAGTCATGAACTCACTTAAGTCTTGTTTGTCCAGGAAACTCTTTATCTCTCTTTGTATTCTGAATGATAGCTTTGCTGTTTAGAGTATTCTTAGCTGCAGATTTTTCCCATTCAGCACTTTGAATATATCATGCCTTTCCTTTCTGGCTTGGGAAGTGTCTGCTGAGAAATACTAGACTTGTGGGTTTTCCCTTGTAAGTTACTGTCTTCTTTTGTCTCACTGCTTTTAAAATTATTTCTTTGTCACTATATTTTGCAACATGATTACAATATGTCTTGGTGTGGATCTCTTTCTGTTGATTCTGTTGGGCTGTGGCCTTGTTCTCTGTGCCTCCTGGATCTGGTATCTGCTTTGTTCCCCAGGTTAGGGAAGTTTTCAGCTATTATTTCTTCAAATAAATTTTCTGTCCACCCTTCTCTCTCTTCTTCTTCTGGGACTTTTATAATGCTACTCTTATTATGTTTGATGGAGTCACTGGGTTCCATAATTCCATTCTTGTTCTGCATAATTCTTTTCTCTCTCTTTTGTTCAGCTTGATTACTTTCCATTACTTGTCTTCTAGGCCATTAATTCATTCCTTTACTTCTATTTTGCTGTTCATTCCATCAAGCATGTTTCTCATTTCATTTATTGAGCCTTTTATTTCTGGGATGTTGTTGCTTATCTCTCTGTTAAGGGTCTCTCACTCATATCTTCCACCTTTTTTTTTTTTTTCAAGTCCAGTGAGTATCCTTATGATCATTGCTTTAAATTCTCTATCTGGCATGTTATTTATATCTGTTTTGATTATATTTCGGGCTGTGGCCTTGTTTTCTCATTTAAGACTAATTTCCTTATCTCTTCCTTTTGCTTGCCTCTCTGTGTCTGTTTCTGTGTGTTAAGAAAGTCAGTTATGTATTCTATTCTTGAAAGTAGTGACCTTGGGCGCCTGGGTGGCTCAGTTGGTTAAGCGACTGCCTTCGGCTCAGGTCATGATCCTGGAGTCCCTGGATCGAGTCCCGCATCGGGCTCCCTGCTCGGCAGGGAGTCTGCTTCTCCCTCTGACCCTCCCTCCCTCATGCTCCCTCTCTCTCATTCTCTCTCTCTCTCTCAAATAAATAAATAAAATCTTAAAAAAAAAAAACAACAAAGTAGTGACCTTATGAAGAAGAGGTCCTGAAGTGCCCTGCAGTGCAGTGTCTCCTCTCCACTATAACCTAGCACTTCAGGAGAGTATCCTATGTGTGTTTCTTATGCCCTACTGTTGTGTCTGAGTCACTTTACCTTTCAGTGCAGTTGTCTGTATTATTGTAGGCTGCGCTTGCTCTCTGTGGTTTTAGTGAGACCCATTTAGGCCAGTTCTGAAGAGGCATGCCTGTTGTGGAAATTGGGTGCAGGGTGGTGGTGGTAGCAAAATTTGCACTGGGGCATTAATCCTATGCCAAATCACCTGATGTGCTGCAGTGGTTGATGGCTGCACACAGGAGTTGCCAGAGGTGTGAGTGTGGATATGGTATGCAGAGATGGTGAAGTGACCTGGGCATAGCATGTGAGGGTGACTGTGGTTTTGTGGCTGGGTGCGGTGCAATATCTGGGCATTGTGGCATGGCTGGACATAGTGTGTGGAAGCAGCTGCGCACATGGTGCCTTGGCATGGCACAGGTGCACCTTTAACAAAATTTGCTTTCAGCCCAAGGCCAAGGCTAGCAGGCTTGGAGGGGACAAGTCATCAGGAGAAGTCATGGGTGTGACACACTGGTAGAAGAATAGATAGTTAGTGTCTGCAGCTTCCCCTCCTGCACATAGATCTGTGTTTATGCTGGGGGTTGGAGGAAGAAAATGGCCTGCCACTTCCCTAATTTTCAGAGAAGGCCCAACATGCTCAAAATCAGTATGAACAGATTTGTCTCCTGTTTGCCTCCAGCATTGTGTAAACTGTCAGTTTTGTGTTGCCTCTCCATTCAGGCTGCTGTCTCTTTAAAGGCAGTGACCTCACCCTTCAGGTTCACCCACTGCTGAGTCAGCTGATTTTTAAAGCTCCAGGCAACAAGTCCCACTGGTTTTATAAACACAGAATTCAGATCCTCTGGTTTTTAAAGCCAAACCTTATGGGGATTAGTCTTCCCATGTAAGCTCCCTGGTTTGAGGGCCCATTTCTCTGCCCTCTCTGTGCACAGCTTCCTCCCTCCTGCAGGCAACCTCCCTAGCAATTCTGACCTTCCTAACCTTTCAGATGCAGCTTCTTCTTTATATGTAGCTGTGAAGTTTGTTCTGCCAGTCTTCAAATCACTCTGTGGCTTATTTATTTGGATGTAGATGATATCCAGCTGAAAATGTGGGATGGGGTGAGCTCAGGGTCCTCCTACTCTTCAACTTGTGGTTTTTCAGGATTTAAATATGCTTAAATGTCTCTTATCTTAAGAATATGACCTCATGCCCATATTATTGATGTTGGTGGGAATGCAAGCTGGTACAGCCACTCTGGAAAATTGGAATTTCCTCAAGAAGTTAAAAAGAGAGCTACCCTATGACCCAGCAATTGCACTACTGGATATTTTACACCAAAGATACAGATGTAGTGAAAAGAAGGGGCACCTGAGCCCCAATGTTCATAGCAACAATGTCCACAATAGCCAAACTGTGGAAGGAGCTGAGATGTCCTTCGACAGATGAATGGATAAAGATGTAGTTTATATATACAATGGAATATTACTCAGCCATCAGAAAGAATGAATACCCACCATTTGTATTGACATGGATGGAACTGGAGGGGATTATGCTAAGTGAAATAAGTTAATCAGGACAGACAATTATCTTATGGTTTCACTCATATGTGTAATATAAGAAATAGTGCAGAAGACCATAAGGAAAGGGAGGGAAAACTGAATGGGAAGAAATTAGAGAGGGAGAAAAACCATGAAAGACTCTTAACCCTGGGAAACAAAGTGAGGGTTGCTGAAGGGGAGGTGAGTGGGGGGATGGGGTAACTGGGTGATGGGCATTAAGGAGGGCACATGATGTGATGAGCACTGGGTGTTATACACAAATGATGAATTATTGAACACTACATCTGAAATTAATGATGTACTATATATTGGCTGATTGAATTTTTAAAAAAGAGTAATGACATCTCCCCAAAGTAATAACCTTTCAGCTACTGTATTGTGGTTTTCTACACCTATCACTATCTTCATCTGCTATTGACTCTTCAACCCTCTGTAATCTGACCCCAGCTTCTTCAATGTCATTGAGGCTATAATTTTCAAAGTCACCATAATTTCTTTTTGCTAAATCCACAGTCACTTTTACATACAGATTATATATATATATATATGTATATATTCTGAAAGTGCTGACCACTCCATCTCTCTTCCTGAAACCATTTCTTCTCTTGAGAACAGCCCATTCCCTAATGTTCTTCCTAACTCTCTCACACCCCTTGTTAGAGATTTCTTTTTCATTGTCTACTCCTTCAATATTGGTGTTAAAGTTCTGTTCAGTTCCACTTACTTTCTCATTCTTCATGCTTATTCTTACTCGGGTCCATTGTTTTAACTATTATATATATGCTAATGACCCTAAAGTCTCTATCTTTCACCCCCAAATTCCGTTCTCTCTTGAAGTTTAGGTCAGTATATACAACTACTTACTTAACATCATCTTTCATTTGATTTTCCCACAAAGACCTCAATTTCACGAGGTTATAGCTAAAATTATTATCTTGTCCTCAAGCATGCTATTCCCCATGCTCTTTATTTAGGTGAGAGGTACTGACATCCACTCAGTTGTTCAAGCTGGAAATATGGAAGTTATTCTGACCACTTCTACCCTCCCCCCCACCAACTCCCAATATCCAGTTAACTTCAAAAGGCTTATTCATTTCACATTTCAAAATCCACTTGTCTCTATTTCCACTGACACTACTCCACCTTCCAACTGGTCTGCCTTCTTCTATCTTGATTTACAAACCCCCTCCTCCTAGTGTATGCATACACACACAGAAGAACTTATCTTACACTGCATTCTCCCTATTGTGCCAAGTATCAATCTAAATATGAATATGATCAGAGCACCCTCTTTTTTAAAATAATTTAATGTCTCCTCATTGCCCCGAGGAAAACTTTAAATTTTTATAACAAGTTTCACAGATTGTCTCAATTTGAAATGATTTTATATTTCTTCATTCACTGCTGGTGGTCAATAATGACTCTCCCTTCCCTGCTCAGAGCAGGATCTTGCATGACATTTTGGGCAGATTCCTTAACATCTAGGTCACTTTATGCTATTAAAAGTCTATTGAGCTAGAAATTCCAATCTCCTATTAGGGATTAATCTAATCTCCTCCTATGTTCCTCTTGTTAGTCAGGTGGAGTAGGGAGAGGGATCCTCTTTCTTGTCCTGTCAGTTTGAGTGAGACTGGCAGAAACATGATATGCCTCTGTTGATGATGTTGAGCATTTTTCAAGTGTCTGTTATCTATTCAAATGTATTCTTTGGAAAAATGTCTATTCATACACCCTGCCCATTTTTAAATCAGATTATTTGGGGTTTTTTGGTGCTGTGTTTTATAAGTACTTTATACATTTTGCATATTAACCCCTTATTGAATATGTCATTTGAGAATATCTTCCACATTAAGTAGGTTGCCTTTTTGTTTTATTGATGATTTCCTTTGCTGTGCAAGAGTTTTTATTTTGCTGTAGTCCAAATAGTTTAATTTTGCTTTTGTTTCTCTTGACTTAGGAGACATATGTAGAAAAATGTTGCCACAGTTGATGTCAAAGAGATTACTGCCTATGTTTTCTTCTAGGAATTTTATGGGATCAGGTCTCACATTTAGGTCTTTAATCTATTTTGAGCTTATTTTTGTGTATGGTATAAGAAAGTGATCTAGATTCATTCTTTTGTATGTAGCTAACCGGTTTTCCCAACACCATTTGTTGAATAGACCATCTTCTCCCCATTGTATATTCTGGCCTCGTTTGTCATAGATTAATTGACCATAAAAGTGTGGGTTTACTTCTGGGCTTTCTATTCTGTTCCACTGATCTATGTGTCTATTTTGTGCCAGTACCATACTGTTTTGATCACTACAACTTTGTAGTATATCTTGAAATCTGAGATTGTGACACCTCCAGCTTTGTTCTTTCTCAAGATTGGTTTGGTTATTCAGGGTCTTTTGGGGTTTCATACAAATTTTAGTATTATTTATTGTAGTTCTATGAAAAATGTTATTTGTATTTAGATACAGATTGCATTGAATTTGTAGATTTCTTAATTTCTCTTTCTGCTACTTCATTATTAGTGTATAGAAACACAGCTGATTTCTGGGTCTTAATTTCTGCCATGTTATTGAATTCATTTATTACTTGTAGAGTTTTTTGGTGTTTTTAGGTCTCAGTTTATCTTTTAACAATGGTTAAATAAATTTTAAAAATGCTGGACTGGGCGCCTAGGTGGCTCAGTCAGTTAAGTGTCTGCCTTCAGCTCAGGTCATGATCCTAGGGTCCTGGGATCGAGTCCTACATTGGGTTCTCTGCTCAGTGAGGAGTCTGCTTCTCCTTCTCCCTTTACCTCTCCTCCATGCTCATTCTCTCTCAAATAAATAAATAAAATCTTTAAAAAAATAAAATAAAGGGGGAGGAGATGGGGAAAAAAAAGATGATGGAGGAGAAGGGGACCCTATTCCAACTGGTCCCCAAAATTGAGCTAGATATCTACCAGACCACCCTGAACACCCACGAAATCAGCCTGAGATGTAAGAAGATATATCTGGATCTCTACAAACAGAATATCACAGGTGGTTGGCTTCAAAGTATGAAGTGGGGAGCCGTGATTTCGTGGGCACATATCTGAAGATAAATGGAAGGGGGAGGGAGACATGGGGATGCATGGTGAGTGATAGCCTCCAGTGCTGGGGACAGGGCCTTACATACAGAGGGAGGAACATCAGAATAATGTCAGACCTAACCACAGAGATAGGTAAGCCAGAAAGGGCTGGCAAGACATATTCAGGGTACTAAATGAGAAGAACATGCAACCATGAATACTTTATCTGGCAAGGCTGTCATTTAGAATGGATGGAGAGATGCAGAGCTTCCAAGATTGGCAGAAACTGAAAGAATATGTGATTACTAAGCTAGCCTGACAAGAAATATTAAGTGGGGGTTCTATAAAAGGAGAAAGACCCCAAGAGTGACATAGAAGAGAAATTTACAGAGACAATCTATAGGAAAAAAGACTTCACTGGAAACATGATGACAATAAATTCATATCTTTCAATAATCACTCTAAAGGTGAACAGCCTAAATGCTCCCATAAAATGGCGGAGGGTTGCAAATTGGATAAAAAGACAGGACCCATCCATGTGCTGTCTACAAGAGACTCGTTTTGAAACTAGAGATACATCCAGACTGAAAGTGAAAGGATGGAAAAACATATTTCATGCCAACGAACCTCAAAGGAAAGCTGAGGTACAAATTGTCATATCAGACAAATTAGATTATAAGCTAAAGACTGTAGTTAGAGACAAAGAAGAATATTATATCATTAGTAAAGGGTCTATCCAACAAGAAGATCTAACAATTGTAAATATCTATGCCCCCAACATGGGAGCAGCAATCTAGATAAGCCAACTGTTAACCAAAATAAAGAGGCATACTGATAACAATACGTTAATTGTAGGAGGCCTCAACACTCCACTCTCAGCAATAGACTGATCATCTAAGAAGAAAATCAACAAAGAAACAAATGCATTCTTCTCGAGTGCACATGGAACTTTCTCCAGAATAAACCACATACTGGGTCACAAATCAAGTCTCAAACAATATCAAAAGATTGAGATTATTCCCTGCATATTCTCAGTCCAGAATGCTATAAACTGGAACTCAATCACAAGAAAACATTTGGAAGAAATTCAAACACTTGGAAGTTAAAGACCACTCTGCTCAAGAATGTTTGGGTTAACCAGGAAATCAAAGAAGAACTTAAACAAATCATGGAAAACAATGAGAACAAAAACACATTCACCCAAAACCTATGGGATACTGCAAAAGCCATCCTAAGGGGAAAATACATAGCCATCCAAGCCTTGCTCAAAAAAATAGAAAAATCCCGAATTCACCAACTAACTTTACAACTTAAAGAACTAGAGAAAAAAGCAACAAATGATGCCTAAGCCATGCATTAGAAGAGAAAAAAATTAAGATTACAGCAGAGATCAATGAATTAGAAACCAGAAACACAGTAGATCAGATCAACGAAACTAGAAGCTGGTTCTTTGAAAGAATTAATAAGATGGATAAACCACTGGCCAGACTTATCCAAAGAGAAGAGTAAAATTATGAATGAAAGGGGACAGAACACGACTAATACCAAGGAAATAGAAACAATTATTAGAAATTGTTATCAACAACTATATACCAATAAATTAAGCAACCTGGAAGAAATGGATACCTTTCTGGAAAGTTATAAACTGCCAACACTGAAACAGGAAGAAATTGACAACTTGAGTAGGCCAATAATCAGTAATGAGATTGAAACAGTGATCAAAAACATCCCCCAAAAAAAGAGTGCAGGGCCTGCTGGAATCCCTGGGGAATTCTACCAAATATTTAAAGAAGAAATAATACCTATTTTCCTGAAGCTGTTTCAAAAAATATAAACAGAAAGAAAGCTTCCAGAGTCATTCTTTGAAGCCAGCATTACCTTGATCCCCAAACCAGGCAAAGACCTCATCAAAAAGAATTTCAGACTGATATCCCTGATGAATATGGATTCAAAAATTCTCAACAAAATCCTAGCTAATAGGATCCAACAATACATTAAAAGGATCATCCACCACGACCAAGTGGGTTTATCCCCAGGGAGCAAGGGTGGCTCAACATTCACAAATCAATGTGATAGAACACATTAATAAGAGCAGAGAGAAGAACCATATGGTTCTCTCAATTGATGCAGAAAAACATTTGATAAAATACAGCATCCTTTCCTGATTAAAACTCTTCAAAGTATAGGGATAGAGGGAACATTCCTCAAGTTCATAAAATCCATCTATGACAAACCCATAGTGAATATCATCCTCAATGGGGAAAAGCTGAGAGCCTTTCTCTTAAGATCAGGAACACGACAAGGATGCCCACTCTCCCCACTATTGTTCAATATAGTATTAGAAGTCCTAGCAACAGCAATCAGAGAAATAAAAGGTATTCAAATTGGCAAAGAAGAAGTCAAACTCTCTCTCTTTGCAGATGACATGATACTTTATGTGGAAAACCCAAAAGACTCCATCCCCAAATTACTAGAACTCATACAGCAACTCAGTAATGTGGCAGGATACAAAATCAATGCACAGAAATCAATTGCTTTCTTATACACTAACAATGCAACTGTAGAAAGAGAAATTAGAGAAATTATTCCATTTACAATAGCATCAAAAACCATAAGATGCCATGGAATAAACCTAACCAAAGAAGTAAAGCATCTATACTCTAGGAACTACAGAACACTCATGAAAGAAATTGAAGAAGACACAAAAAGATGGAAAAACATCCCATGCTCATGGATCAGAGGAATAAACATTTGTAAAATGTCTATGCTACCCAGAGCAGACTTCAACACCATACGATCAAAATTCCAGTGGCATTTTTCAAAGTGCTGGCACCAACAATCCTAAAATTTATATGGAATCAGAAAAGACCCTGAATTGCCAAGGAACTGTTGAAAAAGAAAAACAAGAGGAGGCACAAGATGGCGGAGGAGTAAGAGACCTAAATTTCATCTAGTTCCAGGGATTCACTAGATAGCTATCAAACCATCTTGAACACCTTCAAACTCAACAGGAGATCAGAGAAAAGAATAGCAATGACTCTATGAACAGAAAAGTGACCACTTTCTGGAAAGTAGGACATGCGGAGAAGTGAATCCAAGGCAATATTTGGGAAGATAGACCGTGGCTGGGGGGAGGTAGCCTCTGTCAGTCACTACTGGTAAGTGATAGAGCAGTGGAGCACAAAAATTGGAACTTTTAGAAGTCTGCTT
The DNA here is from genome assembly GCF_054177405.1 of Leptonychotes weddellii. NCBI lineage: Eukaryota > Metazoa > Chordata > Mammalia > Carnivora > Phocidae > Leptonychotes > Leptonychotes weddellii. The sequence goes on from NC_138379.1 coordinate 68,420,908, forward strand.
TGACGAGGGACATTGCTCCAGTGCCTAAGTGGGGGGGTGGAACTCTCACTGGGACAGTGTGGTCTCAGGACTCTTGGGGTCACAGAAAGACCAGGGGTGCCTGAGTGTGGCAGAGCTCCCAGGTATCAGAGCAGGGAAGCCAGCTGCAAAAATGGAGCTGAGAAGTGGGCTTTCAGCTTGAGGGTGCCATAAACTGTGATCCGTGGCACAGTTGAGCCACTAATCTTCCAGCATTGATCCAACAAGCAGCAGATCCAGGGAAACTACCCTTCCTTCCCCAGGAGGAGTGGCCTAGGTGTGCACCACAGGAATCTACTGGGTTTGAAGTCCCTGAGTTCTCGGCACCTCTGGGTCAGAGATTGGGAGGCCACAATTTACATTCACATCCTCCAAACTATATAGAAAGCTTCTAGGGAACAAAAGCTACGGAGAGCAACCCTGAGCAGATTACTTAGCCCAGGCCCTGGCAAGGTGGGACAATTCCGCCTCTGGCAAAGACATTTGAGAATCATGGCAACAGGCCCCTCAACCGGAAGATCAGCAAAAACAGCCAGCCAAGACCAAATTTACCGATCAATGACAACTGCAGAACTCCAGCACTAGGGGAATACAGCACATAGAATTCATGGCTTTTCCCCCCATGATTCTTTAGTCTTTCAAAGTTAATTTTTTTAATTTTCTTTTTTTTTCTATGTTTAAAAAAATTTTCCTTTTTCTCCTTTTCAACCAACATCTTACCAATCCCTTTTTAAAAAATCTTTTTATTTTTCGTTTTTGGAGTCATATTCTATCCATTCATTGTAGTGAACCTTATTTTTGTATATATATAAGTTGTAGTCTCTTTAAAATTTTGAGATAGAGTTTCTTCTAACAGACAAAAATATACCCTAAATCTCTAGTGTATGCCTTTATTCTAGTCTCCTGCCTGATTACATTCTCTCCATTTTTTTAAATTTGTCTTCTTTTTTTTTAACCAACTTCTTATCTTATCAATTCCTTTTATAAAATCTTTTATAATTTTCATCTTTACAGTTTTATTCCATCCTTTCATTGAATATACCCTTATTTTTGTACATATGCAAGTTTTTCTTTCTTTAAAATTTTGGGAGGCACTTTCTTCTAACAGACCAAAATATGCCCCAAATCTAGTATGTGGCCCTGATCTATTCACAGGCCTGATCATATTTGATCGTATTCTTTTTTTTTCTTTCTTTCCCTCTCTTTTGCCCCTGGTTTTGGGTCTCTTCTGATTTGTTGAGTGTATATTTTTCTGGGGTCGTTGTTACCCTGTTAGCATTTTTTTCTCTCATTCATCTATTCTCCTCTGGACAAAATGAAAAGACAGAAAAACTCACTGAAAAAAAAAAAAACGAGTCAGTACTGACTGCCAGGGACCTAATCAATGTGGACATTAGTAATATGTCAGAACTAGAGTTCAAAATGACGTATGAAGATCCTCACTGGACTTGAAAAAAGCATGGAAGATACTAGAGAAACCCTTTCTGGAGAAATAAAAGAACTAAAATATAACAAAGTCAAAATAAAAAAAAAAGGCTATTAATGAGGGGCAATGAAAAATGGAGGCTCTAACTGCTAGGATAAATGAGGCAGAAGAGAGAATCAGTGATATAGAAGGCCCATTGATGGAGAATAAAGACGCTGAGGAAAAGAGATAAATAACTATGGGATCATGAGGGCAGAATTCGAGAGATAAGTGGTACCATAAGATGAAACAATATTAGAATATTTGGGCTCCCAGAAGAAGAAAGAGAGAGAGGGGCAGAAGGTATATTGGAGCAAATTATAGCAGAGAACTTCCCTAATTTGGGGAAGGAAACAGGTATCAAAATCCAGGAGGCACAGGAACCCCACTCAAAATCAATAAAAATAGGTCAACACCCCGACATCTAATAGTAAAACTTAAGAGTCTCAGAGACAAAGAGAAAATCTTGAAAGCAGCTCAGGACAAGAGGTCTGTAACCGACAATAGTAGAAACATTAGAGTGGCAGCAGACCTATTCACAGAGACCTGGCAGGCCAGAAAGGACTGGCATGATATATTCAGAGCACTAAATGAGAAAAATATGCAGCCAAGAATACTATATCCAGCTAGACTGTCATTGAAAATAGAAGGAAGGATAAAAAGCTTCTGGGACAAAAAAAAATTAAAAGAATTTTCAAACATGAAACTAGCCCTAGAAGAAATATTGAAAGGGGTCCTCTAAGCAAAGAGAGAACCTAAAAGTAACATAGACCAGAAAGGAACACAGACAATATACAGTAACAGTCACCTCACAGGCAATACAATGGCACTAAATTCCTACTTTCAATAGTTACCCTGAATGTAAATGGGCTAAATGCCCCAATCAGAAGACATAGGGTATCATATTGGATAAAAAAAACAAGACCCATCGATATGCTGTATGCAAGAGACTCATTTTAGACCCAAAGACACCCCCACATTGAAAATGAGGGAGTGGAAAACTATTTACCATGCTAATGGACATCAGAAGAAAGCTGGGTGGCAATCCTTATATCAGATAAACCAAAGACTATAACAAGAGATGAGGAAGGACACTATGTCCTACTTAAAGGGTCTATTCAACAAGATGATCTAAAAATTATAAATATCTATGTCCCTAACATGGGAGCAACCAATTATATAAGCCATAATAACAAAAGCAAAGAAACACATAGACAACAATAATAATAGTAAGGGACTTTAAAACCCCCCCTCACTGAAATGGACAGATCATCTAAGCAAAAGATCAACAAGAAAATAAAGACTTTAAATGACACACTGGACCAAATGGACTTCACAGATATATTCAGAACATTCCATCTCAAAGCAACAGAATACACATTCTTCTCTAGTGTCCACGGAACATTCTCCAGAATAAATCACATCCTAGGTCACAAATCAGGTCTCAACTGGTACCAAAAGATTGGGATCATTCCCTGCATATTTTTGGACCACAGTGCTTTGAAACTAGAAGTCAATCACAAGAGGAAAGTCAGAAAGAACTCAAATACATGGAAGCTAAGAGCATCCTACTACAGAATGAATAGGTCAACCAGGATATTAAAGAAGAATTTAAAAAATTCATGGAAACCAATGAAAATGAAAACACAACTGTTCAAAATCTTTGGGATGCAGCAAAGGCAGTCCTAAGAGGAAAATATATAGCAATACAAGACTTTCTCAAGAAACAAGGAAAGTCTCATATACACAACTTAACCCTACACCTGGAGAAACAACAGTAAATAAAGCCTAAACCCAGCAGGGGAAGAGAAATAATAAAGGTCAGAGCAGAAATCAATGAAATAGAAACCAAAAGAACAGTAGAACAAATCAACAAAACTAGGAGCTGGTTCTTTGAAAGAATTTATAAGATTGATAAACCCCTGGCCAGACTTATCAAAAAGAAAAGAGAAAGGACCCACATAAATAAAATCATGAATGAAAGAGGAGAGATCACAACCAACACCAAAGAAATACAAACAATTATAAGAATATATTATGGGCAACTATATGCCAGCAAATTAGATAATCTGGAAGAAATGGATGCATTCCTAGAGATGTATCAATTACCAAACTGAACTAGGAAGAAATAGAAAACCAGAACAGACTCATAACCAGTAAGGAAATTGAAACAGTCATCAAAAATCTCCCAACAAACAAAAGCCCAGGGCCAGATGGTTTCCCAGGGGAATTCTACCAAACATTTCAAGAAGAATTAATACCTATTCTTCTGAAACTGTTCCAAAAAATAGAAATGGAAGGAAAACTTCCAAACTCATTTTATGAGGCCAGCATTACTTTGATCCCAAAACCAGACAAAGACCCCATCAAAAAGGAGAATTACAGACCAATATCCTTGATGAACATGGATATAAAAATGCTCACCAAATACTTGCCAATAGGATCCAACAGTACACTTAAAGGATTATTCACCGTGACCAAGTGGGATTTATCCCTGGGCTGCAAATTGGTTCAACACCCGCAAATCAATATGATATGATACATTAATAAAAGAAAGAATAAGAACCATATGGTCCTCTCAGGAGATGCAGAAAAAGCATTTGACAAAGTACAACATCCTTTCTTGATTAAAACTCTTCAGAGTGTAGGATAGAGGGTACATACCTCAATACCATAAAAGCTATCTATGAAAAACCCACAGCGAATATTTCTCCATGGCGGAAAAAATAAGGTCAAGAACATGGCAGGGATGTCCACTATCACCACTGCTATTCAACATAGTACTAGAAGTCCTAGCCACAACAAGCAGACAACGAAAAAAATAAAAGGCATCTGAATTGGCAAAGAAGAAGTCGAACTCTCACTCTTTGCAGATGATATGATCCTTTATGTAGAAAACCCAAAAGACTCCACCCCAAAACTATTAGAGCCAATACAGGAATTCAGTAAAGTGGCAGAATATAAAATCAATGCACAGAAATCAGTTGCATTTCTATACACCAACAACAAGACAGAAGAAAGAGAAATTAAGGAGTTGATCCCATTTACATTTGCACCCAAAACCATAAGATATCTCAAATAAATCTAACCAAAGAGGCAAAGAATCTGTACTCAGAAAAGTATAGAAAACTCATGAAAGAAATTGAGGAAGACACAAAGAAATGGAAAAATGTTTCATGCTCATGGATTAGAAGAACAAATATTGTGAAAATGTCTATGCTACCTAGAGCAATCTACACATTTAAGGCAATCCCTATCAAAATACCATCAACTTTTTTCAAAGAAATGGAACAAATAATCCTAAAATTTGTATGGAACCAGAAAAGACCCTGAATAGCCAGAGGAATGTTGAAAAAGAAAAGCAAAGCTGGTGGCATCACAATTCCAGACTTCAAGCTCTATTACAAAGTTGTCGTCATCAAGACAGTATGGTACTGGCACAATAGATCAATGGAACAGAATAGAGAGCCCAGAAATGGACCCTCAACTCTATGGTCAACTAATCTTTGACAAATGTATACATATATACAATGGAATATTATGCAGCCATCAAAAAAATAGAGTCTTTCCATTTGCAACAACGTGGATGGAACTAGAGGGTATTATGCTAAGCGAAATAAGTCAATCAGAGAAATCAAGTATCATATGATCTCACTGATATGAGGAGTTTGAGAAACAAGACAGACAAACATAGGGGAAGGGGAGAAAAAATGAAACAAGATGAAGAGAGGGAGACAAACCATAAGAGACTATTACTCTCAGGAATCAAACTGAGGGTTTCTGGAGTGGTGGGGGTTGGGATGGATGGGGTTGCTGGGTGATGGACTTTGGGGAGGGTATGTGCTATGTTGAGTGCTGTGAATTATGTAAGACTGTTGAATCACAGACCTGCACCTCTGAAAAAAATTATACATTATATGTTAAAAAAAGAAGATAGTAGGAAGGGAAAAATGAAGGGGGGGAAATCGGAGGGGGAGATGAACCATGAGAGACTGTGGACTCTGAGAAACAAACTGAGGGTCTTAGAGGGAGGGGGATGGGGGGGATATGTTAGCCCAGTGATGGGTATTAAGGAGGGCATGTATTGCATGGAGCAGTGGGTGTTACATGCAAACAATGAATCATGGAACGCTAAATCAAAAACAAATGATGTAATGTATGGTGACTAACATAACATAATAAAATAAAATTAAAGAAAATAAGAAAAACAAAGCTGGGAGCATCACGTTGCCTGATTTCAAGCTATATGACAAAGTACTGATCACCAAGACAGCATGGTACTGGTCCAAAAACAGACATATAGACCAATGGAACAGAATAGAGAGCCCAGATGTGTACCCTCAACTCTATGGTCTACTAATCTTCGACAAAGCAGGAAAAAATATGCAATGGAAAAAAGACAGTCTTCAATAAATGGTGCTGGGAAAATTGGACAGCCACCTGCAGAAGAATGAAACTCCACCATTCTCTAACACCATTCACAAAGATAAACTCAAAATGGATGAAAGACCTCAATGTGAAACAGGAATCCATCAAAATCCTAAAGGAGAACATAAACAGTAATCTCTTCAACATTGGCCACAGCAACTTCTTTCAAGATATATCTCCAAAGGCTAATGAAACAAAAGCAAAAATGAACTTCTGGGACTTCATCAAGGTAAAAAGCTTCTGCACAGCAAAGGAAACAGTCAACAAAACAAAGAGTCAACCTACAGAATGGGAGAAGATATTTGCAAATGACATTACAGACAAAGCGCTGATTTCCAAGATCTATAAAGAACTTCTCAAACTCAACACCCAAAAAACAAATCATCCAGTCAAAAATTGGCAGAACTCATGAACAGACACTTCTCCAAAGAAGACATACACTTGGCTAACAGACACATGAAAAAGTGTTCATCATCATTAGCCATCAGGGAAGTTCAAATCAAAACCACAGTGAGCTATCACCTTACACCAGTTAGAATGGCAAAAATTGACAAGGCAAGAAACAACACATGTTGGAGAGGTTGTGGAGAAAGGGGAACCCACTTACACTGTTGGTGGGAATGCAAGTTGGTACAGCCACTTTGGAAAACAGTGTGGAAGTTCCTCAAAAAATTAAAAATAGAGCTACCCGATGACCCAGCAATTGCACTACTGGGTATTTACCACAAAGACACAGATGTAGTGAAAAGAAGGGCCATATGCACCCCAATGTTCTTAGCAGCAATGTCTGCAATAGTCAAACTGTGGGAAAAGCCAAGACGCCCTTCAACAGATGAATGGATAAAGAAGATGTGGTCCATATATACAATG
>NC_138379.1:68428188-68447521 GCF_054177405.1 Leptonychotes weddellii
TTTACATCAACATGGATGGGACTGGAGGAGATTATGCTAAGTGAAATAAGTCAAGCAGAGAAAGTCAATTATCATATGGTTTCACTTATTTGTGGAACATAAGGAATAGCATGGAGGACATTAGGAGAAGGAAGGGAAAACTGAAGGGGGGGAAATCAGAGGGGGAGATGAACCATGAAAGACTATGGACTCTGAGAAACAAACTGAGAGTTTTAGAGGGGAGGGGAGTGGGGGGATGGTTTAGCCTGGTGATGGGTATTAAGGAGTGCAAGTACTGCATGGAGAACTGGGTGTTATATGAAAACAATGAATCGTGGATCACTACATCAAAAACTAATGATGTATTGTATGGTGACTAACATAACATAATAAAATTAAATTAAATTAAATTAAAAAATAAAATAAAATAAAAAATGAAAATGCTTGACTAAAAAACGTATATATAAAGGAATACAAAACAATGTTTTGACTTTAGGACTTCTAGGAGTCTATAAGATGAGTAAGAGCATTATGAATTTTTAAGTGGGAGATAAGGTACATAACATTTCCCAAAATTATTTACCACAAAATCTATGGGGTCAATGTGTAACTTTCCACAAGGAATGCCTCAGAGACTGGCATGTGTAAAATTCAAAGATAAATGAAAAGTATGTAGGATGCCATCCCCTGTTGAATAAGGAGTCTCAACTGAAATAAGGCTGATCCATTTTGCCCCTCTTGATGCCACCTCCTGCAGTCAGAGCCATAAAGAATGGGAACAATTTTAAGTTCTGTGTGCTTCCTTGGCAGCACGATAATGTTTAACTGTAGGCCCTGCCTTCAACTTTAAAAGTTGCCAGATCAAGACTGTGAGGTGTACAGTTAATTATTTCAGTTTCTTTACCCCACCCCCCCAAATTCAGGTAGGTCCCATCAGAAGACAAAGTTCATGGTGGCTGAGAAAAACAAGTCACAGTTTGAATTCATTTAACACTGAAGGGTAATGGATTATGTTCCTGACTATCTCCTTTGGCAACACTAAAACTTCCAAGCTTTTGCTAAATAAACTGTCTCTGTTTATATGACACATCATAACAGCCATGAGTCCAGACTTCCCATCTGTTTGCAGGCTTCTTATGTGTGGTCTGTTTTCAAACCTATTGCACATTAAAATCTGACATTTAGCAAACCCTTCCAGGATGCATATACATTCAGAAGCTTCCTGGTATGTACTGTGGTCTGAATGTAACCTGGTTTACTTTAGAGTGAACATCTTTGCCAATTCCTCTCTGGGGTTAGGGGCTTATTTCCACACAGATGAGCATATGACAAACCCAAGTAGGGAAACAGCCTAAATCAAATGAAAAAGATTTAAGTGCTTGGCCGATACTCACCACAAATCCTAAGAGTGTAGGATTTGGGAGGAATACCCTTATAGGAGCACTTGTTGGTTTTCTTATACTCTTGAGGCCCAGTCTGACAGTTGGACATAATTCAATTTTTAAATACTCCTTGGTTAACTCAGGAAGATGGGCCTCAGAGGACTTTCTGGAAATGCAAAAGAAATTGCTGCCACACAGTGGAATGTTTAGTTGTTACATGCAATTTCCTTAAAAGACTCCATGACTTTTCTTCATATAACATTGAGAATTTATTTCAATATTTTTTTATATTTATGCATTTATTACTCACTTCTTTTCACTGGGATCTGATGGCATGGATTTATTCCATGAATATGAGATTTTCCAGACACACAGGCTTGTTTTCCATCCCCACATCACTCATCCTCCTTCTGTGCCCAAAAGTGAATTACAGGGCCACTCCTATAGCAATAGTGCATTATAGCTTTCCTCTTTCCCCTTTGTTATTTTATTTTTATTTTTTGGTCATGGTGTTGGTAAAGTGTTTACATATCAGGACCCACAGAATGAAAGCTGCCCCAGTGGTCTGGCCCATATCACAAATCTAAACCTAAGTCAACCTGAACTCAGGGGAAATGTTTCACTGTCGTGGAAAGCTAAACTACACCAATCTCAAGTCTCCAACTCAGCTTTAGCAAACTCACCTTACCCTAGAAAATAAGACCTGCTAACCCTAACAGAAAATCCCCGATCTCCTAGCCAATCATTCCCTATTTCCAAGTGGCTTCTTCTAATACTCTATAGAACTTGATCTTGCCTAAATTCCTTGGGTGATGTGCTCTACTACTTCCGAGGCCCTGTACTGCCCCAATCCATGGATTGTGTTCCCTTGAATAAAGAACATTAAACTAATTACAAAATTGTTGTACTATTGTCATTTGACAGTTTATATGAGTATGCCTATTTGGTGAGGTATAATAGGCAAGCAAGGAAAGGACCTGTGAAATGAGGGTTAATGGAAGGTGTCATTAAGAAGGGACTAGGTGGGGGCACCTGTTTGGCTCAGTCAGTTAAGCATCTGCCTTCGGCTCAGGTCATGATCTCAGGGTCCTGGGATCGAGCGCTGCATCGGGCTCCCTGCTCGGTAGGAAGTCTGCTTCTCCCTCCCCCTCTGCCTGCTCATCCTCTCTCTCAAATAAATAAATAAAATCTTAAAAAAACAACAACAAGAAGAAGGGACTAGGGGAAGATGAGGACAGAGTTAGTGAGCATGTAAAGAAAACTAAAAGTAGGCAGGAAATCCTGTGTTTTGGACTACCTAAATTTATAATTTAATTACATGTATTAACCTGTGGCATAACTACATGGCTCTTTGACAATGCCTAAGGGAAACATTGGTACTTTTGGCCTACAGGAGACAAAACACTCTAGCTAAGTACATTTTCCAGGATCTTTTTTGTGTGTGTCCAAAATGAAATAAAAGGAAGATCACAGACAGTTTTGTAGGAAAAAAAAACAATGAAATAAAACGAAGTTGGGCAAAAAGGCACTAATAGTACCCTCTGAGCAACATTAGTAGAATGGCTGCAAAGCAGACAGTCAGAGCTAAGGAGGCTTATCCCTTGGCATGGGGTGGAAGTGGATTGGGGGCATGCTGGAAAGAATCCATACCTTTGTAGATGAGACTGTCCTTCTACCTATTAGCTTTTACCTTTGTAGATGAGACTGTCCTTCTACCTATTAGCTTTTTCCTAGTTGACTTACATGTGCTGGAGACCCACTGCATTCTTTAGTATGGTGTTCTCATTTCCACTAAGAAGTGTTCTATAATTCTCCTTATTCTATAGCCTTAGAGTAAATCCCCCCTTATCTGTACTGCATCTTGTAGTTTTTGTGCATAGAACTATTGTCACCACTACCATTCTAGTTGATTACTTGTCTGCCCTTGGTATTTTTGTTTGTTTGCTTTTAAAGATTACCTTTATTTTATTTATTTTTAATTTAAATTCAAGTTAGTTAACATATAGTGTAGTATTGGTTTCAGGAGTAGAATTTAGTGGCTCATCACTTACATATAACACCCAGTGCTCCTTCCAACATGCTCTCCTTAATGACCATCACCCATTTAGCCCATCACCCCACCCACTTCCCATCCAGCAACCCTCAGTTTGTTCTCTACATTTAAAAGTCTTACAGTTTGCCTCCCTCTCTGTTTTTATCTTCCAAATATCATATGATATTTGTCTTTCTCTGATTTATTTCACTTAGCATAATACACTCTAGTTCCATCCACGTTGTTGCATATGTTTGCTTTCAGTATTAAACTAATCCTGGAGGCACAATTAGCATGCCATGTTCACCTCACTTTCTCAGTGCCTAGCACAGTGTCAGGTATTAAATAAGAGCTCCATTGATATTTGTTAGATTTAATTGAACTGAAGGTGGCCACAGTGGGAGTGGAGAGAGAAAAGAAAAAGGTATAAAGTCTACTTTCTTTTCATACTCGGGAAATTAAGGACAGAGTTCTTAGAATCATTAAGCTTCATTTTCCCACCTGCAGCCAGAAATCTGTTAGCTCCAGTTAAATTTGTGCAGACATGCAAGCATTAACCACATACTCTATCTCCTTTCTAGCTTAGACTGAAGGCCGAGGCTCTATCTCCATAGTTCACAACCTGAACAAGCCAGTCTGGGTTTCTACCAGTCACCAGATGCTCTTTGTCCTTGTCAGACAGAAAAATAGATACATGACCTATAGCTGTCACAGATTACAGTGCTCGTACTACCCAGAATAGTACAAGCTGTTCTTTCTTTTCTCAACAGTCAATCAACCTAGATGTGGAAAACCCATTCGGGTATCTTTGCTGTGCTTCCCCTGACCCTGGAAGACCTCAAGGCCTTTCTTTTTCTAAGTTAATTAAGGTGGGGACAGTCACTGCTCCTAATGGGAGATGATTACACACACGAGTTGATTTTATATTAATCTCTCTCTTAAATTGTTCCATACTCTCTTTTCCATGACTCAGTTTCATCTATTACTCCTAATTAGAGCCAGCTTCTACATACTCAACTCATGAGGTATCAATGAAGCATCATATAAGTGTAAGGCTGGCTCTGTAACCACTGGATGGAAAAGGACAAACCTAAACATCATCTATTTTTGATCTTCAACATGATCACTATTGATCCATATATGAGGGATAGCTCAAGACCATGGCAGGAGGGGAAGTTGGGAAAGGTGATGATCACATTGTTACTGTTGGAGGTATTTAGACAGAGATTTCATTCATTCATTCATTTCTTCATTTGTTTCAATTGTTATTAAGTTCTCAGTGTGAACAGAAGTTTCTGTATTGTCCACTGTTTTATTCCCATGTCCAGTAAGGTAGCTGGATGGTGGTGGTGGTTAGGGGATGAGATTAGGGATATGATATTCTATACCAAAGTTCAAACTCTCTGACTCTCCTGATAGAACTGGGCAAAGCTGATTATTCACAGACTGATCCTTTCTGCCTTAAAAAGGAAATTAAAGCTATACCAAGAAAGACAACATGAGCTATTGTTTTCTCTCCTGGGTTTCATTTATTCATTTTTATATATTTGCTAGTAAGTTAAAAAAAAAAAAAAACTTTCAAAGACAGTTTCAAAGGTAACATATCAAGTTATCTACATCCATAAAGATCAGATTCCTATTTGTTTAAAGGAAAATTGTCTTCATGATCTCCTGAATTTCATGGGAAGCAGAAGCAGAACCAGATTTATGTCCTCAAAATTTAAAAACTTCTCCTGTGGACCTCTTTCTTTAGGCAAGGTGAGCCAACATCCTGAGGGCATTACCACACATACAGAGAGGGTAAATGGCACCATCTAGTGGCTGACTTTTGACTTTTTGTTTTGTTTTGTTTTGCTGCTATCCTTGCGTGGTAAATTGAAAGATAATTTGTTCTTACCTAACTTCACTGCTGATAGAGGAGCAACTTGACCTGAGTTTGATGATTACTTCAATACTTTTCCTCTTGGAGATAGTCTCTTCTTTGACCATTATGTGCTTGTATGCATAAAGTACTAGCCTTGGAATTAAACAAAAACAAAAACAAAAACTGACATTAGAATTTTGCTCTCAAACAAGAATAATGACTGCTATTTCTTTTTCTTAATTATGGTCAATTAACCAATACATAGTAATCATTAGATTTTGATGTAGAGTTTAATGATTCATTAGTTGCCTATAACACCCCATGCTCATCACCATACATGCCCTCCTTAATACCCACCACCCAGTTACTCCATCCCTCCACCCCCACCCCCTTCCCTTCTGTAACCCTCAGTTTGCTTCCTGGAGTCCAGAGTCTCTCATGGTTTCTCCCTCTATGATTTCTTCCCATTCAGGTTTCCCTCCCTTCCCCTATGGTCCTCCATGCTATTCTTTATGTTCCACATATGAGTGAAACCATATGATAATTGTCTTTCTCTACTTGACTTATTTCACTTAGCACAATCCTCTCCAGTTCCATCCATGTTGATATGAACGGTAGGTATTCATTCTTTCTGATGGCTGAGTAATATTCCATTGTATATATGAAACATATATTCTTTATCCATTCATCTGTTGAAGGGCATCTCAGCTCCTTCCACAGTTTGGCTGTTGTGGACATTGCTGTTATGAACATTGGGGTGCATGTGCCCTTTCTTTCCACTACATCTGTATCTTTGGGGTAAATACCCAGTAGTGCAATTGCTGAGTCATAGGGTAGCTCTAATTTTACCTTCTTGAGGAAACTCCATAGTGTTTTCCAGAGTGGCTATACCAGTTTGCATTCCCACCAACAGTGTAGAGGGTTCCCCTTTCTCCACATCCTTGCCAACATTTGTTGTTTCTTGACTTGTCAATTTTTGACATTCTAACTGGTGTAAGGTGGTATCTCACTCAATGTGGTTTTGATTTGAATTTCCTTAGTGACTAATGATGATGAACATTTTTTCATGTGTCTATTAACCAACTGTATGTCTTCTTTGGAGAAGTGTCTGGTCATATCTTCTGCCCATTTTTTGACTTGATGATTTGTTTTTTCGGTGTTGAGCTTGAGAAGTTCTTTATAAATCTTGGAAATCAGCGTTTTGTCTGTAACATCATTTGCAAATATCTTCTCCCATTCTGTGGGTTGTCTCTTTGTTTTGTTGACTGTTTCCTTTGCTGTGCAGAAGCTTTTTATCTTGATGAAGTCCCAGAAGTTCATTTTTACTTTTGTTTCACTAGCCTTTGGAGATGTATCTTGAAAGAAGTTGCTGTGGCCGATGTTGAAGAGATTACTGCCTATGTTCTCTTCTAGGATTTTGATGGATTCCTGTCTCACATTGAGGTCTTTCATCCATTTTGAGTTATCTTTGTGTATGGTGTTAGAGAATGGTCGCATTTCATTCTTCTGCAGGTGGCTGTCCAATTTTCCCAGCACCATTTATTGAAGAGACTGTCTTTTCCATTGCATATTTTTTCCTGCTTTGTCGAAGATTAGTAGACCATAGAGTTGAGGGTCCACATCTGGGCTCTCTGTTCTGTTCCATTGGTCTATATGTCTGTTTTTGTGCCAGTACCATGCTGTCTTAGTGATCACTGCTTTGTCATATAGCTTGAATTCAGGTAACGTGATGCACCCAGCTTTGTTTTTCTTTTTCAACATTTCCTTGGCAATTCAGGGTCTTTTCTGATTCCATACACATTTTAGGATTCTGTGTTCTAGCACTTTGAAAAATGTCATTGGAATTTTGATCGGATTGGCGTTGAAGGTATAGATTGCTCTGGGTAGCATAGACATTTTAACAATATTTATTTTTCCGATCCATGAGCCTGGAAAGTTTTTCCATCTTTTTATGTCTTCTTCAATATCTTTCCTGAGTGTTCTGTAGTTTCTAGAGTACAGATCCTTTACCTCTTTGGTTAGGTTTATTCTGAGGTATCTTATGGTTTTTGGTGCTATTGTAAATGGAATCGTTTCTCTAATTTCTCTTTCTACAGTTGCATTGTTAGTGTATAAGAAAACAATTGATTTCTATGCATTGATTTTGTATCCTGCCACATTACTGAGTTGCTGTATGAGTTCTAGTAATTTGGGGATGGAGTCTTTTGGATTTACCACATAAAGTATCATGCCATCTGTGAAGAGAGAGTTTGACTTCTTTGCCAATTTGAATACTTTTATTTCTTTTTGTTGTCTGATTGCTGTGACTAGGACTTCTAATACTATATTGAACAATAGTGGGGAGATTGGGCATCCTTGACGTGTTCCTGATCTTAAGAGAAAGGCTCTCATCTTTTCCCCACTGAGGATGATATTTGCTGTGGGTTTTTCATAGATGGATTTTATGAACTTGAGGAATGTGTTCACTCTATCCCTATACTCTGAAGAGTTTTAATCAGGAAAGGATGCTGTATTTTGTCAAATGTTTTTTATGCATCAGTTGAGAGGATCATATGCTTCCTCTCTCCAACAAGAAGATCTAACAATTGTAAATACCTATGCCCCCAACATGGGAGCAGCCATCGACATAAGCCAACTGTTAACCAAAATAAAGAGTCATATTATAATAATGCATTAATTGTAGGAGACCTCAACACTCCACTCTGAGCAACAGACTGATCATCTAAGCAGAAAACCAACAAAGAAATAAGAGCTTTAAAGACACACTGGACCAGATGGACCTCATAGATATATATAGAACATTCCACCCTAAAACAACAGCATACTCATGTTTCTCAAGTGCACACGGAACTTTCTCCAGAATAGACCACATACTGGGTCACAAATCCAGTCTCATTCTCAGACCATAATACTTTAAAACTGGAACACAATCACAAGAAAAAAATTTGGAAGAAATTCAAACACTTGGGAGCTAAAGACCACCCTGCTTAAGAATGTTTGTGTCAACCAGGAAATCAAAGAAGAACTTAAACAATTCATGGAAACTAATGAGAATGAAAACACATTGGTCCATAACCTATGGGAGACTGCAAAGCAGTCCTAAGGGGGGAAAAACACAGCCATCCAAGCCTCACTCAAAAAAATAGAAAAATCCTGAATTCACCAACTAACTTTACACCTTAAAGAACTAGAGAAAAAGCAACAAATGATGCCTAAGCCATGCATTAGAAGAGAAATAATTAAGATTAGAGCACAGATCAATGAATTAGAAACCAGAAACACAGATCAATGAAACTAGAAGCTGGTTCTTTGAATTAATAAGATTGATAAACCACTGGCCAGACTTATCAAAAAGAAAAGAGAAAGGACCCAAATTAATAAAATTATGAATGAAAGGGGAGAGATCACGACTAACACCAAGGAAATAGAAACAATTATTAGAAATTTTTATCAACAACTATATGCCAATAAATTAAGCAACCTGGAAGAAATGGATGCCTTCCTGGAAAGCTATAAACTTCCAAGACTGAAACAGGAAGAAATTGATAACCTGAATAGGCCAATAACCAGTAAGGAGATTGAAGCAGTGATCAAAACCCTCCAAACAACAAGAGTCCAGGGCCTGATGGATTCCATGGGGAATTCTACCAAACATTTAAAGAAGAAATAATACCTGTTCTCCTGAAACTGTTTCAAAAAATAGAAACAGAAGGAAAGATCCAGTCTCATTCTATGAGGCCAGCATTACCTTAATCCCCAAACCAAGCAAAGACCCCATCAAAAAGGAGAATTTCAGACCAATATCCCTGATGAATACGGTTCCAAAATTCTCAACAAAATCCTAGCTAACAGGATCCAGCAATACATTAAAAGGATCATCCACCATGACCAAGTGGGATTTATCCCCGGGATGCAAGTGTAGTTCAACATTCGCAAATCAATCAATGTGATAGAACACATTAATAAGAGTCTAGGACTTCTAGTACTATGTTGAACAATAGTGGTGAGAGTGGGCATCCCTGTCATGTTCCTGACCTTAAGGGAAAAGCTCTCAATTTTTCCCCATTGAGAAATATATTCTCTGTGGGCTTTTCATAGATGGCTTTTATGCTATTGAGGTATGTTCCCCCTATTCCTATACTCTGAAGAGTTTTAATCAGGAAATGATGCTGTATATTGTCAAATGCTTTCTCTGTCAATTGAAAGGATCATATGGTTCTTGTCTCTTCTTTTATTAATGTGCTCTATCCCATTGATTGATTTGCAAATGTTGAACCACACTTGTATCCCAGGAAAAAATCCTACCTGGCTGTGGTGAATAATCCTTTTAATGGACTGTTGGATCCTATTGGCTAGGATCTTGTTGAGTATTTTGGCATCCATGTTCATCAGGGATATTGGTCTGTGATTCTCCTTTTTGATGGGGTCTTTGTCTGGTTTTGGGATCAGGGTAATGCTGGCCTCATAGAATGAGTTTGGAAGCTTTCCTTCCATTTCTATTTTTGAAACAGCTTCAGTAGAGTAAGTATGATTTTTTCTTTAAATGTTTGGTAGAATTCCCCTGGGCATCCATCAGGCCCTGGACTCTTTTTTGGGAGGGAGGTTTTTGATTACTGCTTCAATTTCCTTGCTGGTTGTTGCTCTGTTGAGATTGTTTATTTCTTCCTGTTTCAGTTTGGTAGTTCATAAGTTTCCAGGAATGCACCCATTTCTTCAAGATTGTCGTATTTGTTGGCATGTACCTGCTGATAATAAGGTCTAACAACTGTCTCGATTTCCTTGGTATTACTTGTGATGTCTCCCTTTCATTCATGATTTTATTAATTTGGGTCCTTTCTCTTTTCCTTTGGAAAGCTCTGGCTAGGGGTTTATCGACCTTATTAATTCTTTCAAAGACTCAGCTTCTAGTTTCATTGATCTGTTCTACTGCTCTTCTGGTTTCTATTTCATTGATTTCTGCTCTAATCTTTATTATTTCTCTTCTCCTGCTTGGTTTACACATTATTTGCTGTTTTTTTCCAGGTCTTTCAGTGTAAGTTTAGCTTGTGTGTTTGGGAATTTTCCAGTGTTTTGAGAGAGGCTTGGATTGCTATGTCTTTCCCTCTTAGGACCGCCTTTGCAGTATCCCATAGGTTTTGCAACAATGTGTTTTCATTCTCATTGCTTTCAATGAGTTGTTTAAGTTCTTTAATTTCCTGGTTGACCCATTCATTCTTCAGTAGGATGCTCTTTAACCTCCAAGTGTTTGAGTTCCTTCCAAATTTATTCCTGTGTTTGAGTTCCAGTTTCAAAGCCCTGTGGTCTGAAAATATGCAGGGAATAATCTCAATCTTTTGGTATCAGTTGAGACCTGATTTGTGACCCATTATATGACCTATTCTGGAGAAAGGTCCACGTGCATTCGAGAAGAATGAGTATTCTGTAGTTTTAGGAGGGACTGTCCTGTATATATCTACTAATTCCATCATGTCCAATGTGTCATTCAAAGCTCTTGTCTCATTGTTGATCTTCTTAGAAGATGTGTCCATTGCTGTGAGTGCAGAGTTGAGGTCTCCTACTATTAATGTATTCTTATCAATATGTTTATTTTGGTTATTAATTGGTTTATATAATTGGCTGCTCCCATATTGGGGGCATAGATATTTACAATTGTTAGAACTTCTTGTTGGATAGACCCTTTAAGTATAAAAAGTATGTCCCTTTTTATCTCTTACTACAGTCTTTGGTTAAAAATGTAATTTGTCTGATATGAGGATTGCTACCCCAGCTTTCTTTTGAGGTCTGTTAATGTGGTAAAATGTTCTCCTCTGGGTGGAGATAAATGGTTTTCCACCCACTCACTTTCAATCTGGGGGTGTCTTTGGGTCTAAAATGAGTCTCTTGCAGACAGCATATGGATGGGTCTTGCTTTTTTATTGAATCTGATATCCTGTGCCTTTTGATTGGGGCATTTAGCCCATTTACATTCAGAGTAATTATTCAAAGATATGAATTTAGTGCCAATGTATTACCTCTAAAGTCACTGTTTTTGTGTATTGTTCATGTTCATTTCTCGTCTATGTTACTTTTGGGCTCTCTGTTCACTTACAGGATCCCCTTTAATATTTTTGCAAGGGTGGTTTAGTGATTACAAATTCTTTTAGTTTGTTTGTCCTGTAAGTTGTTTTTATCTCTATTTCTATTTTGAAGGACATCCTAGCTTAATAAAGTATTCTTGGTTGCAATTTTTTCTTATTTAGCACCCTGAATATATGATGGCAGTCCTTTCTGGCTTCCCAGGTGTCTGTGGATAGGTCTAATGCCAGCCTAATGTTTCCACCCTTGTAGGTTATGGTCCTCTTGTTCCAAGCTCCTTTCAGGATTTTCTTTGTCTCTGACATTTGCAAATTTCACTATTATATATTAGGGTGTTGCCCTATTTTTATTTATTTTGAGGGTGGTTCTCTGTGCCTCCTGGACTTGAATGCCTGTTTCCTTCCCCAGATTAGGGGACTATAATTTGCTCCAATATACCTTCTGCCCCTCTCTTTCCTCTTCTTTTGGGATCCCAATTATTTTAATATTGTTTCCATTTATGTTATCACTTATCTCTCAAATCCTCCCCTCATGATCCAGTAGTTGCTTATCTCTTTTTCTCAGCTTCATTTTTAAAAAATACTTTATTTATTTTTATTTGAGAGAGAGTACATGAGCAAGAGAGAGAGGAGGAGCAGAGGGAGAGGGAGAGGGAAATGCAGGCTCCCCGCTGAACAGCCTGATGTGGGGCTTGATCCCAGGACCCTGAGATGATGACCTGAGCAGAATGCAGACGCTTAATGGATGAGCCACCCAGGAGCCCCTTTTTCTCAGCTTCTTTATTCTCTATCATTTTGTCTTCTATATCACTAATTCCCTTCTGCCTCATTTATCCTAGCCGTTAGAGCTCCATTTTTTATTGCATCTCTAATAGTCTTTTTAATTTTGAATTGTTCAGATTTTAGTTCTTTTGTATCTCCAGAAAGTTCTTTTATATCGCCTATTCTCCAGTGTCTTCTATGCTTTTTTCAAGCCCAGCTAGTGTCTTTATATTCATTATTCTGAACTCTAGTCCTAATATCTTACTTATGTCCATACTGATTAGGTCCCTGGGAGTCAGTCTTGTCTCTTGTTCTTTTTTTTTTTGAGGTGAGTTTTTCATCTTGTCATTCTGTCTAGAGAATAGATGACTGACAGATCAAATACTAAAATGGCAACAACGACCCCAGAGAATATACACTAAACAAATCAGAAGAGACCCAAAACCAAAACAAAAACCAAAAAAAGAAAAAAATTAAAAGGAAAAAAGGGAATATAATCAGACATGTGGACAGAATAGAACAGAATACAGCAATACATTGGATCCTGTATTTTGGTCTGTTTGTTAGAAAACTAGATCCCAGAATTGTAAAGAAAATAAAACATATATATACAAAAATAAAATTAAATACAATGAAAAGATTGAACATAACTGTAAAAATGAAAATTAAAACAGATTTTTAAAAAGTTCATAAAATACGAAATTCATTGAAAAAGGAAAGAGAAAAAAAATAAATTGAAAGACTAAAGAATAGAGGGGAATGGAAAACCATGAATTCTATATACTATTCCCCTAGCGCTGGAGTTTTGCAGTTCTCTATGATCGGTAAACTTGGTTTGAGCCTATGTTCTTGCTGATCTTTTGGGGGAGGGGCCTGTTCCACTGATTCTCAGGTGTCTTTGCCCTAGGCAGAATTGCACCACCCTTGCCAGGCGGCCAGGCTAAGTAATCTACTCCAGGTTGCTCTACGTGGCTTTTGTTCCCTGAAGGCTTTCAGGGCTGCTTTAGAGGTTGAGAATGAAAATGGCAGCCTCTCAATCTCCAGCCCCGGAGCTGAAAGCTCGGGGCCCCACTCTTCAGTATGCCCTCAGGAAAAAGCAGTCATTCACTCCTGTCTCCCTGGTCTCTGGCCACACTCCATGCTCACACAGCCTGTGACTGAGCATTTCTATTTTGGGCACACAGCCCCGTTTTAAATCTCCAAATCCTGCAGACTCCTACAGCTCACACCAACACTACTGCTCCCAGGGGAGGAAGAGGGGTCTTGTCAGTTCTACTGTTTGCTGGGCCTCTGCTCGGGAAACAGGCCCCAACTGTGCCATGGTTAACAGTTTATGGCAACCCCAAGCTGAAAGACCACTCCTGGGCTCACTGATTGCAGCCGGCTTCCCCACTCCAAAGTCTGGGAACTCTGCTGCACTCAGGCACCCCTGGGCTTCCTGTGACCCCAAGGATCCTGAGACTACACTGTATCACCTAGGATTCTGCCCTGCTTAGTCACCTGAATGCCTTTCAGGGAGGGACATTCCTCACAGGAGCAGACTTCTAAAAGTTCTGATTTCATACTCCACTGCTGTATCACTTTCTGGTAGCTGGCTTATGGAGGCTCCCTTACCCTGCAGTTTATCTTCCCATAGATTGCCTTGGATTCACTTCTCCACACCTCCTACCTTGCAGAAAGTGGTCACTTTCTATTTGTAGAGTTGCAGCTATTCTTTTCTTAAATCTCCAGTTGAGTTTGCAGGTGTTCAGAATGGTTTGATAGCTATCTAGCTGAATTCCTGGGACCAGATGGAACTAAGGTCTCCTATTCCTCCACCATCTTGGACCTAATCCCCAGCATATACTTTTTCAAAATATTTTCTTATAATAGTTTGTATTTCTGTGGTGTTGGTTGTTATTTCTCCTCTATCATTGTGATTTTATTTATTTGAGTCCTTTCTCCTTTCTTTTTGATGTTGGGCTAGAGGTTTATCAATTTTATTAATTTTTGCAAAGAATCAGCTCCTGGCTTCATTGATCTGTTCTATTGCTTTTTAGTTTCTATATCATTTATTTCTGCTCTATTTTTTTTTTAAGAGAGAGAGAGCAAGGAGAGTGAGTGGGGAGGAGAGGCAAAGGGAGAGGGAAAGGGAGAATCTTAAGCAGACTCCACGCTCAATACAGAACCAGATGCAGAGCTCAATCTCATGACACTGAGATCATGACCTGAGCCAAAATCAAGAGTCAGATGCTTATCTGACTGAGCCACCCAGGTGCCCCTGCTCTAATTTTTATTATTTCCTTCCTTTTTCTGGCTTTAGGCTTCATTTATTCTTCTTTATCTAGCTCCTTTAGGTGCAAAAGTTGTTTATTTGAAATTTTTCTTACTTCTTGAGGTAGGCCTATATTGCTATATGCTTCCCTCTTAGAACTGCTTTTGCTGCATCCTAGAGGTTTTGGACCACGTGTTTTCATTTTCATTTGTTTCCATATATATATTTTTATTTTTTCCTTGATTTATTGGTTGGTACATTCATTGATCAGTAGCATGTTGTGTAACAGCAATGTATTTGTGGTCTTTTCTAGGTTTTTTTTCCTGTGGTTGACTTTTAGTTTCATAGCTTTGTGGTCAGAAAAAATGCATGGTATGATTCCAGTCTTTTTGTATTTGTTGAGGTCTGTTTTGTGACCTAATACATGACCTATTCTAGAGAATGGTCCATGTGAACTTGAAAAGAATGTGTATTCTGTTGTTTTAGGATAGAGTGTTCTGAATATATCTGTTAAGTTCATCTGGTCCAGTGTGTCGGACAAAAGCCACACAGAGGACAAGCTTCCACTGAGCCCATTCCCCTGACAAGGGGTAGGGCAACTCCCCCCAGGCAGACACCAGAAAATCAGTACAGCAGGCCTCTTCCCCAGAAGACAAATTGGAAGAACAGGTGAACAAAAACTTTATGGATCCCTCAAGACTGTAAAACTCCAGTGCCAGGGAAAAATAGTATATTGAGCTACAGTGTTTTCTCACGACTCATTTATCTTTCAGTGTAAAATTTTCCATCTCTCTCTCTCTCTTTTTTTTTTTTTACCTTTTGCCATTTCAACTACATTCTTATTTTACCAACTTATGTTTTTAGGTCGCTTTTTAACTTTTATTTTTTACATCTCCATTTTATAAATATAAGCTTCATTTTAGTCCTGTTTTCATTCTATACCTTTTGCTTTCTTAGCAACTTTGGGATGCAGTGTCTTCTAACACACAGACCACAATTCAATCAGGAACAAGTGGATCACCTTGCTTTGTCCACCCTGCGAAATTATAGTCTCTCTCCTCTCCTTTTTTTATTGTTTTGTTTCATTTTGGTTTTGTTTCCTTTTCTGTGGTGCCTCCCAATCACTTTGAATTTTTCTAGGGTGTATTTTGCTTGGGTCGTGGTTATTTTAGACTCTGCTAATTCACTCACCCGTCCTTCTTTGGGCAAAATGACAATAAGGAGGAATTCACAACAAAAGAAAGAACCAGAGGAAAGTTCTCTTCCACAGAGCTAACGAATATGGATATAAGAAAGATGTCAGAAATGGAATTCAGGATAGCAATCATAAAGTTAATAACTAGGCTTGAAAAAATCATAAGTGACAATATAGAATCTCTAAGGGCAGAAATAAGAGCTAATAAGGCTGAACTTAAAAATGCAAGGAATGAGATGCAGTCTAAATTGGATGCTCTAACAGCTAGGGTCAATGAGGCAGAAGAGAATAAGTGATCTATAGAACAGGCTGATAGAAAGAAAGTTGAGTAAAAGAGAGAAAGACAATGAATAGGCCATGAAAAAAGGATAGGGGAGATTAATGATGCCATGAACATTGCAATGTAAGAATTATTGGGATCCCAAACGCTTCTATCTTCAAGAATAAGATGTAGGTTGAAAGTTGCATTCTACACAGACTTGTTTCTCAGAGGTAAGAGTGAGCACTTTCCTTAAGTTTTTACACACACTGTTGAAAATGCTCTATTTTCAGGAAAGAAGATGTTAGTTGAAAGACGGTTTCTCTACAATGTTATTTCTTGGGGTTAAGCATATGGCACTTTCCTTTTGCTTCCATGGGTACTTTCGAAAAACTTCTATCTTCATGAAGCAAGAGGTTACTTGTAATTTGCATTTTACACAGACTTATTTTTCAGAGACAAGTATATGCATAGCCCTTTCCTTTTGCTTTCACACACATTTTTGAAAATCCTTCTTTCTTTCTTCTGGAATGAAGATGTAAGGTGAAATACGTGTCTTCACAGTGTTGTTTCTTAGAGTTAAGTTAATGACCCCTTCCTTATGCTTCCAGACATACATTTGACAATGCTTCTCTCTTCTTGTAACAAGATGTTAGTTGAAAGTTTCATTCTCTGAGACTTGTTTCTCAGAGTTAAGGACATGGCCCTTTCCTTACACTGCCACAGATACATTTGAAACTGCTTCCATCATTATGAAACAAGATGTTAGTATACAGTTGCATTCACCACAGACTTGTACCTCAGAGTTAAGGGCATGACACATTCCTTATGCATCCGCACATACATTTGAAAATGCTCTCTTCAGATAAGAAGATGTTAGTAGAATGACCATTTCTCAACGGTGCTTTTTCTAAGAGATACGTTTCTGGCACCTTCCTTATGTTTTTACACAGACTTTTGAAAATGTTTCTATCTACAGGAAAGTTGTCAGTTGATAGACGGTTTCTCTACTGTGTTTTTTTCTTAGAGTTAAGTATATGGTACTCTCCTTATGTTTCCACACAGACATTGAAAATGCTTCTCCATGAAATGAGCTGTTAGTTGCAAGTTGCCTTCTAGACAGGCTTGTTCCTTAGAGTTAAGTACATGGCACATTTCTTATGAATCCACATGTATATTTGAAAATCCGAGGGTTAGGGTTTTATTCCAGGAGACCGTATGGGATCCATTTGATGGCAGTTTGGAGACCTGCCCTGAGGGCTGAGCTGAGGGCTAGCATCAGGGTGAGGCTCTGGCTGCCTGCTGGGCATCAGTGGGATGCTCTTACAGTGGCTGAGATTTCAAATTTTTGCTAGAATCTTGCTCTCCAACAATATCCTGGGGGGTGACAAGTTGCATGGCTTAATTCTGTATCTCTGGCTGATTCTTTCTGCACTACTCTTGTGTCCCAAATCCCGTCTTATTCAGACACAGCTTTCTGGACAGGTAAGGCCAGGGCCACGTCTAGGGCTAGAATGAGATTCTGGAAGATGGTAGTAACCTAACTGCTGGCAGTGTGGACACCTGCCCTGAGAGCTGAGTTGAGGGATAACATTAGGGTGAGCCTGCACCTTCAAGTTTGGGCTCAGGGGAATGCTGATTCATGAAGTTGGGTTTTAGGGTTTTCGGTAAAACCATGCTTTCACTAGACAACCCAGGGGGATAAGTGGCATGTCTTCTTTCTGTATTCCTAGCTGATTAGTCTGGCACTGACCAGGTCTCCAAAATCATTTGTGCATTCAGAACCAGGAAATGGGCGTGATCAGAGCCACATAATAGTAGGGCTAATGAGAGTTATGATCCGGAAGATGGTAAGGTTCTATTTGATGGCCTTTTTGAGTCCTACCCTGAGGGCAGAGCTGAGGGATAGCATCAGGGTGAACCTCTGGCTTCCATTTTTGCCTCAGGGGGATGCTGCTGCCACTGTTGTTGAATTTTAGGATTTTAGGTTTTTTGACAAAATTGTGCTTTCACAAACAACCCCAAGGTATAAGGTGGCATGTCTTCCTTCTGTTTTCCTGCCTGATCCCTCTGGCACTGACCAGGCCTCTAACATCATTTGTGCATTCAGAAATAGGGCATGGGCATGGTCGGGCCCACATCCATGCCACAGGTAGGGTTTTGTTCCAGAAGATGGTAAGGTTCAATTTGATGTCATTTAGGAGTCCTGCCTGGAGAGTTGAACTGAGAGAGAGCATCAGGGTGAGGATCTGGCTTTCGGTTTGGCCTCAGGTGCATGCTCATAGTGTTGTGGAGTTTTAGGCTTTTGGGTAAAATCATACTCCCATTAGACACTCCAGAGGTACAACTGGCATGTATTCCTTTTTTTAGTTTTATCTAATTACTCTGGCATTGACCAGGTCTCCAAAGAGCATCTGTGCATTCAGAAGTAGGGCTGGGGTCTGGCCAGGGCCACATCCATGCTAGTATTAGGGTTTCATTTCAGAGGAAGGAAGGGTTCAATTTTATGGCTGTTCAGAATCCTGCCCTGAGGGTTGTGCTGAGGGCTAGAATCAGGGTGAGGCTCTGCTTTCCTCTTTGGCATCAGGTGGATGCTCATCCAGTTGCTGAGATTTCAGTTTTTTGCTATAATTCTGCTCTCCCACAACATCCCGAGGGTTGAAAGTGGCTCAGTTTCCTTAAGTGTTCCTTGTTGATTATTCTGGGATTGGTCACGTGTCCCAGATCCATTGTACCCTCAGACTTATGGTTGGGATGTAGTCAAGGCTTCAGCAAGGCTAGGGTTAGAATTTCATTCCAAGAGTAGATAAGCACCATTTTGATGGCAGGGCGGAAATTTGTCCTGACGACAGAATGAAGGGCAAGCATCGTCACGAAATTAGATGTTAGTAGAAAGTTGCGTTCTCCACATCTTTATCCTCAATGTTAAGTATATGACAATTTCCTTATGCATTCACACATACATTTGAAAGTGCTTCTATCTTCCTAGAACAAAATATTAGTTGAATGTTGTATTCTATGCACACTTGGTTCTCAGACTTAAGTGGATGGCAATTTCCTTATGTTTCCACACATAGATTTGAAAACGCTTCTATCTACATGAATCAAGATGTGAGTTGAAAGTTGAATTGTCCACAGACTTCTTTGTCAGAGTTAAGTACATGACACTTTCTTTATGCTTTCTCACACACTTTTGAGAACACCTCTATCTTCAGGAAAGAAGATGTTAGTTGAAAGACAGTTTCTCCAAACTGAGGGTTGCTGGAGTGGGGGGTGAGGTGAGAGGGATGGGGTGACTGGTTGATAGACACTGGGTAGGGTATGTGCTATGGTGAGCACTGTGAATTGGGCAAGACTGTTGAATCACAGATCTGTACCTCTGAAACAAATAATGCAATATATGTTAAGAAAAAAAAAAAAGAAGAAGATAGCAGGAGGGGAAGAATGAAGGGGGGAATCGGAGGGGAGACGAACCATGAGAGATGATGGACTCTGAAAAACAAACTGAGGGTTCTAGAGGGGAGGGGGGTGG
>NC_138379.1:68447621-68493976 GCF_054177405.1 Leptonychotes weddellii
ATGAAATCTTACCATTTACATGGCTATTGATGAAACGAGGGTATTATGCTGAACAAAATAAGTGAATAGAGAAGGGCAATTAACATATGTTTTCAGTCTAATGCGGAATATAAGAAGTGGTGCAGAAGATCATAGGGAGAGATAAACAGAATGGGAACAAATCAGAGTGGGAGACAAATTATTGGAAAGAAACTGACAGTTGCTGGAGGGGAGGTTGGTGGGGGGATTGGGTAACTAGGTGATCGGAATTAAGGAGGGCACATGATTTGATGAGCCCTGAGTGTTATATGCAACTGATGATTTACTGAAATCTATATCTGAAACTTATGATGTACTATATGTTGGCTAATTGAATTTAAAATTAAAAAAAGAGTGACATACAGGAAATAGTTTGAAAACTAATTCTCATCTTCAAATAGCTGGAGAACTAGGGAGACAAAAATAAGGTAAAATCCAACTTCCAAGTGCGAAAATCTTGATTAACTTGGCTCTAGTTGGGAAAGATAGTAAACTTTAAACTACAGGGGAGAGAATATTTGTAGTTTTGTTTGCCATTTTCAGGCAGGGGTTCTGAAGTAAATAAAGACCTTAAGTTTTTCCCAGTGTTGCTCTCTCCCTACTGCTGCAACCCATATACAGTCCTTGTCATTTATTGCCTTCATTACTTCATTAACATCTATAACTGTGTCTTTTCCTGCATTCCAATCTATCCTTCAGTCTGAAGGGAAGTAATGGATGGGACACAACATGGATCAAGTTTCTACTATGTTTTGGATTCTTTCATAGGCATCATTTAATACAAGGATGCTTTAATTTAGGTATTACATTTATTCATAATTTGCACATGAGGGTGTGTTTAATTCATGTTTGCTATGGTCTAAATGTTTATGTCCCCCCCAATTCATATGTTGAAAACTTAACCCCCAAGATGATGTTATTAGAAAGTGAAGCGGTTGGGAACTGATTTGGTCGTGAGGGCAGAGCTTTCACGAATGGGATAAGTGCCTTATAAAAGAGACCCTTTCTGTAGTTGGTGAAGTAAGAGAAATCTGACCCCACTCATTTCATGGATACAACTAGATAACACCCCAACAGTGTAAATAATACAGAAATCAACCTGAAAACTGGCAGAACAGACTCTCCATAGCTAAATGTACAGAAAAGGCCATATTGAAGAAGGTAGGAAGAACAGAGACTTGTTCAGGAGCTAAAAGGATCCGCAGGACTGTCCATTTGAGTGAGGGATGCTGAGGGAACAGAGAGGGGAAGGAAACAGACCCTCACACCAGGAAACTTAAGCATGGGGAATCCCCATTAACATTTCACTTTGAAAACTAGAGGGGCATAATTTTGCAATTTCTTATAATCAGTGCAGCTTAACACCTACAACTTTGAAAATCAGAAGGCTCAGCTCTGGGAGAGCCAGGAGAGAGATAGCAACCTGAGTTCCCACACTTAAGGACACAGCACAACAAATAGCTCTGCTGAGATACAGCTTTGAAGCAGCGGTTTGAAAAATGCCTGGCATATAAGGGAGGGAGATTTGTTTACTAAATCAGAGAATGTGCTGGAGGGGTAGGGGTCACTGGGGGACTTCTACAGGAACAAAAGACCTGAAAGGTGACACTTCCCTCCCCTGACCCCAGTCTAAACACCATAGATACCTGTAAGAACAAGTACACACCAACATTCATTACCTACTTTGCTAACAGTGACCCCACTCCTGCATTCTCCTGAGGACACCTCCCCTCTAGCAAGATAGCTGCTCCAGTCCCCATCCCCCATAGCAGTCTTGCTCTAACTTTACCACCACTGCATGTCTTCCCCACCATGTTCTCCTGAGGACCTTCTCCCTCCAATAGGCCCTGGGCCAGAACCCCCCCAAAAAAGTGGTGCCAGAAGTTTGACAGTGTGCAAGCAACCCCAACATGAATCAACACCACTCAAAAGTGATTCTTTCCCCACAGAAAGGGGGAGACAACCACACACCAGTCCTACTACAACCCCAGGAAAGGACTGGGGACAGAAATCTGGTCTGACTGCAGGCACCTCCCACCAACAAAAACATAGCAGGGGACAACATATGGAAAGTGCCCCACAGTTGATGTTACTGCCTCTCTGGTAAATGCCTGCTTTGACTCAACTTAAGCCCAAGATGGCCCCAAAATAGCCCAATAACAACAGTGGCCAAAGCCTGCCCACAACAGGCAAAGAAAGTCAGCACAGATGACTTGACTGAAGGCAAAAACAACTTAGTCACAACAATAGGGTTCACATGACACACACAGGAGACACTCCTGAAGTGCTAGATTCTGTCAAACGGGACATTGAATTGCAGAACACTATAGGAACTCTTCTGCATAAGGTCACTATATTCAAGAGCAAGTGACATAACTGAATTTCTTAACACATAGAAAGAGACACAGACAGTTAGGTAATATGAGGAGACAAAGGAAAAATAACCCAAATGAAAGAACAGGACAAAATCACAGCAAGAGAGCTAAGTGAAATGGAGATAAGTAATATGCCTGAGAAAGAACTTAAAGTAATGGTCATAAAGAAAATCACTGGACTTGAGAAGAGTGGACAACCTCTGTGAGACCCTTGACAGAGATAGAAATTATAAAAAAGAACAAATCAGAGATGAAGAATATAATAATTGAAATTAAAAATACACTAGATGGAATAAATAGTAGACTAGAGAAAGCAAAGAATGGGTCAGTGACCTGGAGGACAGGGTAATGAAAAGTAATAAATCTAAATAGAAACTCAAAGGGGAAACAATGGCTTTGAGTGACACATTGGACCAGATAGATTTAACAGACATATTCAGAACATTCCATCTTAAAACAGAAGGCACATTCTTTTCAAGGGCACATGGGACATTCAACAGAATAGATCACATATTAGGTAACAAAATAAGTCTAAACAAATTTTAAAATATGAAGTCATGTCATGCAACTTTTCTTACCACAACTCTATGAAATTAGAAATCACCACAAGAAAAAAATCTAGAAAGACCATAAATACATGGAGGTTAAATAACATGCCAGGAAATAAAAGAAGAAAAAAACTTTCACTGAAACAAATGAGAATAAAAATACACTCAAAGTCTTTGGAATGTAGCAAGTGGTTCTAAGAGCTAAGTTTAGAGCAATAGAGGCCTACCTCAAGAAGCAAGAAAAATATCAAATAAACAACCTAACATTTCTCCTAAAAGAGTTAGAAAAATAACAACAAACAAAACTTAAAATCAGCATAAAGAAGGGAATAATAACAATTAGAGCAGAAATAACTGATATAGGAACTAAAATAGAAACCAATGAAACCAGGAGATGTTTATTTGAAAAAATCAATAAAATTGATAAACCTCTTAGCCATACTTATCAAGAAAAAAAGGGAAGGGACTCAAATTAATAAAATTACACATGAGAGAGGAGAAATAACAATAAATACCACAAAAATACAATTAAAAGAGGATCTTATGTATAACTATATGTCAATAAATTGGACAACCTGGAAGAAATGGATAAATTCCTAGAAATATATAACCTACCAAAACTGAAACGGGAAGAAATAGAAAATCTGGCAGACTGATTGACAGCAAAGATATTGAAGCAGTAATAAAAAGAGTCCCCAAAACAAAAGTCCAGGACCAGATGGTCTCACAGGTGAATTCTACCAAACATTTGAAGACTTAATACTTATTCTTTGTAAACATTCTAAAAAGAGAAGAGGAAGTAAAACTTTCAAATTCATTCTTTTTTTTCATCCTGAATGCAATTTATTTTTAAAAAATTTTTAATTATGTTATGTTAGTCACCATACAGTACATCAGTAGTTTTTGATGTAGTGTTCCATGATTCATTATTGGCATAACACCCAGTGCTATGAAGACAGCATTACCTGGATCCAAAACCAGACAAAAACACCACGAAAAATAAAACAGCAGAACAATATCTCTGATGAACATAGATGCAAAAGTCCTCAAAACAATTACAAGCAAAGAGAATCCAACAATACACTAAAAAAGTATTCACTGTAATCAAGTGGGATTTATTCCTGGTATGCAAGGGTGCATCAGTATTCACAAATCACAACATGATACATCACATCAATAACAGAAGAGATAAGAACTATATGATCGGGCGCCTGGGTGGCTCAGTTGGTTAAGCGACTGCCTTCGGCTCAGGTCATGATTCTGGAGTCCCAGGATCGAGTCCCACATCGGGCTCCCTGCTCGGCGGGGAGTCTGCTTCTCCCTCTGACCCTCCCCCCCTCATGC
Source organism: Leptonychotes weddellii (assembly GCF_054177405.1). Lineage (NCBI taxonomy): Eukaryota > Metazoa > Chordata > Mammalia > Carnivora > Phocidae > Leptonychotes > Leptonychotes weddellii. The sequence goes on from NC_138379.1 coordinate 68,451,907, forward strand.
TCTTTCTCTCATTCTCTCTCTCTCAAATAAATAAATAAAATCTTTAAAAAAAAAAGAACTATATGATCATTTCAAGAGATGCATAAAAAGTATCTGACAGATTATAAAACCCATTCATGATAAAAACCCTCAACAAACTAGTAGAGGGAATAAAGCTCCTCATAATAAAGACCATATGTGAAAAACACATGGCTAACATCATTCTCACTGGGAAAAAACTGAGAGCCTTTCCCCTAAGGTCAGGAACAAAACAAGGATGTCCACTCTCACCATTTTATTCAACATAGTAATGGAAGTCCTAGCCACAACAACCAGACAACAAAAAGACATAAAATGCATCCAAATTGGTAAGGAAGAAGTAACACTATCAGTATTTGCAGATGACATAATACTATAGATAGAAAACTCAAAAGACTCCACCAAAAAAACTGCTAGAACTGATAAAGGAATTCAGTAAAGTCACAGGATACAAAATCAATGTACAGATATCTGTTGCATTTCTTTTTTTAAAAATTTAAATTCAATTAGCCAACAAATAGTACATCATTTGTTTGTGATGCAGTGTTCAATGATTCATTGGCTGCATACCACATCCAGTGCTTATCACAACACGTTCCCTCCTTAATACCCATCACCTGGCTACCCCATCCCCCCACCACCTCCCCTTCTGCAAACATCAGTTTGTTGAATTCTGCAGTCTGTCATGGTTTGTCTCCCTCTCTGATTTCTTCCCATTCAGCTTTCCCTCCCTTCCACTATGATCCTCTGCACTATTTTTTATGTTCCACATATGAGTGAAACCATATGATAACTGTCTTTCCTGACTGACGTATTTCACTTAGCATAATCCCCTTCAGTCCCATCCATGTCGATGTAAATGGTAGGTATTCATCCTTTCTGATGGCTGAGTAATATTCCATGTATATATGAACCACATCTTCTTTATCCATTCATCTGTTGAAGGACATCTCAGCTCGTTCCACAGTTTGGTTATTGTGGGCATTGTTCCTATGAACATTGGGGTGCATGTGGCTCTTCTTTTCACTACATCTGTATCTTTGGAGTAAATTCCCAGTAGTGCAATTGCAATTTTTAACGTCTTGAGGAACCTCCATACTGTTTTCCAGGGTGGCTGTATCAGCGTGCATTCCCACCAACAGTGTAAAATGTTCCCCTTTCTCCACATCCTCGCCAACATTTGCTGTTCCCTGTCTTCTTAATTTTAGCCGTTCTGACTGGTGTAAGGTGATATCTCATTGTGCTTTGATTTGTATTTCCCTGATGCCAAGTGATGTGGAATATTTTTTCATGTGTCTGTTGGCCATTTGTATGTCTTCTTTGGAGAAGTGTCTATTCATGTCTTCTTTTTTTTTTTTTTTAAGATTTATTTATTTATTTGAGAGAGAGAATGAGAGAGAGAGAGTACATGAGATGGGGGAGGGTTAGAGGGAGAAGCAGGCTCGTCGCTGAGCAGGGAGCCCGATGTGGGACTCGATCCAGGGACTCCAGGATCATGACCTGAGCCGAAGGCAGTCGCTCAACCAACTGAGCCACCCAGGCGCCCCATGTCTTCTTTTTTTTAATTTAATTTTATTATGTTATGTTAGTCACCATACAATACATCATTAGTTTTTGATGTAGTGATCCATGATTCATTGTTTTCATATAACACCCAGTGCTCCATGCAGTACGTGCCCTCCTTAGTTCATGGCTTCTGCCCATTTCTTGACTGGATTATTTGATTTTTGGGTGTTGAGTTTGATAAGTTCTTAATCGATCTCAGATACCAGCCTTTTATTTGTTTTGTCATTTGAAAATATCTTCTTCCATTCCATAGGTTGCCTTTTAGTTTTGTTGACTGTATCTTTTGCTGTGCAGAAGCTTTTTAACTTGATGAAGTCCCAATAGTTCATTTTCGCTTTTGTTTCCCTTGCCTTTAGAGATGTGTCTTGCAAGAAGTTACTGTGGCCAAGGTCAAAGAGGTTGCTGCCTGTGTTCTCTAGGATTTTGATGGATTCCTGTCTCACATTTTGATCTTTCATCCATTTTGAGTATCTTTGTGTATGGAAGAGAATGGCCAGTTTCATTTTTCTGCATGTGGTTGTCCAATTTTCCCAGCACCATTTATTGAAGAGACTATCTTTTCTTCCATTGGATATTCTTTCCTGCTTTTTCAAAGATTAGTTGACCATAGAATTGAGGGTCCATTTCTGGGCTCTCTGTTCTGTCCCATTTATCTATGTGTCTGTTTTTGAGCCAATACCATACTGTCTTGATGATCACAGCTTTGTAATATAGCTTGAAGTCCAGAATTGTGATGCCACCGGCTTTGGTTTTCTTTTTCAACATTCCCCTGGCTATTCTGGGTCTTTTCTGATTCCGTCCAAATTTTAGGATTGTTTGTTAGAGCTCTGTGAAAAATGTCGATGCTATTTTGATAAGGATTGCATTGAATGTGTAGATTGCTCTGGGCAGCATAGACATTTAAGAATGTTTATTCTTCCAATCCATGAGCTTTCATATGTGTTCTGCAGTTTCTAGAGTAGAGATCCTTTACCTCTTTGGTTAGGTTTATATCTAGGTATCTTATGGTTGTTGGTGCAATTGTAAATGGGATCAATTACTTAATTTTTCTTTTTTCAGTCACATTGTTAGTGTATAGAGATGCAACTAATTTCTGTGCATTGTTTTTGTATCCTGCCACATTGCTGAATCACTGTATGAGTTCAAGCAATTTTGGGCTGGCGTTTTTTTTTTTTGGGTTTTCCACATAAGGTATCATGTCATCTGTGAAGAGTGAGAGTTTGACTTCTTCATCTTATTGTACCTCAGGTATCATGTTATCACTTTCCACATAATAGCTAGATAAGCCTTTTTATGATTGCTTTCATAAATAAGAAGTAAAAATTTTGCATAGAGTGTGTGCATACACTAAATGCTATTTCCATACCCCTGAAATCTGAGATTGAAGACCATATTTTGAAATTTCCCATGTTTACCTGGTGAGCACCACACAGGTCACAGGCTTATCACTTGTGAGGATATCCAGGGCCCAGGGTATTGCTTTACCAAACCCAGCTCATGAGAAGATCACATTCCTTCAGCATCACAGCATCACAGGTCTGTGCAGATGTTTAGCACCCTGCCCCAGGGTCATAGTTCCCTGCACCACCAGGAGACTAGCACATGCCCCATAATTGCACGCTGAACAATATACATAATGGTAGGCTTGTGTGGCAATATCAGGACCCTCTCTGGTGGGAGGGCTGGGAGCCAGAAAGGATCCCAGGCCATCTCCAAGACAGAGAGTATTGACTAAGAGGAGAGTAGTGATGAGATAACTTTCAATCCTGAGGATCAAGAGTGGATATAGAAAGAGGGATGTCTGGGAGCAGAAGTCCAGGTAAAATTTCCCAGGGCAGGTTTCAACTGAAGAGAAGAAAAGTGGCAGTCATGGGCAATCTCTCTTCTCCTATAGGCCTGTGTCCTCATCTGGGTCAGTAGCTTGGGGCAGAAAATGGGGGCAGGTCCTCCTTTCAGAGATTGGGAAATCAAGATCCAGAGAGGCTGGGTTTACTCTGGACATGGACAGGCTCTGGAATCCAGGCTGCTGATACTCCCCAGAACTCTGTTCTCCACACCGGGGCAGCTCATAGGTCATGGCCTGAGTCCTTCTAGGACAAGTACCTTCCCCTTCCCTTGCTCAGCCTGGCTACTGTACTGAGGTCTAAGTGGGTAGGGAAGTCCTGGGAGCCCTTTATCTCCCCTTTATGGGATTCAGGAGCATGAAGTATGGGGGTCAGGTATGCAGGTCATCTAGGATCTTGCTCTTCAGTTTGGGAGGGGCAAAAATATTTGATCCAAATGCCTCACAGTAGGAGATCTTTGAAAGGTCACTGAGTCCAAACCACAAACAACTTCTCATGCACTGACCACCCCTCCTCAAGTTAGATGTTCTTTCCACTGAGTTGCATTTCTGACTTGCTTTGTCATGGCACGTGTGTATATACATTGCTATCGGATTTCCCCCTGAGAGCAAAATAGAAGTGCAGGAACAACAACATTTCTGAGTACCTACTATGCACCAGGCACTATGGTAGATGCTTTACATGTAGTATCTCATTAAATCAATCCTCTGGAGTAGGAACCATTAACTTCATTTTACAGAAAAGGAAACAGGCTCACAGAGGTTGAATGACTTACCAGCTCACACAGTTGGTAAGTGGCAAGGCTTAAATTCTAGCCCAGGCCTGATTGACCCCTAAACCCATGCTACAAATCACTATAATGTGCTCTTCTTTATATGCCATCTCTTTCCCCTCTCTCCCCAACCAGGGCTAAGAAACCAGATTTCTGTGGCTCTGAGTGGCTTTCCCAGCTAACCATGGGACCTGCGGCTTTGGGGAGCTGATTTGGCTGATACCTGGGCTGTAGGGTGGGTCCCATAGAAGAGGAATCCCCCTCCCGCCACTCAGTGTGGCCACAACCCCATTACTGAACAAACTTAAATAGAGATATACAGTCAGCAAGTGCTCCAGGCTGCTTCTGGGTGAGGAAGCTGAAGTCATCACCCCATATCTCTATCAGCATGGATAGGGACCTGGGGATGTACTTGGGAGCTCGTTAGCTGTGTTTCACAATACTCTGACTTCTGTGAAAGGCAGGTGCTCACTGCTAGCCAAAGGGTGTGGGAGACAGCATCGATTTTTCACCTGTTTAGATGTGCAGTTCCTCTAAATCCCCAAATGAGGTCAGTCCATGTTAAGAGAGTGGGACAGTATTGATCCTCCACTGGTATTCATATCTTGATAATAATTGATCCATGACTTTATTTCCCAGGGTGCTGTTTCCAAGAAGCTATTAAAACCATTTCATCAGGTGAAATGATTTGGGGCTGAGGAGGCATAGACCCAGCTTTCCCAAATTTCACTTGGGTCTGGTGCTTCAAGTTGTGAGGCAATATATCTGAAGAGAAAAGCAACATCTCAGGCCCAAGATGAGCACAGGAAATCACTTGACAAAGTAGATTTACACTTGATTGCTGAGTTTTGGACACACAGAGTGTAATCTCAAGCACAGGAACACAGCCTAATACTATAGAGTCAAAAGGCAGGTGTAGGCCACCCTTCCCTTTATAGGCAAGGATGCTGGATATCTCTTTATAGATTCTGTAGTAGGTTATCAAGTTTTGTGAGAGTTCTGAAGCTAGAATTGAGGACTCAGTTTTCTGCATGGTGCTGTTTTTACTTTCTAGTCCTCATTTCACTTAAGCCTCCTATCCCTAACCTCCAATTGCTGGAAATTTAGCTTTTGCTAACCCTTCTCAAAATACATCACCTGAAAGCTCCAGATCTGAACCATCTCTTTTGAGATGCTTGTAGAATTGCTCCATCTGATGGAATTCTGGTGATGTGCCATTAGAATGCACTGAGGAATATTCTAGAAATAGCCCAATAAGGCTTGTTGCTGTGTTTGCAAAGGGATGGTGGTTGGGGAAACATGATGTCATTCTTCTGAGTGCCCAGTTGGGGAGACGTCTCTTGGGAGAGGTCTCTTCAAAAAACACTCTCTCCAAAAAACTGTGGAATATATATAATATAATACATTGTGCATGCTCATCTAACTTTTAACTTTGTTTTTCTCATTCTCAATTTTCCTTTGCCCTGTTTTTTTTTTTTTTTTTATCTACTTACTTGGAATTTTAATTCATCTTGTTTGGTTGTAAGGATTTTTATAAGCTGCCCCAAATCCTTTCCAGAATAAGTCAAGATACAAATAATAAATGCATAAAGGTGTCAACAAGCCAGGGAATTGCAGAGCTGACATTAGCCTGTGTCCTCATTTACAAAGGTGTCACAGTGCCTCTGGCCTTCTGCAGCATCTAAGCCCTAGGAAAGAAATATGACCTTCTGTCTGTTATTTTCAAGCTACTGCTTTTGGAGATTTTTTAATGTTTACCTACATGATCTTCCCAGCCACCCTGGCAGGCAATGTTGTTCCCTGTGCTACAGGTGAGGCTCAGATATCGAAGGAAGTTAGGTTGGGGCCACGTGACCTGGTTGGAAAAGCAAATCTTGGCAGTCAAGTTGGGACAAACATGGATAAAAATTCCAGCCCTGGAACTCGCCAGTTTGACCACTGTAAGCTAAGTTTCCTCACCTAAGATTGGATAGTTACATCTACCCCTCTTTTGAGTCAAGTTATACTGAAGTGCTAAAGTCAGTATTAGCGGCTGACACACAGAAGAGCATGACTAAATACCCTTCCCCAAAGCCCCTGCCCTCAATGGTACATCCTCTCTACCTCCAGAAACACCAGAAGGAACTCCTCAGGTGCTGCCCAGAACTTTAGCCCAGGGCCTCAGGGATTATATTCTGGACCAATGAATTGTATTCTTGCCCTCCTGAGTTGTTTATTTATTCATTCACAGGCCTTCACTGAGTACCTACTAAGTGCAAAACAAATTCCTTGTGTGTCTGGCTTATTATCCCAGGGTTAAAGAGCTTTGCATTAGCCATGGGGTGGGGCAGGGTCACAACTGAGCTTTATTGCAGCAAGGAAAGTACCCTTCTCCCACTGCATATGGCACCTTTCTAATGTCTCCCTTCTCATCCACCATCTTTGAAGTGTGCTTACCTGTCCATGAGGGAGGTCGACTGTACTTGTGGGCTTCAGATTTGGGGTTGGATCCTAGCAGAAGAGACTCCAGCCTGCCATAAACCCACTATCATATCTGACACTCTTTGTCCCTTTTTTCCCATTCTCTTCTTCCCTTTCTCCCTCCTCCACCTTTACTCACCTGTCTCCCTCCTTCACTCCTTCTCTGTCCCTCTCCTACCTCCTCACCATTTAGAGTCCTCTTCCTTTTACCCCTTTCTTCCCCACCCTCCATTGTTCTTCTGCTCAAGGAGATGCTTTGTTGGATACAGATAATGAACCATTCCATTGAAGGAACCAGAGATAGTTCCTTCAATGATGTTAATAACAAAATTATAGCAGTTATTTACCAAGTACTTACTAGGCATTGTATTGAGTGCTTGAAAATGTTTTCTCATTTCCTCCGCACAATAGTCATCTGAGGAAGCTTTTACTTGTATTGAATTGTAATAACACATAGCTAACTTTAGAGTCTGACTTAATAAAATGGAGTTCAAAGGGGGGAAAAAAAGATCAAATGGAGAAGGGACAGAATAAAAGATGATTTGGATTCCTGCTGTGGAAATGAGCTCTCTGTGGAGAGCAGACGAATGACTCACAGAGCAATCAAGGGGAACCTTGGTGGATCTTTCTGGTTGGACTGGCTGCTGCCTTGGGGCTGCTGCTAAATTTTCTGATTTAATTCTCTATCACTGTCTCCTATCACTGTCACGTCATGTCAGTTGTCCTCTTCCCCTGTAGGACCGAGATCTTGCTTACCAGGATGAATACTACTAAAGGAGCCTGGGGCTCAGAGCTCAAAACAGAACAGTGGTCCCACCTTGGTCCCCTCAGGAATGTGTGGGTCCTAGTCATATCTGCAGTCTCCTACTTGCCTTTGCAGCTGAACCTGAAGCACTCACATGCTGTCTTGTCTGCCATCCCTTTTGAAGAGGGCTGACTCCAAAGAAGGCCCATTGAAAAGAAAGAAAGTTCCCCATCAGAGCCTAGAAATTGGCTGCTGCTTTGTTCCTTACCTAGGGATTGGCCCAAGGGCCCTGCACAGAGATAGTTCCTCTTGCCTGTTCTCCTTTCTCTCTGAATATCACTCTCTCCTTCTTCTTTCCTTTATTATGCTCTCCCGTGCATTGAGCCTTGTCAGGCCTCTGATACCCTCCCTCCATGCCAGGCCTTCGACACCATCTCTAATCCTCACAATAACCCCATAAGTCAAGGTAAGTGACTTTACAGATGAGGAACCTGGAATTCAGAGAGATTAATGACTTTCACGTTTCCAAATTCTAGTTGGTAGCAGAGCTGGGACCCCAAAGTCTCCACCACATGCCACGCAACCTTCTTATGTGCAAATGTGAGCATTGATCCCCAGGGGGTAGAGTAGGTTACTCAGTGACTAGAGGCATGTTTCTGACTCCCACTGGTTCAGCAGGCTTTGCACTGTTCCAAGTTGCTTCCTCATGCTCTGTGTTATCTAAATGACTAAATGAAAGAAAATTCAATAACCAATTTCTGTTTTCATTACAGTCCCCACCTTGCTCTTCTGTGGTTTTCTTTGTCTATGTTTATAATGCATCCTTATCACTTCTCAAAGACTCCTGGTTGTTTGAAGGGAAGCTTATCAATACCTTGCTCAGAATGGGAGGTGTTGGTGGCAGAATTGAGAAGAGAAGTCAGGAGGAGGGCCAAGGCTACATTCATCTGCAGAGCTGGCTGTCCCACCTGAGGCTGAAGGGCCTCTCCAAAGTCTCCAGTCTTTGGGCTGGTGGGGAAGCCACTGCAAATATTGGGAAAGTGAGATGCTGGTGTTTTGACAGTTGGGCTCCTGCTCTTCCAGACAGAGTGAAAATCTTGATCATGAAAATATGGGAGGACCTGCCCTCCTCCTACAGGTTTAGAGCTTTACTTCCTCCTAAGCTTCTATAGGAGAATCCATTTCTTGCTTCTTCCAGCTTCTGGTGGCTTCCCCGGTATTTTTGGGTTTGTTGCCACCTCACCCCAATTTCTTTACATTTTCATCTTCACATGAACTTCTCTTCCATACGTTTTCCTCTTCTGTAATTAGTCCCCTCTGCCTCTTGTAAGGATGTGTATGATTGTATTTAGGGCCCACCTAAATAATCTAAGATAATTTCTTCCCCTCCATTCTTTAACTTAATCATATTTTCCCCATATAAGTTAATACTCACTCTTGGCATAAAAAATCAGTTACAGATTCCAAGGATTAGTTGGTAAATATATCTTTGGGGCTGCCATTCAGCCCACTATAGGTCAGTGGACACATCATTGGAACAAAATGTATAGCTCAGGTTAATTTAGAGGAGGAAATATGCATTTGGTTATACAAAATTCATATGTTTGTCAGGGAAAAAAATGTACTCGGTTATATTCACTTTCTATGTTGGGTGAGGCTCTTTAGTTCTGTTCTATGAGCCTACTAAAAACAATGAAGCATTTCTAAACAACGTTCCACAAGTAAAAATAGACTCTACTTTATATATTATTTAGTTTAGCAATGAAATCACAGTGTTTCAGTTGTAGGGTTATAAAGAAACCCACCCAGTCCTGAACCTTGGACTAAAGTGAGTGACCTCCTGTTTTTCTATAAAGCCTAGAAATATATGCACACATTTTTAAAGTTCATCTTTTATAGATTTAATTATAAATTAAGAAACTTAGTAGCTCATAATAGTTGTGAAAGTAGCTTCAGATGGAATTTGGAACAAAAGTGCTGGTTCTAGGTTAGGGTGGTTCATGATTGCACAGTGTCTCCCTTGGTTAACACTAGAGGGCACTCTAGTAGCACAGAGGAAGGATGGGAACCTTGAGGATAAGACAAATCCTGGAGAAAGAATGCCAGAGCTGTCTTCAATGATGTTAATAACAAAATTATAGCAGTTATTTACCAAGTACTTACTAGGCATTGTATTAAGTGCTTAAAAATGTTTTCTCATTTCCTCCACACAATAGTCATCTTTTACTTGTATTCCCATATTACAGTGGAAGAAACTGAGTTTTAGTAATAAGTAACTTGCCCAACGTCACAATGGTAGTATGTAGCAGGATTGGATTAAAATCCAGGACCAAATTTATCTAGTGTGCTCACTGTAGTCTACTTTGAATGGAGGCCTTTTAGCCAGAGAAAGCTGCAAAATCACAAGCCTACAGGCATGAATTATTAAAACTAAGGAACATTTGTTGAGTGTTTACTGTTCTAGAAAACCTTCCATTTGCTTTATGTAAAGCAAAGGCTTCGACTCATTCTTACTCTAGCCCTATACCTTCCTGTGACCACAAAGCTGGAAACATGCAGCCATGTAGGCTTTAAGGCAGGTGGGCCTGGGATCATATTCTCATCATCATCCCCTGAAAGTGTCATGAGGCAGCCAGGTATGGTGGGAAGACCTGGACATAGAGCTCTTGCCCTGGTTTAAATTCCAGGTTTATCAAATTTTAGCTGTGTGATCCAGTGTCTTCATCTGGAAAGAGTGGGTGCATCTCAAATTGTTGTGGCGTGGGAACTGCTTAGGAAGTGGCATATAGTAAGAGCAAAATGAGTATTTTCCATTGATTTTAATGTTTGTTGTCATGTAACCCAGTGCAATCTTTATCTCCCTGGTCTTCACTTCCGTCATGGGGACAATAGCAGCCTATTTCTAAGGAGTTGCAAGGATTAAGGGGAGCAAGAACATAATGTCTGGGGGCGCCTGGGTGGCTCAGTTGTTAAATGTCTGCCTTTGGCTCAGGTCATGATCCCAGGGTCCTGAGATCGAGCCCTGCATCGGGCTCCCTGCTCCCCGGGAAGCCTGCTTCTCCCTCTCCCACTCCCCCTGCTTGCATTCCCTCTCTTGCTGTGTCTCTCACTCTCAAATAAATAAAATCTTAAAAAAAAAAAAGAACATAACGTCTGGTGTATAATGGACACTCAATGAACATGCGTTTCTTCCCTGGTTGCTCCATGTCAGTTATGAAGATTTTGGGGGTACTAGCCTAGGAAACACCTGATCCCTATTTCCAACTGTATCCACATTAGTAAGAACTTCTTTTTGGCTGATTCCAATCCTCCAGGCTATTTTTCCGGGCTATTTTCTCTTTACTCTTCTCCAGCAATTGGAGCACAACTGGTCTCCCCACACACTGGTGTTGATCTTCCAGTGTGAGAGAGAAACTACAATATTATAAACATGTGTCCAAATTCACTTTTGTGATCTGTCTCAGCTGTATCTTAAACAGAATTTAGGACTGAGCCTGTCTTTCCAAATGTAGCTGCCTGCGACCTCTGGTGGGGGGAACCTCATATCTCATTTTCAAGTGTCTGTGCACTTGGCTCTGGTCACCTCACCCTGGATGGTACTTGTGGTTAAACAGAAACTCTAAGCCCTGTGGGTTCTCTGTTGCCTCAGTGAAACAAAAGAACCATGGGCTGCTGGGGACAGTGTATGAGGATGCTGTAGAGATGAGCCCCATTACAGTGTCACCTGGGATGCCATTTGGATACTAATCAATGTTCAACGAGGAAACATATGACCTCCTGAGAGATTTTGCCTGATCTAATGGTCTCTCTGTCAAAGAACCCCATTTTTCCTGCTATCTCCACTGCTCAGTTTGGACTGATATTAAACATTCTAGAGAATGTGGCCAGGGGGTTAAACCATCTTCCTGTTTCAGCAATTAAAAAAATATATATATATAGTTTTGTGGATTTTTCCTCTCAGTCTTCCTGGTTTGGAAATTCTCCCTGGTATAGTGCCTTAATACTTCCTGCCACATATCACTACTTGGTTTCTTAGGGAACCATTTACCCTGATATGCTGGGTTGTGATTTGGTACCTGGAACCTTCACATGTTCCTTCATATCATTTGTTTTTCACAAACAGCTCTCTGGCCTGTTGACCTAGGTTTTCAGACCTGTTCCCAACCCACAGGGCTCTTTGCCTTCACAATTGGGCTCACCCAGTCTGGGCTCCATCTGTTCATCCTCATTTGTCTAATTAATACACTAGAATATGACATGATTATATAACACTCATTTGTGGGGACCAGTGTACATGTGCCCAGACACCTGAGATGGATGTCATTAACTCCCTTCTCCCAGAAACCTGGGCTCAAAATTTTGGTTAACCTCCCAGAAACACAGGGCTGTTACTGCAGGGACTGAGACTGCTCACTGAATGGGCTCCCCCCCCATTCTTCCTGCTCTCTCCTGTGGTGTTTGTTGTCCCCCATTTTCCCACAACACCCAGTACTGCAGAGTGCTGGACATACCCGTGCACTCACAGAAATCTCCAGCAAAACAAGACCCATGAAAGCTTCTGGAGAGAGAGAACCATGATGGGAAGGATTCTTAAGTTCTTGGATTCAGGATACGTTTAGCTTCTTGCTAGAGATTTCTGAGCTACAAACACTATCTTCTTGCCCCATGATCTCTAACCCTGTGACCTTGAAATCAAGATGGGATTATAGGGGTCAAGCAAGGATAATAATTAATTACCCACGACCTGAGAAACAGATGTCAGTGGTAGAACATTTATTCTTTGGGGGCCTAAAGTTTTTCTGGCTTCATTCAAATGCAAATATTGCGGGTAGAAGTTACATTTTGTACCTTTACCAGCACAAACCTAAAACATGAGGGTTTAATGGGACATAGATACAGAACTGTGTCCTGTAGCTGAGAGCGATGTACTTCCTGAATAAAGTGAAAAGGAGAAGAACATTAACAAGGCTTCTGGACAATTTCATATTGAGGATCTGAGTCATGTCCACTATGATTAACAGTAGTCATATGCTGCTATTGAGCACTTGAAATGTGGCTATTGAGACAGTGTGTAAGTGATACACTGATATTGAAGACTTAGCAAGAAAAAATAATAAAAATATGTTGATTATTTTTTGTATTGATTATCTGTTGAAAGAATAGTTCGGGGGGCACCTGGGTGGCTCAGTCGGTTAAGCGACTGCCTTCGGCTCAGGTCATGATCCTGGAGTCCCGGGATCGAGTCCCGCATCCGGCTCCCTGCTCGGCAGGGAGTCTGCTTCTCCCTCTGACCCTCCCCCCTCTCATGTGCTCTCTCTCTCTCTCATTCTCTCTGTCTCAAATAAATAAATAAAATCTTTAAAAAAAAAAAAAAAGAAAGAAAGAATAGTTCGGCTATATTGGGTTAAATGAACCATTTAAAAATTAATTTCATCTATTTCTTTCTACTTTTTAAAATGTGGCTACTAAAATATTTAAAATTATGTATGTGACACATAATATTTCTCTATTTCTACAGGACAATGCTCTTTTAAAAAAATACAGAGAGGGGCGCCTGGGTGGCTCAGTTGGTTAGGCGACTGCCTTCAGCTCAGGTCATGATCCTGGAGTCCCGGGATTGAGTCCCACGTCGGGCTCCCTGCTTGGTGGGGAGTCTGCTTCTCCCTCTCCCGCTTCCCCCTCTTGTGGTCTTTCTCTCTCTCTCTCTCTCAAATAAATAAATAAAATCTTTAAAAAAAAATACAGAGAAAAAATTCAAAGAATAAATATCACCTGGTTTACCATTTTGCTTCATCCATCCATTGACCCATCTCCCTCATCTATCCACCCACCTATCCATTAATCCACCCATTTGCCTATCTTATTTACTTACCCATCATCAATTCATCCATCCATCCATCCATCCATCTATTCATCAATCTATTCAAATTAATACCTCATCTTGGCATAAGTCCAATGAAGAAAATTTTACTGAATTTAGCATTGACAGGGATATAAATGCCCAAATGAGAAAGTAGAGGAGGAGAAAAAGAAAGAAGAACAGGCAAAAAAATAAATAAATAAAAGGGGGGGTGTTGAGAACAATACTGAAAACAAAGTTCATTAAGAATATCTTGCAGCTTTTGCTGCATCCTTCCACATGTTTTCTCAGCTAATTCCCTCTACTTCCTTATTAGTTAGGAAGTCTCTTGTAACCTGTACCAGCTTAGTGGAAGTTTGTGATATGTCCAATTCCCAATGTCACTAAAGTTTCTAACAGTTACATATGTATTAGTATCACATAAAATAAAACTTTGTCTATTGCTTAAACAAATAAAGTTTTATGTGTTTTCTTAGCAGCTGCTGGTGTTGGTTCTAATGTCAGGGTAGTGGTCCTGTAATTTGACTGGCATTTTCCTCACACTTGTGGCCTCCTGTTTAGAAGATGGCAGCTGTAGCTCCAGATAACATATCTACATTCAAAGAAGGAATAAGAAAGAGTGGTGGCCTCTGATTTAACTTTTTCTTTTTTTAAGGAAAAGAAAATCCTTCTGAGAATCTACCAAAGTGTATACTTTATCCCATTAGCCAGAACTGTAAAAGAATATTGAGTTTTGATTCTCCACAGTGATTGGCAGAAGATAAAATGTACACAGAAATCCCTATTGGGTTGGTCAATAAACAGAATTTCACAGCATGGCAGCTGGGAACTTGGATCTTAGGATTTCACATGTATTCTTTCCTCACAAAACCTCCTGCTAATGAATTACTGGCTTGTCCTCGGCAGTTCTATATGTTGTTATAAACATTTATTCCAATGAATGATTGTTTGTCCTTCATATCAGATTGATGCAGACTTCTTATCTAATTGTGTTATTGAGAAGCAGCATGGCCCAATAGAAACTACAACATGTAGAAGATCATGTGACCTGGTTCTATGCCAAATTTGGATATATATTTCCAATTGTTTTGTCCTTCACCTTAGCTCTATCCACAAAATTGAAATAATAGTACCTACTCCCCTTTACCACATAGAATTTTGTGAGGTATACTTTAGTCCTTTGGGAGGTTCCATATGAGCTATATCAACTGTAGTAATACTAAAATATCATTAAAATACCACACACAAATATTTGTGTAGCACTTTAGGGGGGTTAAAACTAGCTTTAACAAACATCACCTCATGTGAGCCTTGTTTAGCCACTGTGGGCTTTTCAGACTAAGAAATTATCTTGGATTTAAGTTATATGTTAGGTACCAATTTTTCTTGCCAAATTATTATAACAATTCTTATAAGCATATTCAAATAACTATGTTATTTTTATACACATCATCTTTTATAGCAGTTTGTATCTCACACACCACATCCATACAGAGTTTCCAACTGTATTTTCTTTCTTTCTCTTACTTTGAGTCTCTCTCATTCTCTAGCTATAATTCCCAAGGCAATAATTTATTTCTCCCCCCTCTTCACCACTACCTCCTGCTGGTGCAGTGACTGCAGAGGAAGGAGTCTGCCAGCCAAAGAGACAAAACTTGGTGAGACGAAAGCCCTGACTCCCTCCTGAGGAGTGTCCAAGTCTGAGTTCATGTCTGTGAGCAGTTCTAATGACCAGATGCTGATCAAGGGACTGCTGACCTGGCAGTGGGGAAGGAGAGCTCAACTCCAGCAGCTGGGGCTCAGTAGACTCTGCTTAGGTCAACAAGCCCAGTCTAACCTTGCACACCCAAAAGGCTCAGCAAACACTCTGATGCCAACCACTAAACAGTCACTGTGGCTGGAGAATGACTATGGAGAAAATTTGTGAAATGAAGTTGGAGTGGAAGGGAATGGCCACACTGTGCAGTGCATCTCACATCAGGTGCATCATTCAGGGTTCTACAGAGAAACAGAACCAGCAGGATACACATACATATGCATAATAACACACAAATAATGCATATACATATATATGTATTTATATATACATATACATATAGAAAGAAGAGGGAGTAGAAATTTATTCAAGGCTCATGTGTCATGTGATTGCGGGACTGGTAAGGCCAAAATCTGTAGGACAAGGCTGCAGACTGGAAACTCAGACAGGAACTAATGCTTCAGTTTTGAGGCAGAATTGCTTCTTCTACAGAAAACCTCAGTTTTTGCTCTTAAGGTCTGTCAACTAATTAGATGATGCACACCCACATTATCGAGGATAATCTCCTTTACTTAAAGTCAACTGATTGTAGAGGTTAACCACATCTTCAAAATACCTTCACAGCAATATTGACATTATTATAGCCTAGCCAAGTTGATACACAAAACTAACCATCACACCTGGTTAAGAGTTTTGGACTTTGAAGGGCAATAAGCAACATACTTTCCTCAAGCAGAGAAGTGATGTGGTCTAATAATGGTTTTTAAAGACCAGTCTGACATTTGAGTAGCAGTACTGTGGACACAGGGAGAACAGTTGGAAGGCTTTGGTAAGGTCTCTGTGTAATATCTAGGGTAGAGATGATTGTGGTTTGATGTAGACAAATTTAGACATGTTTTGGAGGTAAAATTGACAGGACTTGGGGGTTAATTTCAAATAAGGGATAGAAAAAGGAAGGTGTCAAGTATATCTTGTACATATAGGACTCAAGCAACTGGTTGGAAATTTACTAAGATAACAAAGACTGCATGAGAAAAGGTTGATGAAAGGAAGGCATTTGGTACATCTTTTGGGGGGGCATATCAGTAAACTATTGAAGTGAAGCTGTCAGGTGGAACAGTCTGCTTGCTGTTCAGATGAGAGGTCTACATTGGAGGTGTGGATCTGGGTGTTGCTAGCACATGGATGGTCTAGATGTCATGGTGGAGGTGAGCTCACCTAGGGAGAGGTATGGTGTGGGATATGGCTGAATGGCTGTGCTCCCAAGAATGTTTTACATGCCTAAGCTGTCCTTAGAGAGCCTGGTATCCCTTCTGACCTTCAAATAGGATTTTGATTGCTGTGCTGTCATTGGTCTCAGCTCTCGAGTTCTTACCTGGATGGAGATTATGCTGATTTAGCTTAATCTTCCAATTGGCAGGAAGGTAATGAGACAGAATACACAGTAGAAAACTATTGTTATCAATGCTAATAGCCTGTATCCTGTTCCAACATTGTATTAAAAATCATATCTCAGGACAGCTTGGCAGTAGGACATATTAATCACATTTACCGTGCTACCTTCAGATCAGAGCAATCATATTTATGATTTAAAAATTGCTCACTGAATAATATCACATGTAAGTCATTTCTCTTGTTTTTCTTTTTTCTTTTTTCTTTTTTAAAGATTTTATTTATTTATTTGAGAGAGAGAGAATGAGAGACAGAGCATGAGAGGGAGGAAGGTCAGAGGGAGAAGCAGACTCCCTGCCGAGGAGGGAGCCCGATGCGGGACTCGATCCCGGGACTCCAGGATCATGACCTGAGCCGAAGGCAGTCGCTTAACCAACTGAGCCACCCAGGCGCCCCATTTCTCTTGTTTTTCTATGTCCTTATATTATTGCCTCTAATTAGCAATGTCAGAAAATAATATTTTTTAAATAAGATAAAATTAGTTACAAATATAGTTTAGACTTGATATTGATATTAGTCTTTCTATCTTTACTTTAACTGTTTGATTAATCTGTATGGTGTCATTGAGCCAGAATAATCCCATCTTCCCCTCTTAGATCCAGGACATTTCTGGTAGCAAATGACTTCCATGCCTTCTCAGTGTTTTTTTCCCTGTGGAGCCCAAATCACTGAGTTTGTTCAGAAGTCACCTTCAAGTCTCACTCCTACCTGACTCTACATAGAGCACACTATTCCATTCTTCATGTACAGTATCATATATCATAACATTAAAAACTATCTAATTATGCTGTGAATTTTTTGTTCATTGCTCTGGACCAATATGGATGCAACAGTTTTTAAATGAGTCTATTTTCTTTTCCATTTCTTGTCTTTTAGATCTACATACACTCAACAACAAACATCTATTAAACATACTATTATTTAATTCAACTCATCAAGCAAATTCAATGACATAATGCATCAATTCCTCATAGTTGGAGCAAGATTTTTTTCTTTCATTTGCCTTGCCCTAATAATTCATGGATGGATGTGGTCTCTTTCTTCACTCTTAAGAGGACCTGATGTATATAGTTTAAAATTTATATAATATTAAAAACTTAAATACTCTGTCTCTCTCACATAATAACTAAGTTTGTGTATGATTGGGTTTGACATTGTACCTTTTAGAACCTCCATTTCTTTATCAGTAAAATAAGATATTTGGCCTGAATCCACAGCTTTTATCCAGAGTGTCCATCAGGATCTTCTGCTGCACTTTGTAAATGTACCACTGCCCTGGAACTACCACCAGAAATTTGAATTTTGTGAGATTTGAGTAGGTCCTGGGCACAAATATATTTATAAATTTCCACAGGTGATTCTGATGCCTACCTAGGTTCAAAACATTGGTCTAGATCTGTGGCTGCATTTCATAATGTCCTGAAAAGTTTTTAAAAATGTTAATCTGCAGGATTATCACCAAAATGGCAGAGGAGTAGGAGACCTTAGTTCCTTCTGGTCCTAGGAATTCAGCTATATAGCTATCAAGTAATTCTGAACACCTGCAAATTCAACCAGAGATCTAAGAATAGTTGCAACTCTATAAATATAACAGCAACCACTTTCTACTGGGAAGATGGAAAAACTCACTTCAAAAAAGAGAATAAGAGGTAGTACTGACTGCCAGGGACCTAATTGGTATAGACATAAGTAAGATGTTGGAACTAGAGCTCAGAATAATGATTATAAAGATTCTAGCTGAGCCTGAAAAAAGCACAGCAGGCACTAGAGAATCCCCTTCTGGAGAAATAAAAGAACTAAAATCTAACCACGTCAAAATCAAAAAGGAAATTAACAAGATGCAATAAAGAATGGAGACTCTAACTGCTAGGATAAATGAGGCAGAAGAGAGAATTAGTGATATAGAAGACAAAATTATGGAGAATAAAGAAGCTGAGAAAAAGAGAGATAAACAAGAATTTGAGAGATAAGTGATACCAAAATCAAAACAATATTAGAATAATTGGGATCCTAGAAGAAAAGGAAAGAGAGAGAAAGGCAGAAGGTATATTGGAGCAAATTATAGTGGAGAACTTCCCTAATCTGGGGAAAGAAACAGGTATCCAAGCCCAGGAGGAACAGAGAACCCCCCTCAAAATCAGTAAAAATAGGTCAAGACCCCAACATATAATAGTGAAACTTGCAAATCTCAGAGATGAAAAGAAATCCTGAAAGCAGCTCATAACAAGTGGTCCATAACCTACAAGGGTAGAAACATTAGATTGGCAGCAGACCTAGCCACAGAGACCTGGCAGGCCAGAAAGGACTGACATGATATATTCAGGGTGCTAAATGAGAAAAATATGCAGACAGGAATATTTTATCCAGCTAGGATGTCATTCAAAATAAAAGGAGTGATAGAAAGCTTCCAGGAAAAACAGAAATTAAAACAATGTGTGATTAACTAGCCCTGCAAGAAATATTAAAGGGGATTGTTTAAGCAAAGAGAGAGCCCAAAAGTAAGATAGGCCAGAAAGGAGCAGAGCCCTTCTACAGAAGCAGTAAATTACAGGTAATACAATGGCACTAAATTCATATCTTTCAATAGTTACTCTGAATGTAAATGGGCTAAATGCCCCAATCAAAAGACACAGGGTATCAGATTGGATAAAAAATCAAGACGCATCAATATGCTGTCTGCAAGAGACTCATTTTAGATCCAAGGACACCTCCAGATTGAAAGTGAGGGGTGGAAAACCATTTATTATGCTAATGGACATCAAAAGAAAGCTGGAGTGGCAATCCTTATATCAGAAAAATTAGATTTTAAGCCAAAGACTATGATAAGAGATGAGGAAAGACACTATATCATAATTAAAGGATCTATCCCCTCACTGCCATGGACAGATCATCTAAGCAGAAGATCAACAAAGAAACAAAGACTTTGAATGACACACTGGACCAGATGGACATAACAGGTATATACAGAACTTTCCATTCTAAAACAACAGAAAACTCATTCTTCTTGAGTGTATATGGAACATTCTCCAAAATAGATAACATACTGGGTCACAAATCAGGTCTCAACAAGTATCAGAAGATTGGGATCATTTCATGCATATATTTGGACCACCATGCTTTGAAACTGGACAAGAGGAAATTTGAAAAGAACTCAAGTACATGGAGGCCAAAGAGCATCCTGCTAAGGAATGAATGGGTCAACAAGGAAATTAAACTGGAATTAAAAAAATTCATGGAAACAAATGAAAATGAAAACACCACTGTTCAAAACCTTTGGGATGCAGCAAGGCTGTCCTAAGAGGGAAGTATATAGCAATATAAACCTTTCTCAAGAAACAAGAAAGTCCTCAAATACACAACCTACCTTACACCTAAAGGAGTTGGAAAAATAACAGGAAATAAAGCCTAAATTCAGCAGGAGAAGAGAAATAAGAAAGATCAGAGCAGAAATCAATGAAATAAAAACCAAAAGAACAGTAGAACAAATGAACAAAACTAGAAACTGGTTCTTTGAAAGAATTAATAAGATTGATAAACCCCTGGTCAGACTTATCCAAAAGAAAACAGAAAGGACCCAAATAAATAAAATCATGAATGAAAGAGAGATCACAATTAACACTGAAGAAATATAAACAATTATAATAGGATATTATGAGCAATGATATGCCAACAAATTAGGCAATCTGGAGGAAATGGATGCATTCTCAGAGATGTATAAACTACCAAAACTGAAACAGAAAAATATAGAAAACCTGAACAGACCCATAACTAGCAAGGAAATTGAAGAAGTAATAAAAAATCTCCCAACAAACAAGAGTCCAGGGCAAGAAGACTTCCCAGTGGAATTCTACCAAACATTTAAAGAAGAATTAATACCTATTCTACTGAAGCTGTTTCAAAAAATAGAAACAGAAGGAAAACTTCCAAACTCGTTTTATGAGGCCAACATTACCTTTTTCCCCAAAACAAAGACCCCACCAAAATGGAGAATTACAGAACAATATCCCTGATGAACATGGATACAAAAATTCTCAACAAAATAATAGCCAAGGGGATCCGACAGTACATTAAAAGGATTATTCACCAAGACCAAATGGGATTTATTCCTGAGCTGCAAGGGTGGTTCAACATCCACAAATCAATCAATATGATACACTACATAAGTAAAAGAAAGGACAAGAACCATATGATCCTCTCAATAGAAGCAGAAAAAGCATTTGACAAAGTACAGAATTCTTCTTTGATTAAAACTCTTCACAGGGTAGGGATAAAGGGATCATACATACCTCAGTATCATAAAAGCCATCTATGAAAAGCCCACAGTGAATATCATTCTCAATGGGGAAAAGCTGAGAGCTTTTCCCTAAGGTCAGGAATATGGTAGGAACATCCACTCTCACCACTGTTGTTCAACAAAGTACTGTAAGTCCTAGGCTCAGCAATCAGACAACAGAAAGAAATAAAAAGCGTCCGAATCAGCAAAGAAGAAGTCAAACTCTCACTCTTTGCAAATGACATGATACTCTATGTGGAAAACCCAAAAGACTCCACCCCAAAACTGCTAGAACTCATACTGCAATTCAGCAGTGTGGCAGGATATAAAATAATCAAAGCAAATAAATTAGTTGCATTTCTATCTTCTATCTTCTACACTAACAATGAGACAGAACAAATACAGAACAAAGAGAAATTAAGGAATTGATCCCATTTACAACTGCACCCAAAACCATAAGATATATAGGAATAAACCTAACCAAAGAGGTAAAGGATCCGTACTCAGAAAAAAACTGTAGAACACTCATGAAAGAAACTGAGGAAGACACAAAGAAATGGAAAATGTTCCATGTTCATGGATTGGAAGAACAAATATTGTTAAAATGTCTATGCTACCTATAGCAATCTACTCATTCAATGCAATCCTTATCAAAATACCATGAACTTTTTTCACAGAGGTGGAACAAATAATTCTAAAATTTGTATGGAACCAGAAAAGAACCTGAATCTCCAAGGAAATGTTGAAAAAGAAAATCCAAACTGGTAGCATCAAAATTCTGGACTTCAAGCTCTATTACTAAGCTGTAATCATCAAGATGTTATGGCACAGGCACAAAAACAGACACATATATCAATGAAATAGAATAGAGAATCCAGAAATGGACCCTCAAGTCTATGGTCAACTAATCTTTGACAAAGCAGGAATGAATATCCAATGGAAAAAAGATAGTGTCTTCAACAAATGGTGCTGGGAAAATTGGACAGCCACATGCAGAAGAATGAAACTGAACCATTCTCTTACACCATACACAAAGATAAACTCTAAATGGATGAAAGACCTCAATGTGAGACAGGAATCCATCAAAATCCTAGAGGAGAACACACGCAACAACCTCTGTGACCTTGGCCATAGCAACTTCTTGCTAGATATATCTCCAAAGACAAGGGAAACAAAGGCAAAAATGAACTACTGAAACTTCACCAAGATAAAAAGCTTTTTCACAGCAAAGGAAACAGCTGACAAAACCAAAAGACAACCTACAGAATGGAAAAAATACTTGCAAATTACATATAAGATAAAAGGCTAGTATCCAAGATCTATAAAGAACTTATTAAATTCAACACTCAAATAACAAATAATCCAATCAAGAAATGGGCAGAAGACATGAACACACACTTCTCCAAAGAAGACATACAAGTGGCCAACAGACACATGAAAAAATGTTCCACATCACTTGGCATCAGGGAAGTACAAATCAAGACCACAATTAGATACCACCTCACACCAGTCAGAATGGTTAAAATTAACAAGTCGGGAAATGACAGATGTTCATGAGAATGTGGAGAAAGGGGAATCCTCTCACATTGTTGGTGGGAATGAAAGCTGGTATAGCCACTCTGGAAAACAGTATGGAGGTTCCTCAAGAAGTTAAAAATAGAGCTATCCTATGACCCAGCAATTGCACTACTGGATATTTACCCCAAAGATACAAATGTAGTGATCCAAAGGGGCACCTGCATGCCAATGTTCATAGCAGCAATGTCCACAATAGCTAAACTGTGGAAAGAGCTGAGATGTCCATTGACAGTTGAATGGATAAAGAAGATGTGGTATGTATATACAATAGAATATTACTCAGCCATCAGAAAGGATGAATACTTACCATTTACATTGAAGTGGTTGGAACTGGAGGGCATTTTGCTGAGTGAAATATGTCAATCAGAGAAAGACAATTATATGGTTTCACTTATATGTGGAATAAAGAAACAGCACAGAGTATTATAGGGGAAGAGAGGGAAAACTGAATGGGAAGTCATCAGAGAGGGAGAAAAACCATGAGAGACTCTTAACTATAGGAAACAAACTGAGGGTTGCTGGAACGGAGGGAAGTGGGGGAATGAGCAATGGGTATTATATAATACTGATGAATCACTGACCACTATCTCTGAAACCAATAAAACATTATATGTTAATTAATTGAATTTAAATAAAAAATGGAAAAAATGTTAATCTACAGGTCTCACTACAGACTAATTAAATCAAAATCTCTGAGGGGACTCATTTTTTTTGTTTGTTTGCTCCATTTACATTTTATTTATTTATTATTTATTTTTTTATTATGTTATGTTAGTCACCATACAGTACATCATTAGTTTTTGATGTAGTGTTCCATGATTCATTGTTTGTGTACAACACCCAGTGCTCCATGGAAATACATGCCCTCCTTAATACCCATCACTGGGCTAACCTATACCCCCACACCCCTTCCCTCTAAAACCCTCAGTTTGTTTCTCAGAGTCCATAGTCTCTCATGGTTATCTCCCCCTCTTCATTTTTCCCTTTCTTCTCCTAATGTCCTCCATGTTATTCCTTATGTTCCACAGATAAGTGAAACCATATGATAATTGACATCCTCTGCTTGACTTATTTCACTTAGCATAATCTCCTCCAGTTCCATCCATGTTGATGCAAAAGTTGGGTATTCAACCTTTCTGATGGCTGAGTAATATTCCATTGTATAGGATGCTTGGGTGGCTCAGTCGATAAGCATCTGCCTGTGGCTCAGGTCATGATCCCAGGGTCCTGGGATCGAGCTCCGCATCAGGCTCCCTGCTTGGCAGGAAGGCTGCTTCTCCCTCTAACACTCCCCCCTGCTTGTGTTCCTGCTCTTGCTATCTCTCTCTCTCTGTCAAATAAATAAATAAAATCTTTTAAAAAAATACTCCATTATATATATGGACCACATCTTCTTTATCCATTTTTCTGTTGAAGGGCATCTTGGCTCTTTCCACAGTTTGGCTATTGCGGACATTGCTGCTATGAACATTGGGATGCATGTGGCCCTTCTTTTCACTGTATCTGTATCTTTGAGGTAAATGCCCAGCAGTGCAATTGCTGGGTCATAGGGTAGCTCTATTTTTAACTTTTTGAGGAACCTCCACACTGTTTTCCAAAGTGGCTGTATACCAACTTGCATTCCCACCAACATTGTAAGAGGGTTCCCCTTTTTCCACAACCTCTCCAACACTTGTTTCTTACCTTGTCAATTTTTGCCATTCTAACTGGTGTAAGGTGGGATCTCAATGTGGTTTGATTTGAATTTCCCTGATGGCTAATGATGATGTACATTTTTTCACATGTCTGTTATCCATTTGTATGTCTTCTTTGGAGTCTGAGGGTACTCATACTTTAATATTTTTTAAATCACCTCAGGTAATTCCACTATGTGGTTAAAGTTGAGAACTGGTGGTCAAAATCACTGTTATTATTATCATTAGAGTAGATAAATACTGAAAAACGGAATAAGCATTTAGAAACTTTATAACAATTTGACACTGCTGCTCTATCCAAGTGATCAGGATAATTTCCTCTTTATTATCTGTTATTATTTTTTTTTTGTAAGAACAAAAGGCTATGATTTTATTTTCAGATTTTTGGAAATAGTTTTCAGGAAAAAAATGACAAGAACACATAAAAAACTTGAAATCATTCATTGAACTATGATCTCTCAGCAGAGAAAGAGACTTTGAATTCCTCTCCTTCTGAAAGCAGAAATCACTTCCAAAATATCCCTCACTTGTGTAAATCTTTCCCAAGTTTGATGTACTTCACCTCATAAAAGGAACATTATTTTTAATCATTTAAAGGAAAAGAAATAAAATAGGG
This sequence comes from Leptonychotes weddellii, assembly GCF_054177405.1. Lineage (NCBI taxonomy): Eukaryota > Metazoa > Chordata > Mammalia > Carnivora > Phocidae > Leptonychotes > Leptonychotes weddellii. Next base: position 68,476,541 of record NC_138379.1, read on the forward strand.
AAGGCGGGTTTCTCATGTTAAACACTTTTGGACAAAGGTCACATCTCTGAAGCAACTTTGCAATATACAGAGCCTATAAAAATTAGCAAGTGATACTCATTCAAGCACCTTAATTAACTGTACTTCATATAGTTTTATAGCTGGGATTAGGCTCAAACAAAAACAAAACAGAACAAAATAAAAAACCAGCTAGCACAGAGCTGTTAATAAATAAAAAAAAGAAAGAAAAGAAAACCCAACTTTAAAATATTGATTACTGTGAGGTGCAATCAAATGAAAATTAACCCTGGATGACAAAACAACTTTCTAATTACATAAATAAGTCCTATTATGCACTGGAAATTTCCACTATCAGAATTTCCTGATTACAGTAAAATGGGAACGGTAAGTAAACATGGTAACTTGATTCTTTTTGGGTCTCCTGGTCCAGCTGCCCTCCATAAGAGTCTCTGGGTTTTCAACAAAGCATGACCAGTCCTTCTGAAGAGGTAGGGTGAATAGCAACTGTGTTGTCAAAGTCAGCTTTTGTTGCTCCCATTTTAACTGCAACAGCAAAACCCTGCAGCATTTCATCACACCCGATTCCTTGTGTATGGATCCCAACCACCTTTTCCTCTGCGGTGGCACAAACCATTTTCATCACACATTTTGTTTTCTTTTTGGTAACCACGTGATATATTGGGGTAAAGGTGGTTGAATAGGTCTTCACATTTTCTTTTCAATATTTATAAATGGACTCATCTTCTGTGAGTCCCACTATCCCAAACAGGAGGGCGGGGGGGGGTGGTGGTGGCTGAAGATGACTGTGGGGAAGTTGTCATAGTCTAATTTGGAATCTTCTTTGCATTCCAAAAGTCTATGGGCAAGTTTTCAGCCAGCAGCTATGGCACCTGGAGTAAGAAGAGCTTTTCTACACATGTCCCCAACTGCATAGATGCCTTTTACGCTGGTATTCTGGAATTCATCTACTATGATATGACCTTTGTCATCGGTTTGAATCCCCACTTTGTTTAAATTCAGACTCCACTGGAGTTTGGGTCCCGCCCAATGGCCCATAGCAGGCAGTCAACATCTGGAATTGTGGTCAAGATGGGTTTCCTACCAGGAACTTAAGTAATCATGCACAGTTCCAAGCCTGAAGAAGTCTTTTTAACTTCCTTGACCTGTGAGTACTTCAGGACCTCTATGCCAGAATTCTCCAGCTCTTCAGTGCAGTTTGAACTGATAATTGAATCAAAATTTCTAAGTACCTTATCAAGCCGGTATCATTAGTGATGTCTTTGAACCCAGAGCAGAAAGAATCCCAGCTATCGCTACAACAATGTAGCCTGCACAACAATGACACTGCGGCCAGGCAATTCTTCCAATTGGGAAAATCCATCACTGGTTTTTCCTAGGTTGGCACCGGGGATCTGGCTCTCCTGAGGACATGAGGGTAAGCCACCTGTGGCAATCAGGATGTAAGAAGCAGTGTATTTGTTCCCATTGACCTCTACTGTGGGCTCGAGATCACACGTGAATGATGCGTGGCCCTGGATGATTTCTATATGGGACTTGGTTAGATTATTTTGATAGATGGTATTCAGGCAGCTCAAATAGGCATCACGCTTTTCCTTTATAATGTGCCAATTGAATTTACTCTTACAACTTTGAAAGCCGTAATCAACATGATCGTGCATGAATTCAGAGTGGACAGTTGTGTTCCACATTACTTTTTTGGGTACACATCCAACATTCACGCATGTGCTGCCCAGCTTGTGGCTCTCCACCATGGCAGCCCTAGCGCCCAGCTCTGCCACCCTGCGTGCACTGGCCAGACAGCCCGAGCAGCCCCCATCACCAGGTAGTCTTAAGAGGCCACGATGCCGGCAGCGGGCGGAGGGCGCTGTGGCTGAGGCTCTGGCCTGCACACCATGGAACCAGAGAGGGCACGGGTGGGCCCCAGCAGAGGCAGTGGAAAGCGGGGGAAGGCGCACGCTGCCCGCCGCTAGTTCGGGCCAGGTGCTGGTGCTCAGGGCATGGGGCAGCAGGGCCATGCACGTGAAGTCTATTGCCTACTATTTTTCAAATATTTCTTTATATTTTCTTTTATTTTGGTTTTGCTTTCTTCTTACTCTTTTGCTTCTTTTGGTGTTATCTTTTTCTTCTTAAAAAATGTTTATGGTATTTTACAGTCCACAACAGATTGGGAATTAATATAAACATACAAACAAGCAACCAAACAAGCAAAGCTTGATTCCTCGATAGTTAGGAATGCTGGTACAGATAACCTCTGAGCCCCTTAGAGAGTTGGGGACCATGCTGTGGACAACTTCTGAGTCTCCTCGGAGAGTTGGCAATTGCTTTTTTTTTTTTTTAAGATTTTATTTATTTATTTGAGCGAGAATGAGAGACAGAGAGCATGAGAGGGAGGAGGGTCAGAGGGAGAAGGAGACTCCCCGCTGAGCAGGGAGCCCGATGCGGGACTCGATCCCGTGACTCCAGTATCATGACCTGAGCCGAAGGCAGTCGCTTAATCAACTGAGCCACCCAGGCGCCCGGCAATTGCTGCTTTTGATAATCTCGGAACCCTCTCATATACTTGGATACTGCTGAGGTAGGTAGATAAACTCTTAGCTCCTGTACACTTTTCTGATCCTGTGGCTGTTACTAGTGTTGATAACAAGTTCCACACAATAAGAAAATCAGGGAGAGATGCACAGAATGCAGGTACTGCTGGCTCAGCCCATGCAGCTTGAGGCTCCTCCACACAGTATATAGCCAACACTTGGTATAATAGCTCCTGATTTTGTTTTGGGAAAAGAACCTTTATCCAAGAACCTTCATCATCTTTCAGTCAAGAAAAGAAACCTCACCCTTTTCAGCCAAGTAATGAGCATGTGAGCAAATCTGGCCAAGCAGATATTCTTACCCTAAAATTTGAACCTAGAGCTTGAAATAATTGGAGTTTATATGTTGTGAATATAGAATACCTTGAAGATATGGTCGTTGGCTCCTGAGACCCACATTACTGGGACCACTCCTCTTATTCTTATGCTTTATGAATCCGGGTCTCTGGATTTTTCATTATATGAGTTCCCCTATATCTTTCCAAAGTCTTTTTGTTATCTACAACTGAAAAGACTTAAATGATATTCTCTGCTTACAATGTACAAATTCCCATAGTATGTTCGGTCATACATTAAATAAGGACAATTTGGTTTTATGTATCCTTTAAAAAAGGAGCTCCAGGGCCTAAGAAATATGTCTACTACATACCCCTGTTCACAGGGCCTGATTTTGCTTAAAGAAGTGATTAGAGGAGGTTTTTGATGTATGACTAAATGACATTTCCTGCCCAGCCTAAAAATGCTTCTTGGAAGAATGCTCCAGGGGCCATTGCAAAGCCAGCAGGGTTGAAATCTTTCTTTTACATTCTCTAGATATGTGCTCACTTCTGCATCCCTACATTTCCTATCTCCTCAGCAACATCTTCGCATCCCTCTGATAGGAATTTATGTGTCAGGCTTTCCTTAGTCTTTCTAATTTCTAAGATGACAAATAGCCATTCTCAGTGATGGGTCCAAGCTTGAGTAATGAGTGAGAATAGCAACTTGATAACTTAGCTGAGGCCCTATACTGTAATCAAGAGGAGTGGTCCCACAGTGGAATTTTAAGCATCAATGCTAGTATGAGTCCACCTCTAAGAGGAGCTTGACCACTTCCATCTCTCCCTTTTTCTCACATTCTGTTCCAATCTCAGCAAATGTTATACAGCTCAAGATGAGTCAGAATGAAGAGCAGGACAATCCCAGCTCTAAGCCAGTGGTTCCCAGATTTCATCTGCATAGCATCTGCCTGGGGGAGGATAGATCTTTAAAATACAGATCTCAGGCCCCACCCCCAGAGTGTCTGATCTTGTATGCCTGGGGTGGGGCCTGAGAACTTGCATGTCTAACAGGTTTTCACTGAGGCCAATGTGAGCTTGAGGCCAGACCACACTTTAGAACACTTACTCTAAGTCAGTGATTGGGTAGTCTGTCTAGATGTAGAGTTTCCAGAAGTCACAGAGGTAGGTGTGGCCCCTGATTTCTTTCTCACCTACCCACGTGGCTTAAGTGGTAAGTGCTCAAGGACCAACCATCTCCTCCTCTTTTTGGCTGTTTTCTCTTCCTCTAAATGACAACCAGACATATGATTAATAGCTCAGCCCTGACATTTTATTTTTTTTCTCCAGTGGTGAGCATTGGCTAGTTATAAGGTCTGAAGATGTGTATGGGTGAAGATTATTTGATTCTATGCTCTAATATGCCCCAAGACTAAACAAAAATAATTCTCCAGAGGGTAAAAACTAGTTTAATAGACCTTGAAATTTGGCTTGGAGGCAAAGCCCTAACTAATAATAAGTTACTTTGATTTACTTGTATCATTATCTATACATTGCCTTGGAGATAACATGGGGTGGAGGGTTGGTAAAACAAGATAGGGATTGTGTATTCCTATACCTGCTGGTCAAAATGCCATCATGATAACATCCATTCTCACTAAGATCATGAATAAAGGAGATGTTTTGATTTTGAAACATAGTCTTCTTAGCAATTCTTGAATCATACACATGGTCCATTGAGGCACATGGTACAAGTAAAAGCAGCCCTGTGAGGTGCTGAGTTTTACTTCTCCTGGTATGGACAGGAACATTCTCTGAGAAGTTGAGTTGGAAAGCTATGAGGTAACCCGATAAATGAGTTTTACAGGGCTAACACATTATAATTCTTGTGGGATGTAGCTCAGATTCAAAAGCTTCACCTGGGTCTCAGGTGTCTAAGCATGACCCTGACCAGTAAATGAAGGACAACATTACCTAAAGTCAGTGTGGGGACAATTAAAACAAATGGTGAGAGATCCTCAAAGAGAACATATGTCTCTGGGGAAGCTAGAAGGTCCCGTGTGATCCAGCTGTCCTCGTAGGAAGACTCTCCTTACAAGGCCTTGGAGGAGCTAAGTTTGACCTACAGCCTTACTAGGTTTTTGCTTGTTTGTTTGTGTTTTTGTTTAGTTGTTTTGTTTCCCAGCTGAGGAGGAAAACCTCTGCTGTTGCAAGTGAGTTCCCTACACCTATAATTCTGAGGACCTGTAAAGTCCAAGAGCTGAGCTCAGCAGCCCTTATCTCCAAGTTTGGGCTCACAGGCAACATAGACCATTAGTTGGGGCCAGTCCAAGACCCAGATGACATGAAGATTTCTCCCTCCTTCAGTCTGGACATGGGCTTCCAGGTACCTCTACAAGGTCCCTCTCTTTCCTAGTGCACTCCATCCCTCTCACTCCACTGTCAGCTCCTCCCAGGCAGCAGCCCTCCCTCTCTCTTCTCAGACCTCTCTTTTCCTAAGTATAGTCTGACACTAGTAGTATCCTCTTCTTTCTTTCCTCCCTTCTTAGATCCAAGCTTTTACTTTTCGTATCAGTAACAATTTTCTCCTGTTTTTCTCACCAAAGTTCTTTATGACACTTTGAAGAACACCTTTCTGGCCTTTTGACCAGAATATGGACAAACCATCAGGAATAAAAAGGAAGACACTTTTAGTCTGGCCAGGGGAAGCCTGAGCTTTCCTATCACTCACTGCTGCCTCTCCCCTACATGTATGAACCTGGTTCAGGGTCAGTGTCCTGTAAGCACCTTTTGTCTGGCTGATGCACGCCCTTTTCCCCTGCCCTGTCCTCTTTGGGGCCCACCAGGACCCTAGAGAAGAAAATAGAGGTGCCCCGGAACCTCTCAGGACAAGACATTTTAGAAAATGTGGCACCATCTACTGGGTCCAAGTATTGTATTGGAAGCTGCATCCTCTGTGACTGGGATGTCCATATTAATGACCCAAGGGTTTCGCTTGTTCCAGGCATCTTCTGATGTATCTGTTGAAGGGACTAATATATAGTTTTCCACATTTTTGGCAGCTTATTATGCAAATGAATCAGCATAATGCTTTGTGACTCTCGGAAGAAATGTGTTTTATGAGATAAGATGGTGCATTTATTTGCATGTCAGTATAGATTAGCATAAATGGAAAATTGAGTGAGAGGCACTGCCATTCAGAAAAGGGGACAGTGAGAGATTCTCACTAATATGTTGAGAAATGAGTTCCCAACAACTTTGGTGGAAGAGAAGTTGTGATGTGCTTTTCTGTGAGAACAGTGATGGATTTCTTCTCTGAGAGAGGTGTCTAAGAATGGGTATTGGGGCACCTGGGTGGCTCAGTCAGTTAAGTGTCTGCCTTCAGCTCAGGTCATGATCCCAGGGTCCTGGGATCAAGCCCTGCATCAGGCGCCCTGCTCAGTGGGGAACCTACTTCTCCCTCTCTCTCTCTGCTGCTCCCCCTGCTTGTGCTTTCTCTATCTGCCAAATAAATAAATAAAATCTTAAAAAAAAATAAGAATGGGTATCAAGAATGTGTCAGGGAACACAGGTTCCCCTGCCCTGGCTCAGGCACTGTGGAATCACATTTCCAAGATGCGGTGCCAGCACGATAATTTGTCTGAGTGACTCTGAACCTCCAGAAGTCTGCCTCTTGCACAAGTAAAGCACCTTCAAAATGTGTGATGTTTAATCACCCAAAATGAAAGTAAATCACTCTCTGGGGCGCCTGGGTGGCTCAGTTGGTTAAGCGACTGCCTTCAGCTCAGGTCATGATCCCAGGGTCCTGGGATCGAGTCCCACATTGGGCTCCCTGCTTGGCGGGGAGCCTGCTTCTCCCTCTCCCACTCCCCCTGCTTGTGTTCCCTCTCTCTCTGTCTCTGTCAAATAAATAAATAAAAATCTTTAAAAAAAAAAAAGAAAGTAAATCACTCTTAAAATGTGCTTTTTAATTACACCCCAATTTTTTATCTTTTCTTTCAAGTACCCAAAATTGCTTCTAACAAGACTAAAAAAATTGGAAAGACTTTCTAATATATTGTGCTTATTTAATAACTCAAAAGAAAACCACATTTTTCCTATCATAAGATTTAAGTCTTTGCTTCCTTTTTTCTCTTTCAAATCATATATTTTGCTTTTTAGATGGAACGAAGAGATAACAAATAATAAAACATAAATTTCCTAAACAAATATTAAAACTGTTGTCATAACCATAGGATCTCCACTGACACATTGAATGAAGATTATGTGCAATTACCCAGTAGTTGATCTAAAATATTCAGTTCGTTAAGAAAAAAAAAAGTGTTTTATTGTTAATTATATGAATTATTAACCATTTCACTTCCTTTTTACAAGCGTGGACCAAATAGCAATATAACTTTAAAGGAGATGCATTTCTTTAAGCCTCCTTCTTCCCAGATGCAAAATGAGATAAATCTCTCTCTCATTTTCTCTCACTCTCACTCAGAAGAGAGAAGAAAGGCAAGAACATCAAAGTCTGTGGGTGAGAGATGTTAATGAGGGCAAGAAGTCTCTGCTGGATCACTCCACACAGCTAAAATCCTTAGGCCTTTTTCACCATTATGTATGTATTGTACTGAAGTTTTCCCACTTCCCATATTATACCTGTTTTGTATACAAATGAAGAATTTTCTATTTATTCCTTTTAAACTTAATTCCCTTATTCTGGGTTTGTTGTACCAATGGATAGTGTATATAGATATTAACATATATTCTGCCTTTGTATAAAGTATTTATGCCCCTCGCATGTCACCCACATGTTTGGTAAAGCCGACTGAGTGCTCCTCATTGATGGGTGGCTGGAGAGGGTTAGGGAGGCTTGAGGATGGGAGGGATTAGCCCTTTGCAGCCAATGGTAGATGCCAAATCCCTGCCAAAGAACAAGGACCAAACTATTGAGAGAGAGGTAAGGAAGAACAGTGAGCTTGGGGTGGGAGCGGATGGGGTAAATTTAGAGTCAAGGGTTTGGGTCCAGTGAGTAAAGATCACTGAAAAACAGAAAAGAGTCAATCAGAAATTGGATTTTCTGGAATCAGTTAGGAATGGGTGCTTGGGTAATCAGTGGAAATGCCAAGGGTAAGTCCTCAGCTTTTCTTCAAGTTCTTGATTACAAGGCTAACTGGACAAGGCAGAGGAAAGACCCCAGGATCCTAGAGGATGATGCTGCTCTACACATTTATGGGATTATGAATCCACCTCCTGTGAGATCCTGCTGACTGTCCTCCTCCAATCTATCAGGAATTTACATGATCACTATTGAAGGTTCTGATGAAATTCTGATCTGCTGTCTAAGCAGCATCCTGACATCTCCAGGAACCATAAAGCAGCACTTACAAATACCCTAAAATAAAGAAGCCTCACAACCATTTAACTTAAGAGCAGCCTCTGAAAATATCATTGTTTGTATTCACTGGCGATCTTTTTGTCCCCACCCTCAGCCCCATCCTTGTATTCCCCTTTCACATCTGTCTCCAGACCTTCCCAGGCTCTTCACCCAGGCTCTGCAGGTAGCTGCAGAGACTTCTCACAGCCCAGAAAATAGTTAAGTGTGATCCACATCTCAGTGAGACAGGGAAACTAGAGGGACCCCATGAAAAACTGTTTTTTTTTTTTTTTTACTCCTTTTGCTGTTTCCATTCTTGCTAGGATCTATATCCCTGCCTTACATGTGCCTTATAGAACAGATATGTGTCCTTGTAAAGGTCAAGGAGATAATGATTTCTTTGGAGTCTTCCAGTACAATAGATAACATCTAAGGAGTGAACAGGTGGAGTTGTCGTGACCACGGACTCATCAAGACCCTTGGCGTGAGGGCATAAGTGACGTATAGAGGACATCCAAACAATTGTCTTTGTTCCTGGATGCCTGAGAAGACACATGCAGTGGACCACAACCCTCAATAAAATCCCAGACCCCAAGCAAAAATGAGACTCACTCTTCTTTCTTTTCTGAGTCTCCCAGACACTCGGTGTCTACACTTTCTCTATGTCTTCAATAAACTCTGTTATCACTTCCTCTCAGCCTGCATTTGACTTCTGTGTGAAGCCAAGGACCCTTTTGGCTAGTACTGTGGGACCTGCTTTATGCCCTCAAACCAGGCCAGCCTGCATCACCAGCCTACTCTCACTTGTCCCTACTGGAGCTCTGCTCAGATCCTGTTTGATATCTTCAAGATTACAACATACTGTGCCAATACTTCTCTAAGTACTTTACATATGGCAATCTACTAAATCCTTACACCCATAGAGTTAGGTGTTATTGATATGCCCATTTTATGGATGAACTGAGGCAGGAGAAATAAAGTTGACATCCAAAAATCACACAGCTAATAATGACAGAGTAGGTATTTGAACCAAGGCAATCTAACACTGTAGGCCATGTATCACCCATACTGATAAACTAGATAGCAACAGTATATTAGGGATCATTTGGACATATGGTATGGGCTGGAGCCCAGAAATGCATGAATTTCTTGGCCATATCTTTCTTTCCTTGTGTATTAATCTCATGCCTTCTTTTCTATATTTCATGCTGTTTTGACCATCTATGGAGGTTGCTAATCCTGAATGACCCATACTTCCCAGAGTTAGCAAATTCCTAGAGATAGCAAACAAATTGTCTTTAGCACACCTTTCATATGCAAACTAACCAGTCCAAATCTCATTTACCCAACTACCTTCTTTACCTAACTTGCATTCAAAGACAGTATTTTCCATGCCCTAAATCACCCAAGGGGCAAGTACTGGAGAACAACTAGAGACCACTTTTATAGTCCAAAGTTTGCCAAAGTTTTTCAAATTACCCAATCCTAAATTTCTTCAAATTTGCCTGTCTTGCCTCATGCATTTCTTCCCATGGAAGCTGTAATAAAGGCTCTGAGGCATGTTTTCCCCTCACTTTTTCTGTCTTCTGATTGACCTTGATACTTCCCTGTGTGTTTTTGTGTGGTGTGGCATGCCCTCTACTCTTGGGAATTTTGAGTAATACAACTATTTTCAATGGCGTTGACTTCTTCGTGTTGTCACTTAGTCATGTCTATAAATTAAATTTCAGGTACAATCAAAATAGCATCTTCCAAAATGGAGAGGAAACTGAGGGAAAGAATTGGTTTGGTTGGCACAGCAGATCCTGTCTCAAACTTCTTACCAAGCTTCATGCATAGGGAAAAAGGAAAAACAAGAGAAAGGGATGACTTATCCTGCCCCCATGGAGCAGAAAAAAGGCAGAAGAGCATGTTACATGCTTTTATCACATGGATCTCTGATTGTCACTAAAAGAGGCCCTGTTATATTCCACTGTGAACAAAGCATTCTGTGCTATGTCCTTCAGTCCTCACAATCATTCTTTGAGGCAGATTCCACTTTTATTCTCCTTTTATAGATGGTGAGGTTAAGTGACTTGCCCAAGGTTACATGGTTACCAAGTAGTGAAACCAGAATTTGAACCAAGGCAATTACTTTTCAGACAAACTATTGCAATCAAGTTAGCAATTCTTCTTCCTAGAGTGTGTGTGTTTGTGTGGTACGTATGTGTGGTGTGAGGGTAGCTGAAAAGGGAGATGGGCAGAAGAACTACTATCCTTTTTTTTTTTTTTTTAACAAATGCAATCTTAGGCTTTATGGAAAAAATGATGCCCAGGTCAAGACTGCTAATAGCCCCACTATGCTTGATGTTCATCAGAACATTTTGGGTACCACATTTTGAAAGGGTTTTTAATAAACAGGAAACATCCACCTTAACAGTGACCAGGGTATGGGATCTGAACATCATGTGAGAGGAGGAGAAGTAGAGAAATCCAGGTAAAGGGCAATCCTGCCCTATTGACTGAAAGAATGGGTTCTCCACAAATACTTGAAAATTGATTTGGTACTAGAGGCTCCCAATTGGTAAAAGTCCCAATTAGAAACCCAGGTGTAGAGAGTGTGTTTGAAGATCATCTTAGGCTGAGGTTAATGTGGAGAGGATAGGGAGCCCCAGGCCAACAACATAGCATAGGGGGAAGCATGGACCTGGAAATAGAGCAAGTGGAGTCTCATCTATTCCCTGGATGCTGCTATAGGCAAGTGTCACTTCAGCTTTTTCATCTAGTAAATGGAAATGACAATATCACTGAACTCATAGGGTTATTGTGAGGGAGAAATACGTTCAGGTATGTAAAGTTCCTGTTCTCTGGAGTTGTTTCTGAACAGATGAAAGTCCTTAGTAACTCTACCCCTTTATCATTCCAGAAGTCAAAAGCCAAACCTCAACCCAGCAGCCGGCACAAAGCAGGCACAGAGAAAATCCTGGATGATGGAATAAAGGAATGAATGAACAGTGAATAAACTGCAAGTTTATGTGAGAAATGCACAGACCAGAGGACAAATACTGATTGAGAACCAGCCTTCTCTCCCCTCACTTATTACCCCAATCCCCAGAGTCCCTGCCCAGTGAGGCAATAAACTCACTGCTAGGAGGCAAGACCTCTCCATTGGTTTATTATTATTATTATTTAATTATTTTTAAAAAATATTCAATTAGCCAACATATAGTCTCCATTGCTTTAAAAGATGAAGGGAGCTTGTTCTGGCAGGGTGGAGAACAAAGACATAGAATGGGAAAGAAGGCTGTTTCCAGTGTCAGAGAGGCAGGAGCCTGCACAGAAATAGCCTCCCTCAGTACTCTGCAAAATCTGCTTCCCTAAAACAGAACTTTATTTTCCAAAGATATTCTGAAAACAAACAAGCACAATGATCATGTGTATTTCTGGAGTCTTGAAACAACTTAAGTCAAGTAATCACAATGATTCACCACAAAAAAATTAAAAGCAGGCTATCCAGATGTTGAAGCTCCTACTGATGATGAATAAGTTCAGAATAAGAAGTCATGCACTTTTATGAATGTGTTCCTTGGAGGATATTAATAGACAATAAAGTAGCAAGTCAATGCCAAGTTTGCCTTGAGTATATGTATAGGCAGGAAGCATCTTTCAAATATTCACAATGCTATTCATATTTTTTATGCCATTAAAAATGTATACATAAACCTCTTTGCTAGTAGTCACTCAGAAGTGTTAAGCAACTGGTATGTATTACACTTAAAGGCTTAAAATAGAAACTTAATAAATTGGTTTGAATATATATTTTGCCCTTCAGTTCTCCAACTATGTTATCTTCAGAAATAACAGTTTCTTTTCTTCCTTCAGAGAAATCTGACACAGCATCAATCATTTTTGTCATCATTATTATTTTTGTTATTTTTTTGTATTTTTACTCATTATTATTCATGCACAATGCATATAATGATGAACATATGGGGAAAGTCCAGGGCTAGATCATGGAAAGATACAATTGTTAAGAGGAAAGGCAGATGCAGCAATAAAGGTTCACACATAGACACAGACACAGACACAGACACACAGACACACAGACACACAGACACACACACACATAAGCCTTCTGAGCCTGGACATTTCTCTCTGGGAAGATTTTCTTTTAAAGATTTTATTTATTTACCTTTTTGTCAGAAAGAGAGAGAAAGAGAGCACAAGCAGGGGGAGTGGCAGGCAGAGGGAGAAGCAGGCTTCCCACTGAGCAAGGAGCCTAATGCGGGACTCCACCCCAGGACCCTGGGATCATTACCTGAGCTGAAGGCAGACACTTAACTGATTGAGCCACTCAGGTGTCCCAAGCGATTTTTTTTAAATAACAAATTGAATTTCATACACAGCAGACTTCTATATCCTTACATGGTGGAAAGGGCCAGGGAGCTCTCTAGGACCTCTTTTATACGGGCATTAATTTCATTCATGAGAGTTCTACCCTTATGAGCCAATCACTTTCTAAAGACCCCACTTCCTAATACCATCATCTTGGGGGTTAGGTTTAAACCTATGAATTTTGGAAGAAAAAAAACATTCAGACCAAAGCATTCAAACATTCCAACACTTACCTTCCCTGCATAGCTCCTTCATCTCTGGTACTACTATCTTCCAAGTTATGGGTAACCCAAGTCACCTTATATTACTATGTGTTTCCTTTCCTCAGAAAGATGGTTAATTTTTGTTTGGGCCTTGGTGTGATATTCAGAATAATGGCACTCGCAACAGATGTCCCTATACGAATCCTTGGAATGTGTGAACACATTATGTTACATAGCAAGGGGTTTGCAGATAGAATTACAGTTGATAATCAGATGTTTTAAGGAGAATATCCTGCATTATCCAGTTGTGACCAATGTAATTAAGTATCCTTCAAGTGTGGAAAGGAGGGACAGAAGGTGAAAGTCAGAAAGAGATCGAAGATGCTGGCTTTGAAGATGGAGGATGGGGCCACAAGTCAGGGAAAAAGGGCAGTCTTTAGAGGCTAGAAAAAGGAAGGAAACAGATTCTCCTCCTAGAGACTCCAAAGGGAATGCAGCCTTTCTAACACTTCAATTTTAGCCCAGTGAGACCCATTTCTGATTTCTGGCCTCCAGAACTGTCAGATAGTAAATTTGTGTTGCTTTAATCCATTAAGTTTGTGGTAACTTGTTATAGCAGTATTAGGGAAATAAAATACATGGTTTGGAAAGGGCTGCAGGTGGAAAGGTAGAGTAAATGTGGAGCTCAATTGTGTTTCCCTTCTCTTAAGGATCATAGCCCTGTTCTATCTGTTTTCCAGTGCCTGCAAAAATTCTCTTCATGTGTTTTGTCTTGTTTTATAGTTGCTTGCTGTGGTAATGTCAAATAAAATTTGCAGTAGCTGGAGCTACACAGAAAATTCAGACTTTGTTCAAGGTTATTGCAATAGGGAGAGATTGAACTCAATTCCATCCAATCTGAAGGCAGGAGGAATTTTGAACATTGGAGTGAGTTAAGTAGAAAAGTACTGAAGGCTGTTAAAGGGGAGGATGTTCAATGTGATTAAGAAATCTGTGTTCATTAATTGTCACTTACATTGAAGTAAGACTCCTACTCTCTTACAGAAACGGGAGATAGGGATGCTATCTTTCTTGATGGTTACATTTCAATTTTTTTCCAGATTTATTGAGGTTAGATTAGTAAAGAAAAATTTTATAAACTTAGGTTGTACAATGTGATTTTTAAAAAAGATGTACATTGTGATGATTTAATATACATATACTTTGTGAAGTGAATCAAGTTAACACATCCATAATTTTACATAGATCCTTTTTGTTTTACAAACAGAATTGCATAAATTTAAGGTTTCTAACATGATGATTTGATATACATTTCTATTATGAAATGATTGTTACAATAAAGTAAGTTAACACATATATCACCTCACATAGTTACTTTGTGTGTGTGTGTGTGTGTGTGTGTGAGAACATAGTCATCATGCTGAACTCTAGAACCCCAGAATATACTCTTTGTAACTGAAAGTTTATGCCCTTCAACCAACACTCCCCATTACTCAACCCCCCACCAGTCCCTGGCATCAGCCACTCTACTCTCTGGTTCTGAGTTTGACTTCTTTAGATTCCACAAATAAGTAAGATTATACAGTATTTGTCTTTATGTGTCTGGCCTATTTCACTTAGTGTAATGTCCTCCAGGTTCATTCATGTCACAAATGGCAAGATTTCCTTCTTTTTTTATGGCTGAAATATTCCATTGTATGTATATACCACATTTTCTTTGTCCATTCAAGGATATCTCCCAGGTCCTTGAGAAAGACATTCCAGGTTGTGAAACTGACAAGAAGCTGGGAGAAGATTTACACTTCAAGCAAGCAGAGAAAAAAAAAATCTGCAATTTTGAGATTTCTAAAGTAAATGCTCTAAAAAAAGGGAGATTAGGAGACTACAGTCAGGAAGAAACTGCCCAAAGTGTGGTCAAGCTAAGGGGAACATTAGGGCCATCTTGGTCAGTAGGGTATTTCTGATATCTATTATTGTGTCATGGTCAGAACCAGAAATCTAATAGTTCTTTTTTTTTAATTTTGCAGGAATATTAAATAAACATCAGTAGGAACATTTATTTGTAAATAAGACGGTGAGCTGAATATGTTCTCATTTTATTATGGAACGTAGTTTCTGAAATTAACATAAAATTTGAATATATTTAAAATAAATATAATATATAAATACAAATAAATATGTTTTAATAATTTTAAAATCAAAACAGAGGCTATATTGGAAGACAGAGGTCACAGTAACAGTGGGAGTGAGAATAATTATAGCTGTTTTTATTTTTTATTTTTTTAAAGATTATTTGAGAGAGAGAAAGAGAGACTGCCTGAGTGGGGGGAGGGGCAGAGGGAGAGGGAGAGAAAGAATTTCAAGCAGACTCTCCTCTGAGCAGGGAGCCCAATGCGGGGCTTGATCATGACCTGAGCTGAAATCAAGAGTCAAAAGGTGCCCCAAATGTAGCTGTTTTAAATTGGAAATTTGTATTCCCTCTTAACTGTAAATGCTGACCATCAAAGTTGCTGTGAATTGTTTAATTTACCTGAGAGGGGCTGAATTGGGCTACTAGGCTGGAAAATAGGACAGAGAGAGAGAAAGAGGAAGAGAGGAAAGGGGATATAATAGAATTAAGGAATTCTCCTTCACCACTACTGATGTACCTCTTCATTATTTAATATCATTATCTAATATATGATATCATTTGTTTTATTTGTTTTATTTCCCTCTCTTGTAAGTTCTCTAACTTCCTTTTGTAATCTCTCTCATCATTGTTATCCATTGAGGTCCTGGTCCCTCCTCAGACAGAGCTCATCCAAAATCAACCCCCCAGACAAGCAAAACAAACAAAAACTCTTGATCTCTCTATTTAAATTGGCAGCCTAAACTCCTACATTTCTCTCCCTTCCATTATAAGATTCTATTAAAATAGTAAAGAGGAAATTAAAAGTGATATAAGTCAATAAAATTTTTAAAATGATATAGACCATCTGCAGTTGAAAAAATTTTTAAATATTTCTCAAATACAGAAAATAGTTCAAAGAATGTTAAAGCATAACACATGTGGAGGAAGCCTGAGTCTAGAGGAGGCACTGGGAAGAATGTGGTAGGAGAGAGAACCCACCAGCGTGGCAGATCCTGATATCTGGGGAAGCAAACAATACAAGGGATAGGAAAAGAGACAAGCCAGAACAATTAGTAAACTGTAAAGTAGAACCATAGCCTGTTAGACCTGGAAGAGCCCCCAGAGGAGACAGACCCTTGCTTCTCTCAGTTTGATATGAGGAGGGAGAAGCATCTATGCATTGGGTTTCTGTCATGTGCCAAGCCCTGTGCCAAGTCCTTTACAGATATAATTTCATTTAATCTGCACAATAACTCTCTAAATATAAGTATTATTATCTCCATTTTTATAGGTGAGGAATCTAGTCTCAAAGTTGCTACACAGCTTGCCCATGACGTACTAGTATGGAGTAAGACAAATAAATCAGTATAAAGTGAGATGTCTCTATTCATACTCCAAAGCCCAGAACATTGCCTGCAATATTGAAAGATGTTCAGTAAATATTTGTTGACCAAAGAAAACAGTAAAGTAATAGCCATAAGACAGCTACAAATTGTTTCAGGATTTCTAAGAAGAAGGAATATTACATGAGATTTGGGAGAACAAAGGAGAGCTCCTAGAAGAGATATGTGGCTGTACCTTGAAGAACAGGTAGTACTGTGATGGAAAGAGAGAGATCATGGAGAACAAGCAGAATGAGAAGATGAAGAAAAGACCCAACACTATCTCCAAAAGTCTATTCCTGATACCCAACATCAAACCCCCAAGTGGGCCAGGCCAGATCAGTCTTTTTGTCTCTGAAATGACTGCTCACCTTCTCAGCCTTTGCTCCCGTTCCCTTCACCACCAGTGATGTCCTTGTTCTTCTGCTCCACTTATGAAAATCTAAATAAATCCCATTTAACTCCAAGAGTCTCTTCTGATACCACTTTCCCAGATTTCCCTTCTTTGAGCTCTTGCCCCACAGTAATGGACACCCATAGCTCTGCTCTGTGAAGTATTTTATGCCAATAATAAATGAACACAGAAAACATACACTTATTTAATATGTGAATGACCTAAAACCAGTACTAGTAACTAATAGATTGGTTCATAAAATTAGAATTCAAAAGTAATTCATAAATAATGAGATAGAGTGAATGAAATTAAAATTTCATTAAAACAAATGTTAGGGGGCGCCTGGGTGGCTCAGTTGGTTAAGCAACTGCCTTCGGCTCAGGTCATGATTCTGGAGTCCCGGGATCGAGTCCCACATCAGGATCCCTCCTCAGCGGGGGGTCTGCTTCTCCCTCTGACCCTTCCCCTCTCATGCTTTCTGTCTCCCATTCTCTCTCTCAGATAAATAAATAAAATCTTAAAAAATAATAATAATAAAATAAAATAAAACAAATGTTATTTATTTATTCAACAAGAGCTCAAAGAGAACACTCTGGCTTATTTTGTAGGGGCACAAAGGTGAATAAGACATGTACTCCCTCCTCAACCGAGAACTCATATCCTTTTGGAGAAGATAAATACAAAAACAGCAGGTTGCAATAGTAGATGGTGAGTGCTATAAGGAAGGCATAAAAAGGCTGTGAAG
>NC_138379.1:68494076-68501194 GCF_054177405.1 Leptonychotes weddellii
TCAGACCTGCCTGAGGTTTCTAGAGATAGTACATTGGCAGCTTCCGGAAGAGATGGGGGAAGGGGGTGTTATAACCAGAATTCCCCTATGGTCCCTTTTTCTAAAATAGCATTTAGAGAAGATGTGGGAGGAGTCCCCCTAAACCACTAAGAAGTCTTGGTTGTGAAACTGATGACTTATTGATGAGCACATGGGGTCAACAACTACAAGTTGTATAATCCATTTCAATGAGGAGAAAAAGTGAAAGGGCATTTACCCTCTTTTTATAGGTATTCGAACAGGCTCTTGCTCTCGGCAAAACTGCCAGGAAGTTATTGCTGAGTTTAAAGCAGAGTTAGTTAGTAGGATCAGGAATTGCACATAAGGCTCTTGAGCTCTTTGCCTTCTCTTCGTGGATGGTGGATGCCCGGAGCAGAACAGGAGGGGCCAGACTACCAGGAGACGTTAGAGTTAAGGTGGGTGGGATGGGGGCGGTGGGGAGAGCACCTGCGCCTTTTAGTGAGTGCCCAAAAGGTAATGGGCCTGATCTTGGTAAAACACCCCTCACCCCCCACTCTCAGGAAGGAGATATTTGAGTTATGGTTTTTTTCTTTTGCATAAGGGAAGAAAAAATAGTGAGACCAAGGGAAAAATCCTGGGGCTTATTAAATAAAAGAAAGAAAAGGTTAGTAAAGAATGTTGGGAGGGAATTATATTGTAAGGAGAGAGAAAAGTATAAATTCTGTCATCCTTTTTGCCTAATACAAGAAGTCTGTCCATCAAATTGAAAAAACGCCGGGCCCCCACCGTTGAATATTCAAGAGTGTCACCACATATTATCTCTAAGTCCTGGGCAGATTGTAGGTGAAAAAAAAAATTAAACAGATGTGGTCCTTCCCTTGGAAAATAAAATCCTAGGTGGATAAACGTGACCTAGGCTGAGGAAAGTTATTAATGCCATAAGTTATAAAGTTGGTTTTTAGACTGAGGTTGAGGAAAGCTCTTAACGCTATAAGCTATAAAGTTGGTTTTTAGACTGCAGTTAACTCTTGAACAACACAAGGGTTAGGTGTGCTGACCCCCTGCACAATCAAAAATCCTTGCATAAATTTTGACTTCCCCAAAACTTAACTACTAATAGCTTAGTGTTGACCAGAAGCCTTACCAAGACATAGACAGTCGGTTAACACATATAAACAGTCAGTTGACGCTTATCTTGTATGTTATGTGTATTATATACCATAGTCTTACAATAAAGTAAGCTAGAGAAAAGACAATGTTATTAAGAAAACCACAAGGAAGAGAAAATATATTTTCAGTACTGTATTGTGGCCATGGGAAAAAAATCCACGTATCAGTGGGCCTGCGCAGTTCAAACCCATGTTGTTGAAGGGTCAGTTGTACAATATTACTTTCAACATGCTTGCTATGCTTTCATCCCAAAGAAATTTCTGTTGCCAGGGACTAGTATTGAGTTAAGCTACAAGTCAGAAATATATAGGTTAATACATTTTCTTTAGAAGAAAAACAAGTTTATGCAAGAAGAAGTCCATCTTAATAGAAAGTGAATAAGCATTTAATAGAAAGTGAATAAATGAATAAGTGAATAAGAGATATCCTCCACATATCTTTATTTTAATTTTTTTGGTGAAGTGTTACTAGGAGAAAAATGGACATTCTAGAATAAATCCATGTGAGCAAGTTCCACATGTGGTTCCTAGCCAAAAGTCTCTTCTGTCCTTACAGCACAAGAAAAGCAGCATGGTTCTCTGAACCTTTCCCTCGGAATGCCTGAAGTCCTTGGTTTATTGGCACGAGGCAATGGTGGGATGAGTAGGTCTCTAGACTGAGGTTGATGCACAGCCTGGCTGGTCAGCTCCCTCATTAGGCAGACCAAGGTCGTCTCGTTCTCAGATTAAATACTAAGGAAGTGCCCAAGGCCAGAATTATTTGAAATAAGGGCAGAGTTGGTGCCTTTGCTGGGTTCATGACTTAAGTTAATGAAACCAAACTCTGAAACACAGCAATCAAAATTGAGAAGCTAAAATAGGAAAGGTTGAATAGTATGGAAACCCAGCCAGGCCTTGACCAACATGGTATTTGGAAACAGATGGCATAAAAGATTAAAAATATCTGGCACAAACTGGATTAATTAAGAATGACAGGGGCCAGCTGAGTGAGGAACATGTGGGCA
Organism: Leptonychotes weddellii; assembly: GCF_054177405.1. NCBI lineage: Eukaryota > Metazoa > Chordata > Mammalia > Carnivora > Phocidae > Leptonychotes > Leptonychotes weddellii. The sequence goes on from NC_138379.1 coordinate 68,496,250, forward strand.
GATATGGAGTTAAGCTTAGTTTATAAAGCTAAGGGAGCCCAAATTATTTCAGAGTATATAAGCATGAACCCTACCTTAGAAACATGTTCTGTAGCCTACCTGCAGATCTCAGTGAGTATTAACACCTCACCAGGAACGTTTGTAAAGGTAAATCTCATGGGCTATTCCTTATGTTTAGCTTCATTATGGCCTTTACTATGACTTTCTTAAGAAGAAAATAAAAGTATATAAAACAAATTGCCATGTGTATTTGACTATGACTCAAGGCCTTTCAAATACATTTATAGGCTTCACCTGGTCATCTCATATACTTGTAAAATAAAAAAGCATTGATCATTATCTAAAAAGTTAAGATTCTTTTACATCTTCTAAAAAAAAAATCTCTTCAACCTCTAGAACCAAGAAGAACGTACTGTAGAGAAAGAAAGCCCTCAAAATGTAAGAGATTGTAAAATAATAGGGTTGTATTTGCCAGAAGCCTTTTTCTCTCGATATTGCTGACTTGTATTCTGTGACTCGTGAATACTGACACAGAGCCGGACTAGACACCAGCACCAGGCAGATGTCACTGTTTTTGCATAAGACAGAGGAGATACACATGAACTTGAAGGCTTTTGTAAAACAAAACGAAGAAATAGGTTTATTTTTAGGCCCGACCTGTTCAACTTAATATTCCAATATCATTTTCTTTAACGTCGCTACTTATTAAAATTCTAAATAATTTGGTTGCATAGGAAATTCTCTAGAGATGCCATGGGGTCTGCCTCTGTCACGGAATCAACCCGATGAGATCCTGGTCACCAGAGTTGGCTTTTATGAACTTCCGGTTCCTTTGTTGTAAAATAGTTTTGTTTTTGAGGATTAAATGAAATGATATTTATGGAAGTACATTGGAACTGTAAGTCACTGTACAAAATGGAGTGTATTATTTTGTAGAACTGTTATTCTTTGCTCACAGAATCATAGCTTGGTTATCCTGAGACCCAGCTGGATTTTCTGTTTTAGGAAAAACAAAGGGAAAAGCAACATCAACAAACTTTGAATCTTCTCATTGATGTATAAAGAGTTCTGCTATAGGTCCAATGATTTAAACCTAATCTAGCAATTATCTTTCTCTTTCCCTTTTCCTGAAAGGCAAGACTGAGTGCAAAGTTAACTGCTGACAGTTTCCTGTCCTTGCTATTAATGACTACTGCAATTTGACTAAGAGCCTTGATCCCTGAAAATAATCCTTTCCTGCAAAAAGGCACCATAAAGTTTGGCTATAAAATAAATATCTTTTGTTTCATCTAGATAATAAAAGGGAACATTCATATTCTCACACTTCTTTGAGCAGAAAAGCATCGAAATGCTTCAAGTCAAATATTTAAAATACAAAGGGAGAATGGCATAAAATATTTAGACTATATCTGATAGATAAGGGATTAAGTTAATTTATACAAAATCCCTTTAAATTAAAAAAAGATAATCCAAAATAAAAGTGGTCAAATGACATAATCAGTTCCTAGAAGTGAAAATGCAAATGATTAATAAACATACAAAATAAAAAAAGACCAGTGAAGTATAGTTGCCTCTGACAAATGGTCCACAACTAAAAAGACTGATAACTTGCAATGCTAATAAAAATAGAAAAGAACAACCATGCTCATATATTACTAGTTGTGAGTACAAATGACTGTCCTCTTTTCAGGAAGAATCTATGGATTGTAGCAATTCTAAATACCAGTGTCAGAAAGGATGGTTGTCCATCTTCATTCACTTATTTATACAACAAATATTTATTGCATGCCTACCCGATGCCAGGAATGCAGAAGTAATAAGATAGAAATAAATCTCTGCTTCCATGGGGTTCACAGTTTATTGGGAAAGAGACAGACAGGAGGCATAATAAGTAAATTGCATAGTATATAAGGAAGTGATGTGTGCAATGGAAAAAACCCAGCACAGTGAGGAAAATCCACAATATTGAGATAGGAATGTGGACTGCAGTTTTTACTTTTTTATTCTTTTTTAAAAGACTTTATTTGTCAGAGAGAAAGAACACAAGCAGGGAGAGCTGCAGGCAGAGGGAGATGCAGGCTCTCTGTTGAGCAAGGAGCCGATGCAGGCCTTGATCCCAGGACCCTGGGATCATGACCTGAGCCAAAGGCAGACGCTTAACCGACTAAGCCACCCAGGTGCCCTGGACTGCAGTTTTAAATAGGAGTCTGTGTAGGTCAGACTGAGAAAGCAAAATTTGAGCGAAGACTAGAAGGAAGCAAGGGAGTCGCTACTCAGATGTTTACAGGAGAAGAAAATTCCAGGCATAGGATAGAGCCAGTGTAAATATAAATACATATAAATAGATTTAAGAAAAAAAAAAAAAAAAGAAGCGATTAAATACAAATATAAAAAGCCAAACTTGTGAAATGGTGTTACCAGGGCTGGAGGGTGGAGGGATAAGAGAGATGTTGTTCATGGGTACTAACTTGCTACTTATAATTTTATCAGTCCTGGAGATCTAATGCACAGTGTAGTAATACTAGATAGTATTATATTATAAACATTGAACTTGCTAAGAGACTAGATCTGAACTGTTCCCACTGCAAAAGAGAAATGGTAATTATATGATGTGATAGAGGTGTTAGGTAACACTTCAGTGAAAATCATACGGCAATATATAAATGTATCAGATCAACATGTTGTATAGCTTAATATGACACAACATTATATGTCAAATATAATTCAATTAAAAACACTGTCACTTTATTCTGTCTAATCAGAGACCTCTCATAATACAGTGGTAACTTTCACATCTGACAATATCCTAGATTTTTTGTATACTCCTTTTACTAGCTCTTCTGACAATTTCTCATACTTTACAAGTTTTCTTCATAATTTTTTTTGAGGATTCACATACTTTTAAGTGTAGAATTGGATGGGTTTTAAAATATGGATGCATCCATTTAACTACCACTCTGAATAAGACAAAGATTTCCAGAATCCCAGAAGCCTCTTTATACTTACTTACAGTCTATTCTGACTTCTATCACCACAGATTAATTTGGACCATTCTTAGACTTGATATAAATGGAATCATTTTGTAGATAGTCTCTTGTGTCTGGTTTCTTTTACTCAACATTATGCGTATGAGATACATTCATGTTGTATTGTAGGTAGTAATAGATTTTTTCCTTTTTTGTTATTATATTGTATTCTACTGTATAAATATACCAACATTTCTTTGTTCTATTATTGGTAGACATTTGGGTGGGTTTCAGTGTTTGACAATCGTATATAAAAACTGTTCTTGTACATATAAATATCTTGTACATATAAATGTTCTTGTACATGTCTTTTTTGTGAATGTGTGCATTCTTTCTTTTAGGCAGGAGGGCAGTACACTTTCTCTTTTTTTTTTTTACCATAACAAAAATATTATCTCTGAGTGTTTACATTCAGGTATATGAACATTCATTTAAGGATTACTTTGTACCAAACAATATTTTATTTATTTATTTATTTAATTTTATTGTTATGTTAGTCACCATACATTACATCATTAGTTTTTGATGTAGCGTTCCATGATTCATTGTTTTCATATAACACCCAGTGCTCCATGCAGTACGTGCCCATCTTAATACCCATCACTGGGCTAACCCATCCACTCTAAAACCCTCAGTTTGTTTCTCAGAGTCCAAAGTCTCTCGTGGTTCATCTCTCCAATTTCCCCCCTTCGTTTTTCCCTTCCTTCTCCTCATGTCCTTCTTGCTATTCCTTATGTTCCACAATAATTGACTTTCTCTGCTTGACTTATTTCACTTAGCATAATCTCCTCCAGTCCCATCCATGTTGATGTAAAAGTTGGGTATTCATCTTTTCTGATGGCTGAGTAATATTACGTTGTATATATGGACCACATCTTCTTTATCCATTCATCTGTTGAAGGGCATCTCGGCTCTTTCCAAAATTTGGCTGTTGCGGACATTGCCGTTATGAACATTGGGATGCATATGGCCCCTCTTTTCACTACATCTGTGTCTTTGGGGTAAATATGCAGTAGTGCAATTGCTGAGTCATAGGGTAGCTCTATTTTTAAATTTTTGAGGAACCTCCACACTGTTTTCCAAAGTGGCTGTACTAACTTGCATTCCCACCAACAATGTAAGAGGGTTCCCCTTTCTCCACAGCCTCTCCAGCATTTGTTGTTTCTTGCCCTGTCGATTTTTGCCATTCTAACTGGGGTAAGGTGGTATCTCAATGTGGTTTTGATTTGAATTTCCCTGATGGCTAATGATGATGAACATTTTTTCATGTGTCTGTTAGCCATTTGAATGTCTTCTTCAGAGAAGTGTCTGTTCATGTCTTCTGCCCATTTTTTGACTTAATTATTTGTTTTTTGGGGGTTGAGTTTGAGAAGTTCTTTATAGATTTTAGATACCAACCCTTTATCTGTAGTGTCATTTGCAAATATCTTCTCCCATTCTGTGGGTTGCCTCTTTGTTTTGTTGACTGTTTCCTTTGTTGTGCAGAAGCTTTTTATCTTGATGAAGTCCCAAAAGTTCATTTTTGCTTTTGTTTCACTAGCTTTTGGACATGTGTCTTGAAAGAAGTTGCTGTGGCCGATGTCAAAGAGGTTATTGCCTATGTTCTCCTCTAGGATTTGTTGGATTCCTGTCTCACATGGAGGTCTTTCATCCATTTTGAGTTTATCTTTGTGTATGGTGTTAGAGAATGGTCAAGTTTCATTCTTCTGCATGTGGCTGTCCAATTTTCCCAGTACCATTTATCGAAGAGATGGTCTTTTTTCCATTGCATATTGTTTCCTGCTTTGTCGAAGGTTATTTGACCATAGAGTTGAGGGTCCATATCTGGGCTCTCTATTGGGTTCCACTGGTCTATATGTCTGTTTTTGTGCCAGTACCATGCTGTCTTGGTGATTATTGCTTTGTAATATAGCTTAAAT
>NC_138379.1:68501694-68535714 GCF_054177405.1 Leptonychotes weddellii
ACACTGTCCCACGAGGGTTCCACCCTCCACTTAGCCACTGGAGTGACGTCCCTCAGCAGACCAGACTTCTAAAAGTTCCGATTTTGTGCTCCACTGCTCTATCACTTGCCAGAAGCAGCAGACGGAGGCCCCCTCCCCCGCCGTCTATCCTCCCGAATATTGCCTTGGATTCACTTCTCCGCACGTCCTGCCTTCCAGAAAGTGGTTGCTTTTCTGTTCAGAGAGTTGTTGCTATTCCTTTCTTCGATCTCCTGTTGAGTGCATAGGTGTTCAGAATGGTTGGATCCCTATCCAGCTGAATTCCTGGGACCAGACGAAATCCAGGTCTCCTACTCCTCCGCCATCTTGCTCCGCTCTCTCTATCCCATGTCTTTTGATTGGAACCTTTAATCCATTTACATTCAGAGTAATTATTGATAGATTTGAATTTCGTGTCTTTTTTTTACTTGTAAATTCACTGTTTCTGTAGATTGTCTCTGCTCCTTTCTTTTTTTTAATTATGTTATGTTAGTCACCATATAGTACTCCATTAGTTTGTGATGTAGTGTTCCATGGTTCATTATTTGTGTATAACACCCAGTGCTCATTGCAATATGTGCCCTCCTTCATACCCATCACTGGACTAACCCATCTCCCCATCCCTCTCTCCTATGAAACCCTCAGTTTGTTTCCCAGAATCCATAGTCTCTCATGTGCTATGCTGTTCATCTCCCCCTCTGTATTTCCCCCCTTCATTTTTCTCTTCCTTCTCCTAATGTCCTCCATGATATTCCTAATGTTCCACCTATAAGTGAAACCATATGATAATTGTCTTTCTCTGCTTGACTTATTTCACTTAGCAAATCCCCTCCAGTTCTATCCATGTCGATGCAAATGGTGGGTATTCATCTTTTCTGATGGCTGAGCAATATTCCATTGTATATATAGAACCACATCTTCTTTATCCATTTGTCTGTTGAAGGGCATTTCAGCACCTTCCGTAGTTTGGTTATTGTAGATATTGCTGCTATGATCATTGGACTGCATGTGCCCTTTCTTTTCACTACCTCTGTATCTTTGGGGTAAATACCCAGTACTGCAATTGCTGGGTCATAGGATGGCTCTATTTTTAACCTTTTGAAGAACCTCAATACCGTTTTCCAAAGTGGCTGTACCAACTTGCATTCCCACTAACAATGTAAGAGGGTTCCCTTTTCTCCACATCCTTGTCAACAGTTGTTGTTTCCTGCCTTGTTCATTTTTGCCATTCTAACTGGTGTAAGGTGATAGCTCAATGTGATTTTGATTTGAATTTCCCTGATAGCTAATGATATTGAATATTTTTTCATATGTCTCATTAGCCATTTGTATGTCTTCTTTGGAGAGGTGTCTGTTCATGTCTTCTGCCCATTTTTAGACTTGATTATTTGTTTTTCGGTGTTGAGTTTGAGACGTTTTTTATAGATCTTGGATACCAGGCTTTTTTCTTTAATGTCATTTGCAAATATCTTCTCCCATTCTGTGGGTTGCCTCTTTGTTTTGTTGACTGTTTCCTTTGCTGTGCAGAAGCTTTTTATCTTGATGAAGTCCCAAAAGTTCATTTTTGCTTTTGTTTCCCTTGCCTTTGTTGAAGTGTCTTGAAAGAGGTTGCTGTGGTTGATGTTGAAGAGGTCACTGCCTATGTTCTCCTCTAGGATTTTGATGGACTCCTGTCTCGCACTGTGGTCTTTCATCCATTTAGAGTTTATTTTTGTGTATGGTGTAAGAGAATGGTCCAGTTTCATTCTTCTATATATACCTGCCCAGTATTCCTAGCACCATCTATTGAAGAGACTTTTTCTCCATTGGATATTTTTTTCCAGCTTTGTTCAAGATTAGTTGACCATAGCATTGAGGGTCCATACCTGGACTCTCTATTCTTTTCCATTGGTCTATGTGTCTGTTTTTGTGCCAGTACATTCTGTCTTGTTGATTACAGCTTTGTAATATAGCTTGAAATCAGGTGACATGATTACCCCCAAGTTTTCTTTTTCTTTTTTTTCTTTTTTTTTAACATTTCCTTGGGATTTGGGGTCTTTTCTGATTCCATACAAATTTTAGGATTGTTTGTTCCAGCTCTTTGAAAAATGCCATTTATATTTTTATTGGGATGGCATTGAAAGTATAGATTTCTCTGGCCACCGTAGATTTTTACCAGGTTTATTCTTCCAATCTATGAGCATGGAATGTTTTTCCATCTTTTTGTGTCTTCTTCAATTTCTTTCACAAGCGTTCTGTAGTTTCTAAAGTATAGATCCTTTACTTCTTTGGTTAGGTTTATTCCTAGGTTCTAATGGCTTTCGGTTCTATTGTAAATGGAATCAATTCCCTAATTTGTCCATGTAACTGTAGAAAGAGAAATTAGGGTTTATGCTCCTTTCTGTTATATATTATTTTTAGGCTCTCTCTTTGCTCAAAGAATCCCTTTTCATATTTCTTGCAGGTCTGTTTTAGTGATCACAAATTCTTTCAGTTTCCGTTTGTCCTGGAAGCTCTCTATCTCTCCTTTCATTCTGAATGACAGCCTTTCTGGATAAAGTATTCTTGGATGTATATTTTTCTCACTTAGCACATTGAATATATCATGCCAGTCTTTCTGACCTGCCAGGTCTCTGTGGATTAGTCTACTCCCTTGTAGGTTAAGGAACTATTGTCTAGTGCTGCTTTCAGTATTTTCTCTTTATCTCTCAAATTTGCAAGCCTCGCTATTATTTGTTGGGTTGTTGACTTATTTATTTATGTATTTTTAGTTTTTACATGGGTTCTCTCTGCCTCCTGGACTTGAATGCCTGTTTCATTCCCCAGATTAGGGAAGTTCTCAGCTATAATTTGTTCAAAAACCTTCTTCCCCCCTCTCTTTCCTCATCTTCTGTGACCCCTATTATTTGAATATTATTACACTTTATGGTAGCACTGATTTTTTGAAGTCTCCCCTCATGATCCAGTATTTGTTTTTCTCTTTTTTCCATCATTTTGTCTTCTATATCCCTGACTCTCTCTTCTGCCTTGATTATCCTAGCAATTAGAACTTCCATTTTTGACTGCATCTCAGTAATAGCATTTTTAATTTTGGCCTGATTAGATTTTAGTTCTTTTATTTTTGCACTAAGGGATTTTCTAGTGTCTTCTATGCTTTCTTCAAACCCAGGTAGTATATTTATAATCATTGTTTTGTATTCTAGTTCTAACATATTACTTATATCCATATTGATTAAATCTATGGCACAGGACACTACCTCTGGTTCTTTCTTCTGCTCTGAATTTCTTCTTGTCATTTTGTCCAGAAAAGAAAGGAGGACAGAAAGAGAAGAAAAATAAAAAGAAGAAAAAAAGAATAAACAGCAAAAACAACAATAACAACAACAACAACAACAACATCCTCAGGAAATGATTCTGGTGTATGCTGTGTATAGTCTGCTGTTGTGTTTTAGCTGCTTTTTCCCACTCGTCATTCCTCTACAGAGTTTCTCCTTGCTTGTAGTGGGGAGTGTTTGGTTCTTTACATAGGTACGCTTTGATTTGTTTGTGAAATTAAGTAAGAAGTTGATTTTTTGGTTTTTTTTAATCACTAGTCTTGGGAGATGCTGGTGTTTTTATTGGTCTTCTGAGGGAGAGACCTGCTCTGCTGGCTCACAAGCTGTCTTGCCCTTGTGAAGATGCTCCTGCCAGGTCAGGGGGGTGGGGTTTAACGTAGGGGACTCCAGTCTCCACTAAATGTGCTGTGTTTCTCATGAGTGACTCTGCTTGGGTGGGAGGAGGGAGGGCTGGTCGAGGAGGAAGAATATGGCATCACCTCACTGTCTCCTCCCTGGGGAATAGATCTCCCAGTAGTCACTTCCCAAGAGGACTTCTTAGCAAAGTGTGCAATTTTCTGTGACCAGGGCCCTCATCAGTTACCCGCCCTAACATGTCTGTGCCCAGGTTGTCGGCATGCCCAGTGTCAGAGATCTCCTCTATTTTATCTTTGGCCAATGGCTAGGAATTAAAACTCTAAGTTCTTTGTGTTTTTTTTTTAAGATTTTATTTATTTATTTGACAGAAAGACACAGCGAGAGAGGGAACACAAGCGGGGGGAGTAGGAGAGGGAGAAGTAGGTTACCTACAGTTTTAAAGGGCCTGGTAATGTATGCACTCACTCCCATCCCTCTCAGGTGAGGCTTGGGGCATGCCCAGCCCCATGCAGTCCCTGAAAAGCCATGACAAAGTGCTCATGAAGAGGCTAGTGTTTATTGTAATGCTCGTCTAAAAGCTGGAGCCAGGTTATCAGCTATCTGCACATGACTCAGTCCCCTATTCCCCTTTGTTCCAGAAAAGCTGACCCAGAGGCTTGAATATATTGTGACAGACAGTGTAAAGAAGTGGCCAGGTTATCTGCAGTCTGTTCCAGTCTCTCCGCTATGCTCAGTCAACCCCAGAAAAGTGGCCAATCGGCGGGCTCACAGAGGTTTAAACCTATTGTGGCTCACACTGAAAAGTTAAGAGGTTTTCTGCCCTCTGCATGCCCCTCTGACCCTGCTGCTCATCTCCTCTCAATGGCTCCCTTTTGTCTTGGAAAGCATAAATAAGCTCTTCCATATGCCCTCCAGGAAGGGGAGCAATCTCTCTCTGAGAGACCCAGGGAGTCTCCTCACCATGGCTTATTGTGTGGTCACAACTTGCTGCCTTCTTTCCAACCTCCTCCCTCTTCCTGCCTTTGCTCTGGGAACCGGGCTTCCTCCCCTTCCTGGCTGTTGTTTCCCAATCCCCCAATTCAGGGATCTGAACCTCACCTATGGCAAATTCTCACTCCAACTGTGCAGATTGTTTCTGTACTCCTTGATCTTCTTCCTGGTTGTTCAAAATAGTTAAATGGTGATCTAGTTCTATTCAAAGGACAAGACAAGTTCAGGGTCGCTCTACTACTCCACCATCTTGGAACTCCCTCTTTATGTGTTTATTTTTATTACACCTATTTTTCTTTATTTTTTCTCCATTCTTGCCATATATATATATATATATATATATATGGAATGTGTGGAATATATATAATGTAATTGTATAGTAATTATATTAAAATGTATATTAATTATATTAAAATGTAATTTAATATATATTTAATTTATAATATTTAAATATATATTTATATATTTATTTATATTTATTATATATATGGCAAGAATGGAGAAAAATATATAATATAATTATATAGTAATTTATTAAAATGTAATTTTGATATATAATTTATATTATTTAAGTATACATTTAATATATACTTAAAATATAACATATATTAAAATGTAATTAATTATATTAAATATAATTAAAATATAATTGTATAACATATATATTATTCTTCTGAAATTCTCTGCATTGTCATATAAATTTTTGAACATAGTATTTAATTACAGTTAGTTAAAAGCCCTTATCCAATGATGGCCACATTTGTATTTATTTATTAGTTTTTAATTTTCAATAATATAATTTTGTCTCATGTGCAGTATATTAATTGAATGTCAGATATTGTGGACAGAAAATTCTATAGAGATAAGTTATATTTATGAATGATGTTACCTTCCTACAGAGAGGATTTAAGTTTGCTTCTGGCAGGCAGTTAGCATAAAGTCAGATCACTTAATCTGATCAGGGAACAAGGTAATTTAAACCCAGCCTTCAGGCTAGGTAGAAGGTTGTTTTATTTCTTGTGGCCTCTACTGACAAGATGTAGTGCTTTGAAAATTCCAAATGAATGGCCTGAGTGTTTACCAGGAACTTTCTTAGTGGTCAAACTTGAACTCTAATTTTATCACCCTACCTTGTACCACTGCCAAGAACTCCGCTTATCTTATATACCTTTCAGCTACCCCTTCATGCTCACCTTTGTAGCATTTCAGCTACCATTAGAGAATTGGAAAATGCTTCAGCAGGGAAACAGTGCCAAATATTGGGATCACCTCTGTGCACTTCCTTTCTCTCTGGGTCCTTCAAATTCTCCACCTTCCTGGTAGGTCTCCAATATCTGAAAGTATTGATTGGTGTATTTTGACAAGATTTTCTAGATATTTTCAAGAAAATTGTGCTGCTACAAGCTAGTCTGCCATTAGCAAAAGAGAATCTTTATTCTGTAATCTGGATAATGAAGAATCATTAGACATTTGGGGGCATATGCATGATGCGATGAAATCAGTGTTTTAGAAAGATTAATCTAGAATTGTTATAAAGGGGAGTTTGTAAAGTTATAATGGAGGTGCAAACAAGTTAATAGAGGATGACCATAAGCATGGAAAGAAGGGGGAGATATAACAAACACTCACATGGAATAACCAAAAGTTCTTACTTAGTTTCAGAATGCAGTAAGTGCTTAGTGGCATTCCCTTTTTAAACGTTTTAAGTAATTCCTCCACTGCCCACATAATAAAGTTCAAAGTCATCTGTCTGGCCTCCAGGCTGTGCTTATGCTTTATTTTTAACTGTAAGATATGTGACATTGAGTGGGAAATGACGAGGAACTAACACTTCTGAGCTGTGGCTGTTCCCAGTCATATTTAATGAATTTACAGAGAAAATACTAAGTCTTCTATGTTTCTTTACCAATGTCATAAAATTCTAGGTTAAAATAACCCCTCCAGGTAAAAAGAAAGAAGTAGATATATTTTAGAGATCTAAACTCAGTGGTCTTTGTAGTTGTCAGGAAAGCAAAAAAAAAAAAATTCTTTACCCTTTTAGGTTCTTCTGGCTAGTCTAATCAAGTTGACATGAGACAGATTAACAGGAGAAAACCAATTTTAATTACATACATACAGGGACCCCATAAGAATATGAGACCCAAAGGATCTCAGGAAAATGAGGGTTTTATGATACCAGCCTGAGTTAAGGAGAAGGGAATAGCAGCTTGGAACTTAAGGGGGTGGAGGGAGACAATTCATAAAGATATGAGAAGTGCAAATGTTTGGTAAACAAATGTTTGCCATACCATGCAGAGAACTCTTTTTTATGTAACAAAAAGTTATCCTAATGATAGCTGTATTCTTGGTGATGGCTCCCTACCTAATATGGCAGGGGGGTGGTGGTGTGCAGTTAAGAGGCAGATAAAAAGGAAAACGTATTGAGTCTTCTGATTCTAAAAAATCAACCCAAAATAATCCTCGTACCAAAAGTGTATATTTTAGGGTGCAAATTTTGCCCCCCATGTGAAGATTCTAGTTGTAGAGTGTGCAATACTAGATAATTCACTGGCTCCCATCCCTGTATTATTGTTTAATTATGTTTCTATTTATTTAATTTCATAATAACATAACAGCATGGGAAGAAAAAGAGGTTAGGGCATTAGGGAGGGATATGGAATAGCAAGTAAAAGAACCATCTCATCTTTGGATATATTATGTTTGAGACTCCATGGATCAGCTACCTGTATATATTCAGAGTTGATGGAAGAAAATTGTCTCAATCTTCCATGTAATACACACACACACACACACACATGTGTAATATATACATATGCACAATGTAGCTATATATATATGTATGGCAAGGAAGCTACCTGAGCAGAATCCATGAGAATGGGTACATAAGTTTAAGAACTGCCCCTCAGGTCCTAACGGGGTGACTCAGCAACTTCTGTGTCATGATGGAGATTTTAAAAGAAGGGATGATCTCACTGTTCTTTTAAGCATCAGTTCCATTTGCTCCCATAGCAATTTATAGCTACATTATTATTATTATCATTATCATTATTATTATATTACTATTATCATCAACATTACTGTTTTTATAATTGTAATTACTATTATCCTAAATCATTGGGCTTTAAATTAGCTTGTTTGGAATTTCTTATGAATAATAAGTAACAAAAGGTTGAGGACATGCCCTGAGGCAGGCTGTCTTCTAGAATGTTGAGGATTTTGGTTGTCTATTCTGCTTGTGATTCTTTCTATTTGCCTTCTTCTCATCACTAACTCATCCAATTTTACACAGCCAGGCAAAGACAATATGGGATAGTAATGTTTTCTATGTCCAGATAAGGAGTTTAGGGATTTTTTTTTTTTCAAGAACATTGACATACATAATTTCACTTTATTACTTGCCACAAACTTGGAGCCAGACTGGGCAATGCAGTATCCTCATTTTACTGATGAGCTTCAGAAGGCCTGGAGGTCATGGTAAAGATCTCATTTCATCCACATGGCCTTCGTTTCTGCTCTTCCTGAACACCCAAGGTCCCAGAACAGACAAAAGGTTCAAAATAATATTGAAATCATTGTGTGGTCAACAACAGCCAGAGGCAGAAATTCTTTATATTGAAATCTCTTTTGGTAACTCAAATCTTTTTTTTTTGGCTTTTTTTTTTTAAGACTCTTGAGGCCCAACCATGGATGGTATAGAAGAGAATTCAGGCTCTAGGACTTCTTCTGTTGGGACATGTAAAGTCTCCTCTTTGTCCTCTCTCCTTCTCCCTCTTCCTTCTTGCTATCTTTCAGAGCCAGTCAAGACCCTGATCTGCTGCTGAAAGAATGACTGAATGGGCTGAGGACAAAGGCTGCCCTGCCATGTCAGTCACTTGCCAGTGGAGACAACAGTGAGGCTGACCATCAATAAATCCTCCTAACATAATGTTCCTTGGTGTTTGGACACATTGACAAGTCTGCCCAGATCTGTAGCCTGACACCATGGCAGAGGGAAAGAGAATGATGAACTGCCCCTGTTACAGGGGCAGGGAGAAATAATGCACAAGGCCAAAGGGCAGCTGGTTCAACTAGAATATACATTTCTTATCAAGAATCAACCTCTCCTCAGTGAAGGCAGGGTGATTAGTAGGGACTGAGGGTGGAGAACAAAGGAGAAGAGAGAGGTTGTTTGGAGCTGCAGATAAGGGACACCCACAGACCACTGGGTTCTACAACAGGTCCAACTGTGCTCACATCACTTCCTTCAGGAAGACTTTCTGTCTGCTCTGTTTGTGAAAGCTTGGCTTGGCCATGTAGGAGTCAAAGGCAGGCTTCCCCAAAGTAGATGCAGATTATATTAAGCTGAAAACAATCAAGGCCCAGAAGACTCAGAAAGAAACATTGACTCCCACTCACCTCAACTGCTTTCTTTCATTGTAGATTAGTTTGTAATTTCTAAAACGACATAAATGGATTCAAACATATCTTTTTTTGATTTTTGCTTTTGTTTTGGGGTAGTATTACATCATTTGTATGCACTGTATTTTGTTTATCATTCACCTATTGTTGATATTTTGTCATTTCCAGTTTGGGGCTATTAAGAACAAATCTCTGAACACAAATATACAAGTATTTTTGTGCACTTGTTTTCATGAATTTTGGCAAATAGCTAGGAAAGGAATTTGTGTTAAATAGCTAGGAAAGGAATGGCTGGATCTTTATCCTTTCTCTGCTCTCATTCCCTTCTGGAGTAGGGAGGGGTTGACATTGGTCTATCTTACAACCCTTTAGGGGAAGACTATGGGGGCAAATGGAACTGATGCCTAAAAGAACAGTGAGATCATCCCTTCTTTTAAAATCTCCATCATGACACAGAAGTTGCTGAGTCACCCCGTTAAGGACCTGAGGGGGAGTTCTTAAACTTATGTGCCCATTCTCATGGATTCTGCTCAGCTAGCTTCCTTGCCAAAGCTGACCTTTCATCTTTCTCTGCTCCAGCTCTGCTCTCTATCCAGCATAAGTCTTCCTTTTCTATGGCTTCATTCTTGGTCTCTGTCTTCTTACTGTCTGTATTCAGGGTCAGCAGTCAACATTTCACATCTGCCATCTGCTACTGTATTATTTATTCATTCTCCATGCACAAGTGCTGCCTCATTTTAAATTTCTTATGGGCCTCCAACATTATAAAAATGATAATTATTCCTATTTTACAGATGAGAAAAACTGAGGCTCAATGAGCCTTATGGGGATTTAGGAGGTCACCCAATTGGTAAATCAAGGTTCCTTTTTCATTTGCACTATATTTTTAATAGGGTAAAGCCAAAAAAGTTTAATCTAGACAGAAAGAACAGCTATTTAACTATAGGGGATGTGATACCATAGTGAGAAAATGTCTGGCTTATCTTTCATAGACTTCATAAAGATTTTATTTTATTTTATTATTTTTAAAAAATAATTATTTTAAAAAAGAGTAAACACTCTTCTAGAAGGCTAAGATGAAATTTTACCAAACAACTCTCTAGGCTAGAAAATATGACATTCACATCCTTCTCCACCTTGTGGCAGTGTGACTATTGTGATCTTTCCTGTGGGGGTCTTACAGCTCTGGCATTATCAGGGGAGGCCAATGGCAGAAAGAGAAAGATACTGTGGATGGATGATCCTGAAGTTCCCAGAGACCCTAGGAAGCTGCACTGCTGGAATACACTGCCAACATTATGAAGTTTATTCTGCTTCTCATCACCTCATTTCTTACAGTTATTTGCATAAAAACTTATAAAAGGATATGTACACCCAAGGAAGACACTGCAGATAAATTCCATAGCTATAACTATATTTCCATTTCTTTCTGGCAAGGCATTTCTTAATTTACTGAGTGAGATAACTAACTCAGCCACTCACAGTGAGCTTTCATGGCTCCAGAAACTGATTATCTTGATTCTTGGTGCAAGAAGGCCTGACAAATTCTTAAAATGATTCTTTGCATAGAAGCTCACCAGCTGTTTATAGCTGGAATATAATCACACATTTTCTCTCTGTATCTTTTTCTCTCTCTCCTTCTTCCCCCCACCCAACCCCTCCATCCCTTCCTTTTAAGTGTTAAAAAACAAAATTCAACTGAGTAAATTTGAAGATCTAATTGTTTATTAAATAATTCATGGATTGGGCAGCATCTTATCCAGCAAGCAGAGGGGAGATCCACTGAGCTGCTAGAAAGGAAGAGTTTTTAAAGGCAGAAAGAAGGCATTGAAAAATTATTAGCAAGAAATAGATTGTTTAGGCAAATTTGCCTTTGTAAAGGGGAAGAGGTCTCTCAGGGGATTGCCTCCAGAAAAGTACAGTTTAGGTGGTTAAAGGTTACATTTCTGAGGGCGTCAAAACTGATGTTAGGTTAGGTATTAAGTCTTGGCTTACTCACATGGAACCTTAACATAAGTGTCTCCATTATGGCTCCATGGTTTTCTTTTTAACAAGTGTGCTTTCCCCCAACTGGTCTTTCTGTCTCTAGACACATCTGATCTCTCTGTGCCCTGCTACCAGAGCTTTCACCTGAACACATCCTATTCAATGTTCATTCATGGTTCCCTGTTGTCTATAGACAGAATCCTGGCATTCAGAGCCCTCTGATCTGCCCCATCTACATACAGTATAGGGCATGGCTCAGAGTACAGGCTGTGAAGAGACTTCTCAGGGTTGAATCCCAGATCCACCACTCACTAGCCATATGCTGTGCCTCAGTTTCTCCATCTGTGAAGCAGAAATGATTGCTATACTTCCTCATGGTTCTTATAGGGATTAACTGCGGTAATACATATAAAACACTTAGAAAAAGGGTGCCTGGTTGGCTCAGTCAGTAGAGCATGTGGCTCAATCTTGGGGTCGTGAGCTCAAGCCCTATATTGGGGGTAGAGTTTACTTAATTAAAAAAGAAAATTAAATACTTAGAAAAGTGCCTGGTATATAGTAAATGCTTAATGAATGTTACCTATTAGTAACTGTCACTTTACAATACTAACTTTCCAATACTCACTGTACATATCTTAATTTCCCAGGCTTCCCCATGATTGATTCATGACTGCCTGGCCTTCATGACTTTGTCCATGTTATTTCCACCATCTGGACTTATTTTCAGCCACATCTTCATATATCAAACTCAGAAAAGGAAATAGTTTGATTTGGGCTTTAGCTGCAGTTAATTGGTGGTGGTTGCCCAGAGGGATGCATGGAAGAAGATTTGGTGATGCTGTCCTGACTCAGATAAAGAAGGCTGTACTCAAGTGTTAAGTGCTTGTGAGCCCAAAATAGGGGAGCAGCCCTACATGTACAAATATTCACTATCCCTGGCTAAAATTCTCATTGCAAAATCTAGAAGCTCCACCTCTCCTAAACCTGATGTGAATACCTCTGGCATTCCAGCTGGTCTCTCTCTGTCCTAAATACCTTAAGAACTTGAGCTGTTCTCTATAGGACATGTCACATTTTCTTAGTTTTATATCATTTTATTGTATAGTTTTGCCTTCCCCTCTAGACTGAAACTGCTTAGAATCAGGATCCATGGCTTTTAGCACCCATGGTTGCTATTTATCTAATATTTGCTACATTTCAAGCATAGAAGTTTATACACATTTCTAAGCCTCCCAGAGAGGCTAGAGAATTATTTTTATGCACATTTACAAGTGTGATTATTCAAGAAAATTAGGTATATTGCTCACTCCTTTTTAAAAAGATTTTATTTATTTATTTATTTATTTATTTATTTATTTATTTATTTATTTATTATTTGAAACAGAGGGGGAGAGAGAGAAAGAAAGAGCAAGTGCACAAGCAGGGAGAGCAGCAGAGGGAGAGGAAGAAGGAGGCTCCCGACTGAATAGGGAGCCCAAGGCAGGGCTTGATCCCAGGACCCCAGGATCATGACCTGAGCCAAAGGGAAACACTTAACCAACTGAGCCACCTAGGTGCCCCTATATTGCTCACTCTTACAGAAATAGTAAATGATGGGGCTAAGATTTGAACCCATTTTTGTTTGACTCAAAATCTTCTATTTCCACTATGGTCTTTTCCTTTCTGATGTGTATTTATTTATTATTTATTTATTTTCTAACCAATCCACTTAGGAAATAATGAATCCTTAAATATGTTTAGGAGTAGGTATGATCATGGGTATCCTCATCTGTAAACAAGAAATTGAGGCACAGACAGATTGAGTGATTTGCCCAAAGTCCTGAAGATAACTGTAACAGATGGGGATTTTAGCTAGAACAATCTAGCTTCAATGTCAGTCTTAATGACCATGCCCTACTGGCTCATTGAAGACTTAGTGATACCTGCTAGAATGACACGTTATCCTCAAAAGAAAAGAAAAAAAAATCAATAGGGCCTGAGGTTCACCAGGGCTTCATACCACCCCTAACCACCTCCTTATCATTCACATGCTCACACACACCTCCTCATTCTCAACATACAAACATATTGTATGATGGCTCAGCCCATCCAAGATCCCTGAGTTATGACTGGTTTACCACTGGGAGCTCAATGACTTCTAGAGATAAACCATTCTATTTTATGTCAGTGTCCTGTTAATCTCTGGGCTGTGCTGCTAACATGACAGCCTACTTAAAATTTAATATGCACTATTGATCTGAATGGCAGATGTTCAATGAGGGTCCAGGCTGGGATTGTTGAAAATGGGTAATGGGGAAGAGTAGGCAAGGATCCCTTGGTCTCAGGCTTCTATTCTGGCCTTGGTTTTGAAACTGACATCTGTGGTCCTGTTGGTCTCAGTTGCAGCTGAATCAC
This sequence comes from Leptonychotes weddellii, assembly GCF_054177405.1. Taxonomy (NCBI): domain Eukaryota; kingdom Metazoa; phylum Chordata; class Mammalia; order Carnivora; family Phocidae; genus Leptonychotes; species Leptonychotes weddellii. The sequence goes on from NC_138379.1 coordinate 68,515,152, forward strand.
CATGAAACTCCAAACTTAACCCTGCCTGCTGTTTAAGACAGCACCTCGGTGGCCAAGTGGAGAATTTATAGCTGTATCTAAGTCATGGGTAATATGAATATATTTGAATTTTGGAAAGATCACTACAGTTATGGGTAGAGATATTGCTCATTAGACAAAATAGGTAGATTTAAGCAGCTCAGGTAGAGGATGATGCCATCCTGGGCAAGAATTGTGGTGGAGGTGGAAAGAAATGGATGGATGCAGAGGTGTTTAAGAAGTAAAGAACTGAATATGGGGTAAGAGAGAAGGAGTCAAGAGTGAGTGCTAGACTTCTGGCTGCTATAAGTGGATGGAAGTCAGATTACTTCTTGAGGGTGCAATGAAGGAGGAGCAGTCTGGAAGTGGAAATTGAGAACTCAGTTTGGGACATGCTGTCTTTGAGGTGCCTATGAGACATTCAAGAAGAAAAGCCAAGGAGGCAATTAGACACGCAGGTATGGCGATAATTGCTTTTGTGTCCTCTACATATAGTGGTATTAGAATTTGTAGGTTTAGATGGGGTCTTCAAGGATGAGGGTTTATAATGAAAAGAAAAGGAAACTTAGGAATCAGCCTTGAATGATCTTCATGTACCATAGTCCAGTAGAGGAGGATGACCCTGCAAATAAAATAGGAATGGCATATCTAGCATTATCTTCAAAGAGTTACTTGGTTTCTCTCTATTCTACAATTGCCTCTAAGGCCAGCACTAAGCAATCAAAAAGGGGGCCTGGGTCTCCACCTTTGAAGTTGAGCACAGGAGAGAGCAGAGAAAGCCCATAAAACACAAGAGAGGCTGGCCAAATATAAATGCCAAATATCCTTGCTAGGTTTGTTTCTGAAAGGTTTTAATGTATCATAATAGATATTTGTTATTTTTCTATCTACAATAGCACAGTTTGGCCCTTCCCCCCACATCTCACCCTTTGGGAAGTAGCCCTTTCCCTATGACCAACCATATCAAGGAGACTAGAAGAGGAGTTGCCACATTATAGATCCTGCCTCCGTGTCCTGGGGAGAAGGGGGCCATCTCCCCTAAATTGGAGCCAGTCAAAGCCTTCCACAAAACTTGTTTTGTTTTTGTTTTGTTGTTGATGTTGTTGTTGTTTAACTTGATACCTAAGAGAGCCAATCTCGTCTTCTCTATGGTGGCAAAACTTCTGCTGTGAGTCTGAGAATGTGGTGGTTCTGCCTTTGGCCTCAAGGAAGTTTCCACCTGTGAAACACATAAAAAGCAGAAATAAAAGCCCTGGTTAGGGGCAGACGTGCATAGTTTCCACATGAATTATGTGAATTATTTTGGGAATTACCCTCTGGGATTGGGAAATGCCATAATCATTTACAAAGTAATGAGGCAATGGGACTGACACCACTTCTAGTCCATTGATTAAATCACTCAGGGGAGGAGAGACAAGGCATCTAGCTGGAGGGAATCATCATTCTACCTCTGTGGAAGAAGCTTTCATAATGAGGCAGTCTCATGGCTCAGGGTCTTTGTCTGACCACATGGTCTCCTTTAGGACCCACACACTGCACGTTAGAATGTATGAAATGGGCAAGAATGTGTATTTGGAATGGCTGCATGTGAAGGCTGGATGATCTCTAGCAGAGATTTATAAATGAAGGAGTAATTTCTTCCTGACTGTCTGAACTGACTGAGATCTCCTTCGTAAGAGTCATACAAACACATGGTCAACAGGTTCTTCATAAAGAGCAGTGATCAAAACTTCTGTGCATCATTCACTGCACCAGGAGTCTCAGTTGACCAGGACATGCACTGGCTCACTCACAAGGTGCCTGCAGGAGAAGCACTGTCACCCCCACTTTCTAGGTGAAGACACTGAGGCTCAGAGAAGCCTGTGATGTGATCAAAGTTATCCCACTGGAGAAACAGAAATTAGACTTCTGACTCCAAAACCAGATAGAGTTGACTCCTGCGAGTCCTTTCACTTCCAATATCCATGATTCTGTGATTCTAACACTGATTCTTATTTAATAAGGATGAAATGATCTGGTTTTTAGGCAACAGAGACACCTTATCTGATAGTTCCTGTCTTCCATAATTCCCTTGACTCCTTCAGCCCTGGGATCTGGGGTCTGGCTGGCTAAAGGCAGGAACCTGGTCCTGATGACTTGTGGAAGCTCCTGGCCTGAAGAACCTCATTATCAGTAAATCCACATCACTGTGATTTCCTGGACTGTCAGCCATTTGGGAAACAGTATGATAATGAATGAAACACTTGTGACTTTCAGAGATTATTTTCCATACTTGGTTAGCAGGGATAAAAGAGGCTTCTACCTTCTCATACTTCTGACCCATTTTCTGCTGATAATTAATGTTATGTCCCTCTTGTCTTTGCAGGACAGGCCTGCTAGTGTACACACATTTGAGACACTCCCATATCACTTCCCTGCCCCTGGGGTCTCTTCTAAGCCACTAAACTTTTCACTGAACTATGACCCAGAATGGTATCAGTCTCAAAGGGAAATTTCCCAGCAGTGCTGAGAACTTAGATCTTGAAGAGAGTCTAACTTAGCAAATCAAACTAAGCTCCTGCCAGGAAAAGCTCCTCCTGAACTTTTTTAAAAATTTAAATTCAATTAGTCAACTTATACTACATCATTAATTTCAGATGTAGTGTTCAATTATTTATCAGTTTCGCAAAACACCCAGTGCTCATCACATTCTGTGCCCTCTGTAATGCCCATCACCCGATTACCCCATCCCCCACCCACCTCCCCTCCAGCAACCCTCAGTTTGTTTCCTATAGTTAAGAGTCTCTCATGGTTTTTCTCCAGCTCTGATGACTTCCCATTCAGTTTTCCCTCCCTTCCTCTATGATCCACTGTGCTGTTTTCCCTCCCTTCTCCTATGATCCACTGTGCTGTTTTCCCTCCCTTCCCCTATGATCCACTGTGCTGTTTTCCCTCCCTTCCCCTATGATCCACTGTGCTGTTTCTTCCACATATAAGTGAAACCATATGATAATTGTCTTTCTCTGATTGACTTATTTCCATCAGCATAATACCCTCCAGTTCTATCCATGTCAATCTAAATGGTAAGTATTCATTCTTTCTGATGGCTGAGTAATATTCCATTGTGTGTGTATATATATTTAAATATATTTATAAACTATACATATAAATATATATAAACATCTTCTTTATCCATTCATCTGTTGAAGGCCATCTTGGCTCCTTCCACAGTTTGGCTATTGTGGACATTGTTGTTATGAATATTTGGGTGCAAGTGGCTCTTCGGATCACTGCATTTGTATCTTTGGGGTCAATACTTAGTAGTGCGATTGCTGGATCATAGGGTAGCTCTATTTTTAACTACTTTCATCCATTTTGAGTTTATCTTTGTGTATGGTGTAAGAAAATGGTCCACTTTCATTCTTCTACATGTGTCTGTCCAATTTTCACAGCACCATTTATTAAAGAGACTGTCCTTTTTCCATTGGATACTCTTTCCTGCTTTGTCAAAGATTAGTTGACCATATTGTTGAGAGTCCATTTCTGGGTTTTTTAATCTGTGTGTCTGTTTTGGTGCTAAAACCATACTGTCTTGATTATTACACTCTGTAATATAGCTTGAAGTCTGGCATTGTGATGCTGCGAGCTTTGGTTTACTTTTTCAACATTACTCTGGCTATTCAGGGTCTTTTAGGATTTTAGGATTATTTGTTCCAGCTCTGTGAAAAATGTCGATGGTATTTTGATAGGGATTGCATTGAATGTATAGATTGCTCTGGGTAGCATAGACATTTTATTTTTATTTATTTATTTTTAATTTTTTTAAAAGATTTTATTTATTTATTTGACAGAGAGAGACACAGTGAGAGAGGGAACACAAGCAGGGGGAGTGGGAGAGGGAGAAGCAGGCTTCCTGCGGAGCAGGGAACCCGATGCAGGGCTCAATCCCAGGACCCTGAGATCATGACCTGAGCCAAAGGCAGACACCTAATGACTGAGCCACCCAGGCACCCCAGCATAGACATTTTAACAATGTTTATTCTTCCAATCCATGAGCATGGAATATTTTTCCATCTCTTTGTGTTTTTCTCAATTTCTTTCATGAGTGTTCTGTAGTTTTTAGAGTACATATCCTTTACCTCTTTGATTAGGTTTATTCCTAGGTATCTAATGGTTTTTGGTGCAATTGTAAATGGGATCAATTCCTTAATTTCTCTTTCTCTGTCTTGTTGTTGGTATATAGAAATGCAACTGATTTCTGTGTATTGGTTTTGTATCCTGCCACACTGCTGAATTCCTGTATGAGTTCTAGCAATCTTGAGGTGGAGTCTTTTGGGTTTTCCATATAAAGTATCATATCATATGCAAAGAGTGAGAGTTTGACTTCTTTGCCAATTTGGATGCCTTTTATTTCTTTTTGTTGTCTAATTGCTGAGGCCAGGACTTCTAGTATTATGTTGAACAACAGTGGTGAGAGTGGGCACCCCTGTAGTGTTCCTGACCTTAAGGGAAAAGCTCTCATTTTTTCCCCCATTGAGAATGATATTTGCTGTGGGCTTTTCATAGATGGCTTTTTTTGATATTGAGGTATGTTCCCTCTATCTTTACATTGGCGAGTTTTAGTCAAGGAAGGATGCTGTATTTTGTCAAATGCTTTTCTGCATCAATTGAGAGGATCATATGGTTCTTGTCTTTTCTTTTATTAATGTGATGTATCACGTTGATTGATTTGTGAATGTTGAACCACCCTTGCAGCCTAGGAATAAATCCCACTTGGTCATGGTGAATAATCTTTTTAACAAACTATGGATCCTATTGGCTAGTATCTTGGTGAGTATTTTGGCATCCATGTTCATCAGGGATATTGATTTGTAATTCCTTTTTGGTGGGGTCTTTGGTTTTGGAATCAAGGTAATGCTGGCCTCATAGAATGAGTTTGGAAGTTTTCCTTTGCTTTCTGAATTTTGAAACAGCTTCAGAAGAATAGGTATTAATTCTTCTCCAAATGTTCAATAGAATTCCTCTGGGAAGCCAACTGGACCTGGACTTCTGTTTTTTGGGAGTTTTTTTGATTACTGCTTCAATTTCCTTGTTGGTTATGGGTCTGTTCAGGTTTTCTATTTCTTCCTGTTTCAGGTCTTGTAGTTTATATGTTTCTAGGAATGCATACATTTTTTTCCAGATTGTCTAATTTCTTGGCATATAGTTGCTCATAATATGTTCATATAATTGTTTGTATTTCTTTGGTGTTGGTCATGATCTATCCTCTTTCATTCATGATTTTATTAATTCAGGTCCTTTCTCTTTTCTTTTAGATAAGTCTGGCTAGGTGTTTATTGATCTTATTAATTCTTTCAAAGAACAAGCTTCTAGTTTCATTGATCTGTTCTACTGTTCTTCCAGTTTCTATTTCATTGATTTCTGCTCTAATCTTTATATTTTCTCTTCCCTTGCTTGGTTTAGGCTTTCTTTGTTGCTCTTTCTTGAGTTCCTTTAGGTGTAAGACTAGGTTGTGTATTTGAGACTTTTCTTCTTGTTTCTTGAGAAGGGGTTGCATTGCTATATACTTCCCTCTTAGGACCGCCTTTGCTGCATCCCCAAGATTTTGAACAGCAGTGTTTTCATTTTCATTTGTTTCCATGAATTTTTAAAATTCTTCTTTAATTTCCTGATTGACCCATTCATTCTTTTTTTTTTAATGAAGTTTTTTATTTTAATTCTAATATATTTAACATTCAGTGTTATATTCATTTCTGGTGTACAGTATAAAGTGGCTCAACAATTCTATACAATACTCAGTGCTCATCATGACAAGTCTGGAATCTCTCAAATAGCAGCAGTGTCAAGATTCCCATTCATTCTTTAGTAGGATGCTCTTTAACTTCTAAGTGTTTGAGTTCCTTCCAAATTTCCTCTCATGATTGAATTCAAGTTTCAAAGCATTGTCATCTAAAAACAGGCAAGGAATGATCCCATTCTTTCTGTATTGGCTGAGACCTGATTTGTGACCCAGTATGTGATCTATTCTGAAGAATATTCCATGGGCACTTGAGAAGAATGTGTATTCTGTTGCATGAGGATGGAATGCTCTGTATAAATCTGTGAAGTTCATCTGGTCCAGTGTGTCATTCAAAGGCCTTGTTTCCTTGTTGATCTTCTGCTTAGATGATCTGTCCATAGCTATGAGTGGGGCATTAAATTCCCCTACTATTATCATATTATTATCAATATGTTTCTTTAATTTGGTTATTAATTTGTTGATATAATTGGCAACTCCCAAATTAAGAGCATAAATATTCATAATTATTAGATCTTCTTGTTGGATAGACCCTTTAAATATTATATACTGTCCCTCTTCATCCCTTACTACAGTCTTTGGTTTAAAATCTAATTTGTCTGACATGAGGATTATTACCCCAGCTTTCTTTTGCTGTCCATTAGCATGATAAAAGTTCTCCACTCCCTCACTTTTAATCTGGAGAAGTCTTTAGGTCTAAAACGAGTCTCTTGTAGACAGCATATGAATGGGTCTTGCTTTTTCATCCAATCTGATACACTGTGTCTTTTAATTGGAACATTTAACCCATTTACATTCAGAATAACTGTTGAATTTAGTGCCATTGTATTATCGTAAAGTCCCTGTTTCTGTAGATTGTCTCTTTTCCTTTCTGGTATATGTTACTTTTGGGTTCTCTCTTTCCTTACAGGATCCCCTTTAATATTTCTTGCAGGGCTGGTTTGGTTATCACAAATTCCTTTAGTTTCTGTTTTTCCTGGAAGCTCTTTATCTCTCTTTCTATTCTGAATGACAGCCTTGCTGGATAAAATATTCTTGGCTGCATGTTTTTCTCATTTAAGACCCTGAATATGTCATTCCAGCCCTTTCTGGCCTGCCAGGTCTCTGTGATTAGGTCTGCTCCCAGTCTAATGTTCCTATCCCTGTAGGTTAAGGAGTTCTCATCTCAAGCTGCTTTCAGGATTTTCTCTTAATTTCAGAATTTACATATTGGGGTCTTGATCTATTTTTTATTGATTTTAGGGTTGTTCTCTCTACCTCTTGGGCTTGAATGCCTGTTTTTTGATCTAGATTAGGGAAGTTCTCAGCTATGATTTGCTCAAAATACCTATGGCCCTCTCTCTCTCTCTTTCTTCTTCCTCTGGGACCTCAATAATTCTAATATGGTTTCCCCTTATGGTATCACTGATTTTTTGAAGCCTCCCCTCATGGTCCATTAATTGTTTTTCTCTCTTTTCCTCAGCTTCTTTCCTTTTCATCATCTTGTTTTCTATGTCACTGACTCTTCTGCCTCATTTACCCTAGTTGTTAGAACATCCAATTTAGACTGCATCTCAGTTAAAGTATTTTTAATTTTGGCCTGATTAGATTTTATTTTTGCACTAAAATATTATTTATTGTCTTTTATGCTTTTTTCAAGCCCAGCTATTAACTTTATAAGTGTTATCCTGAATTCCAGCTCTGACATTTTACTTATATCCAAATTGATTAGATCTGTGGCAGAGAGTATTACTTCTGGTTCTTTCTTTTGTTTTGAATTCCTCCTTCTATTCATTTTTCCCACAGAAGAATGGATTAATGAGAGAATAAAATAAAAAATATCAACCATGACCCAAGGGAAATACACACTAGACAAATCCAAAAACATAAGAAACCAAAAAAGAAAAAGAAAAAAATAGAAAAAAAAGGGGAGAGAGAAAATATAATCTCACAGCTGGACAAAACAGAGTGATCCACTTGGTCCTGGGTGTTTTTTGGTCTGTCAGAAGACACTAAGTCCCAAAATTATAAAGAAAACAAAACATATATATAGAAAAATAAAATTGAATAGAGAGACAGGAAGCCACAAATGAAGAATATATCTTTAAAATTTAAATGTAAAAATGAAAACAAGACTTAAAAACAAAGAGTTAATAGAATAAGAAAGTAGTTGAAAAGGAAAAAAAAGAAAAAAAAGGAAAATTTTAAACTGAAAGATAAAAGAATAATGAGAGAAAACCTCAAATTCTATATACTATTTTCCCCTAGTGCTGGAGTTTTGCAGTTCTTCGTGCTTAGTAAGCTTGGTATTCCCTTGATGTTACAGTTGGTCTTCTGGGGGAGGGGCCTGCTGTGCTGATTTTCAGGTCTTTGCCTGGGTGGAGTTGCACCACCCCTTGTCAATGGGTCAGGCAGTGTAAACTGCTTCAGGTTCTTCTACATGTTTGTTTGTTTGTTTTTTCCCCTGAAGGATTTCTGTGCCACTTCAGAGGATGAAAATTAAAATGTCCACACCCCAATCTCCAGTCCTAGAGCTGAAAGATCATGGTCCCCTCTCTGTAGTAAACCCTCAAGGAAAAGCAATCTTCGCTTTCGTGTGCATCAAACTGTGCAGACTCCTGCGGTGTGCACCTATGCCAATCCTCTCAGGGGAGGGAGGAGAGTTGCCTCAGGCCTGCCACTGGAGGACCCCACACAGAGAGTGGTCATCCAATCATGCACGTGCACACACTCCACCCCACTGTGTGTGAGGAAGGGGTCTCCATTTCTGCCATTTGCATGACCCCTGCATGGAGAGCAGTCATCCAATCTGCCATGGTTTCCAGTTTATGGCAAACCAAGTTGAGGGCCCACTCCCAGGCTTGCTGACTGTAGCTGGTTTCCCCACTCCAATGCTTGGGAACTCTGCCACCTCAGGCATCCCCATTCTTTTTGTGACCCCAGGAATCCTGAGACCACACTGTCCTACCTAGGATTCTGCACCACTTCACCACCTGAGCACCCTTCAGGCAAGGATGTCTTTCACTGGAGCAGACTTCTAAAAGTTCCGATTTTTTATATTGTTTCTGTAGCCAACTTACAGAGGCTCTCTCCCCCCGCTGCTGTTTATCTTCTATTATAACTCCTCTGCTTCACTTCTCCACACCTCCTACCTTGCAAAAGTGGTTGCTTTTCTATTTGTAGAATTCCAGCAATTCTTACACCTCAGGTTGAATTTATAGGTGTTTGGAATGACTTGATAGTTATCTAGATAAATTCAGGGGACCAGATGAAAAGAGGTCCTCTACTCTTCCACCATCTTGCTTTCCTCTAGTCCTCATGCCCTTCTCTGAGCATTTGCCAGACCTCTGTGAATAAGCTCAGGATCTAAACTTTCATATCTTCCACTTTCTTCTCAGTGGTGGCAGCATTAACATTCTGCCACAATTCAATTTCATGGAGGGGCTGCATTCTTGCTCCTGGAAGAAGGCTGTTTCAGCATCAGGTCAAAGTAGGAAATTAGTCTCTGGTTTAAGAATTGCCAGAGAATGGAACAATCTAGTATCTGTCAATAGATGAATGGATAAAAAGTCTCACTTAAATAGTCTCACTACAAAAAAAGGTAATTATGCAACATGATGGAGGTGTTAGCTAACATTATGTTAGTAATCATTTGTAATATATAAATCTATCAAATCAACACCTTAAACATATACAATATTATATGTCAATTTAGTCTCTATAAACCTAGAAAAAAAATTGTCAGGGCACCCAGACTGCATAGCAAGAAGCTTGATGGTATGACAGCCATGTCAAGAACAATGGAGAAGAATTTTCACTTGACCTCACTCTAAACACTCAACTTGGCCACAGGGTCCAGGAAATGAGCAGAGTATGGGGGGACATCATCAAACCAGTTCCACCTGAGCCAAAGGCCTTCCATCCCTTACACCCAAGGCCCCACCCACTCTCAGGCTGTTCTCTCTTCTCAGATCTCAGCTTTGACACCACTCCGTGCCTTCATTCTCTCCTCCTCTTTTCTTTTGTAGGCTCTCTCACTTATGTAAATTTCTGTATCTCCTGAGATGATTTTTCTTTTTATCTTTGGATTTTCTATTGCCTTTCTTTTCAATTAGCAATAATCGTGCCTCGGATAAACCTCATTGGCTACGATACTGCCACTGCGCAAAGCTTCTATTGCCTTTCTTTTATTAGACACTTTTTTGTCCCTTCTCTGCTCTTTTTTTGTTTGTTTTGTTTTTATTTTCCCTATCCTCTCATAACTCTGTTTTACCCTTTCTTTCCTTTCCTTTCTCAGGTTCTTTATCTCTTGCCTTTGCTCTTTATCTCTATTTTTTTTTAATTTTCTTCTCTGCCACCTTTATTTATCATCTTTCTCTTTCTCTTTCACTTCTTAAACCTCTCTTTCCCTGGGACTTCTTTCTGGTATTTTCCTCTTTCCCTCTTCCTACCCCCAGCTCACTTCTTTCATCTGAACACCTGTGCTCACCAATAACAGAACACATGTTCACCAATAACCAGTTTGGAAACCACTTTGAACCCCAGAAGTTCAGGCATGTCTTAAAGGAATCCAACTATAATGGAAAGAGAATCAACATAGTAGTAAAAAAGATTTGGTCACATTATAATTTTGGTTTCTCATACTCACCTGAATCTCTGTCCACACATGCTCCTCAGTGCTTTCAGGAGACCCAATTTATTTACTTCCCTGGAAAGAAAACAGAAAAGCTGAAGCCATCAGTACTAATCTTCCCATGGGCAAAAACTTGGCAGTTCCTGGGTTTGCTCAGGCCTGCTCGTCCTGCTGCAACAAACATTCCTGATAGGACATTATAGAGAGGAGGATCTCATTCTCTGCAAGGATTCCTGGAGTCACATGTCCTTCGAGCTGGCAGAGGTATATGACATTTATTTGGAGCAATCACAAGATGCTCTTCTACCCACTCTTGGTAAGGAGTCATATGTCTTATAGGAAGCCCAGTCACTTTTGCTCATTGGATAATTTAGTGGGGTAGCCATGAAGACAACTATCTGATGGTGGAAGCAATGTTGGAGAGCAGTCTGGGAGGAAATGTAGATATCGCATCACTAGAGCCTATTGAAGGATAGATGTATAAGGCATGGAGAGGTCAAGCTGGTGGGTTGAAGAATGGTCTTGGTTCCCGTGGGTAGACTTTCTTGAGGAATCTCTCCGCCAAGAATGTAGGTGGCCCAGATATTGGAATTTACAACTCAAGATTTCTGATTACCAATATGGTTCTATCCTCAGAATGGCTTGAAGAGTATAGTTTGTACCCAGATCTATGTACTGTTCACTGCATATTGAATTGTATGCCCTTCTTCTTCACTAGATTATGATGGGATTTGGGGGTAAGGACTTGATTATATACTCTCCCCCCAATCAATATTTCACATGGTTCTTTGAATATAGTAGGGCTCCAAAAATATGTTGACCCTTGCTTCATGAAATATCAGCAATGCTAGCTTTATTCATTTTGACTCTCCATTGGCCCCAGTGAGGGCCCAGAGGGACCCTCATCCAGCACTTCATTTGGTGGGTGCTGGGCATCTTAGCCCTGTTATACTCTTCCAGCAGGGTTGCATTGGGAACATGAAGTGCTTTTCCATTTTCATTATACTAGGTCACCAAGGAGACAGATTAAATTCATGCTAACATTTATACAAAGGGACATTTGCTTTCCCCACATCCAGAAAGAACTCATATTTGAAAAAAAGTTTTTCTCCCCTATGGCCCTTTTGGTCTGGTTACTTAGAAGACCAACTCAGCTCTTCCTATACTAGGACCAAATAACCTCTAGTTCCTATACTTGTCCAAAAGTACCCTTTATCTGGGCAGGGGCTGGGCTGAAGCCAGAAAATGTGGGTACACTAGACTAGGATTGGTGTCTCAGAGTCCGCAGACATGCTTCTAAATTGTGACTTGATTAGTCAGGTCTTAACCATCCTTACATGGACTATTTTCTGAGAAGTTATCAGTTGATGTCCTGGGAAAAAGACCGGAGAAACTTTTGGAGCACTAGTCAGCAGGACCCAGATCCCCTTGTTGGCAGTAGGAGTGCAAATAGTTTAGTGTGGAGCCCTCAGCTTTAGGTTGGCCAGGCCAGGAGGTACCACTATCCCTGCTAAGAGCAGCCTGAGAGTAACCAACCTTTTCCCAACTTTTTTTCCTCCTTTCCTTCTTTTCTTTTTTCCTTCCTTCTTTCCTTCCTTCCTTCCTTTCTCCTTCTTTCCTTCCTTCTCCTCTTCCTTCCTTACATTCATTTGAATATCTGCCAGAAGCTATAAGTTATGCCAGGTTCTGGTGCTATAGCACTAATTTTTAATTCTTGCTGACCTGGTCTTGAATCCTCACACTTCTGTTTATTAGCTTTATCACCTTGTAAAACATAGTTATTCTAGATCTTAGTTTGCTTAACTGTATAAAGGGTTTAATTACACTTATTTTATATATAATGTTCTAAGAATTAATAGATACAATAAACAAAAAGCTATTGTAACAATGCCCATAAGAAATAAGAATATGGAAAAAAATCATCATTGTGTTCTAGATGGTTCCTGCCCTAGGCCAGTGTGCAGCTTCCTGAGACTGTGGCTCTCAGAAATAAGTGAGGGACAATAGCCAAGATTTGGACTCACAAGCCATTCAGTCCCCCATCCCAAGTGTCCTAAAGGAAGGGGTTTTTATCTTCCAAATTCCTACCTCTCTTGCTTCAGGTTCCCTTTAGGCTGAAATGGCAGTGAGGTGATAAATTTTCTCATAGCTTACTATTTCCTTTTCTCTCAAGAGAAGCAGCTGTTATATAAAAGATCATGTAGAATTATTTGGAAACTTTTTATCAGCTGGAATCCATCACTCTGGTGCTGAAGAATGGATCCAGCCAAGCAGCGGGTATTTGTTGTTGTTCTTTGAAGAATGGGTGAGGTTATCAAGTGGGAATACATGTGATTGTACTATGCTGGCAAGCTCCACTCTTTTGTAGCTGTCACATCTTCTTCCTTTAAGAGCATTTCATGGAACCAATTGATGTTGCTTAGGAGACATCATTGGCACCATGGCTGATAGAGGCACTTTTCTTCTATCAAGAGCTTTGTTCTCTTCAGACAAGTTAACAAAAAACCAGAGGAATGAGATAAAGAAGTGAAGGGTCAGACCCATGTCTAGAGTGTGGCCATCATCAACAGGGGAATCAAAGGCAGAAAAGAAGAGAAATATGGGTGAGGAAGACCAGGCTCTACTGCTTCCAAATATTAACATTTTTTTTTGTAGAGCAACAAGATGCTATTCATATGGAAACACATGCTCTGGATTTTAGAGCAGCACACCCTGCTCTATCACTCTTCATTTCCCCTGTCCTGCTCATAACACACACACACACACATACACACACACACACACACACACTGCATTTCACACATAAGAAGAGACATACTATATACACAAACATACATTGAGACACACATGCACATATACATAAACACCACACACAAAAACACACGCAGACACAGATAAACACATATACACACAGACACACTCAGACACAAATGCACACACCACACACACACAGGCACATAACACATAAAAACACATATAGAGACACATATACACAAACACATACACACCACACACACAATCACACACAAAAACACACACAGACATAGATATACACATACTTATACAGACACATTCAGAGACACACATACAGACACCACACACTTACACACATATACTAAGCATAGATTTCATTCAGTAAACAAGCAGACATTTAATAAATAAACATGAACTATAAATCAAACACTGAGAAGAGCTGTGGGGATGCATAGTTGAGTGAGGAATGGTCCCTGTTCACAAGGCTTTTAAAAAGGAACAGGATAGATAAAAACACAGGTAACTGATAAGCAAAGTGGTATTGGTGTTAAAACTGAAGCTTGGAAGGATTCCAGAGACAAAAAATATGTCTGGAACAGGCTTCAGGAGAATAGTCTCAGTCAGTAAATCACAATGAAGCTTTGGGACATTCACTTGCCTTTCCATTGTTGTTTTCTCATCTGTAAAATGAGGATAAAGAAACCTGCCTCAGAAGATGGTGTAAAGGAGTAAATAAAAATATTACCCCTGAAGGATGTGCAAAATAAAGGACTATTAAGATAACATCTTGTAGGATTCTCAGGGAGATTATATGTATGAGTGTGTCTGTTTATGTGCACAATAGAAGAGGGTGTAACCAAATTAGCTCTGAAAAGTGCCAAGTGAAATTCCAACAAAGATAAGGCCCTCTGGGAAAGAGAATAATATGAAGAAAATCAGGTGGGAAAGTGCTGCCCACTCAGAGAGCAGCCAGCTGGAGAGGTGTGCAGGGCATTCATAGGGCAGCATGGAGATGGATCTGGAAAGCTGGCGGGGAATAGACAGTGGAGACCTAGAATGTCCAGCTAAGAAAACCAGACTTACCCTAGAACCTGGTTAGAAAAATTTGGGTAGAAGCCCCAAACTGGCAGTGTGTTACCTGAGTTCAACAAAGACATGTTTCATTTTCCCTGATGGTGGGACTTCTATCCAAGGGATCGTTAACCTTGGTATGTTCATCTGTAAAATAAAGGCAATAACTGTTAGATGACTCAGGGTTCCTTCCATATGGTAATTTTAGCATTCCATTCAGCTGTCTTCATGATGAAACCAGCAGGCTTGCTTCTGCCCTCTCAATGGGGAGTGCAAGTTTTAGGTCCACCCATTTATAAGCCCATAAGTAAACATTTCTGAGAGAGAGATTCCAATGATCCAACACTTTGTATGCTTTCTGAGCATGGCTCACCCAAAAGATATTTTATAAAGACAGATGTCTGCAGAAGTCCTAGACAGGACTTCCATTCCTCCTCAAGAGGAGAGTTCAGTTTCTTTTCTACATTCTCATCCAGGACCCTCTCCTTCAGACATCCCTGACACACAGAGCATAGTAAAGCTCATTCACCTGATACAGGGAAAGAGACCAAGGTGCAGAGATAAGAATAGTTTATATTTGTAGAACACTTTATATATTTTTACTAATTTTTCAAAATAAATTGTGCAATACTGAAGACAAAAAAATAGGCATATGAATAATGCACTTATGCACATAAGTTAAGAAACAAATGTTGCCAGTTAAAGCCTTCATCATCACCTCTTCCAGATCTATCCTCCATTCTTCTCCCCTAGTTAACTAGGGTCCTGCCCTCAAATGGTTTCATACATCATGTGATATATTGCATAATTTTTCATATTTTGTAACCTTATGGATTGATATTATACTGGGTGCATTCATCTGCTATTTCCTTTTCTCATTTCACATTGCTTTGATATTATCTATGTTGACAAATATTTGATTATTTTTTGCTGTCATAAAACTTTCCACTAATGTGTTCTGAAGAAAAGATTCATGGCAGCTGTACTCTCAGTTTCAAAGGGGAAAAAAACACTTTATTGATTTATAAAAATCTAATAGAAACAGAAAGAAAAAAAGGAAATCTGTGTATAGATGAGGGCAATAGTAAGCAAGCAGTAAAGGAGGGTAAGACTTACATCAAATCGGGTACTTACAATATCCAACCTCATTAACTGAGGAAGCCCCTTGGAGACAGCCAGGCTGCAGTCCTGATTGAGAGGCCTGGGTAGAGCATCCTCCCCTCAGGCGAGACTTCCAACCGACCATCCCATAAGGGCTGTATTTATAGGTAAAATGACAGAGTTTGAAGTTAAGTATTTGCTTGCCTATATGTAGTTTGGAGCAAGTTGCCCTCCCATGTTATCATGTATTTACATATTCAAGGAGCCTGGACTAGGTGTGTTTGCCGTAGTAGAATCCGCAAGGGCCAGCCCAACCTGGAGCCAGAGGGGAAGCAAGGCAAAATTTATAGCTCTTGGCATCTAATCCAGAAGGGTCAGTTCTGACCTGGAGGCCAGCTAATGTTAACTAACCAGGCTCCCAAGGTCACTTATGCAGCATTAGTCTCACAAACAACATTTTTTAGACTGCCTGTGTACATGCAGGTAGGGGTGGTTTGTTATGCAGGACAAATCACAGAAACCTCCATCCACACAATAGATAATGAATATACTATACCTTATTATTTAATGTTATTGGACATTTAAATTGAATTCTCATCAACACTGTTGATGGCAGTATAAAAAAGAACTTTGGGGAACAATTAGGTAATGCCTAGTTAATCTGAAAATAAGTCATTCTTGGACCCATCATTTTTGCTCCAAAGAATATACCTGAAAGAAATCTTACATATAAACTAATACTTTCCAACAAAACATCACCTTTTCATGTGCTTATCTATTTAGTATACTCACCAACACTTTTTATCCCCACTTTATATATAAGAATATTGAAGCTGAAAATAGAGCTACCCTACAACCCAGCAATTGCATTATTGGGTATTTACCCCAAAGATACAAAGGTAATGATCTGAAGGGGCACATGCACCCCAATGTTGATAGCAGCAATGTCCACAATAGCCAAACTATGGAAAGAGCCTAGATGTCCATCAACAGATTAATAGATAAAGAAGATGTGGTGTATATTTATACAATGGAATATTACTCAGCTATCAAAAAGAATGAAATCTTGCCCTTTGCAACGACATGGATGGAAGTAGAGGGTATTATGCTAAGCGAAATAAGTCAATCAGAGAAAGACCAGTATCATATGATCTCACTGATATGAGGAATTTGAGAAACAAGACAGAGGATCATAGGGGAAGTGAGGGAAAAATGAAACAAGATGAAACCAGAGAGGGAGACAAACCATAAGAGACTCTTCATCTCAGGAAACAAACTGAAGTTTGCTGGAGTGGCGGGGGGGGGGTTTGGGAGGGATGGAGTTGCTGGATGATGGACATTGGGGAGGGTATGTACTATGGTGAGCTCTTTGAATTGTGTAAGACTGATGAATCACAGACCTGTACCCCTGAAACAAATAATACATTATATGTTAATAATAATAAAAAAAGAATACTACGGCCAAGCAAGGTTAAGTGGATTTTCCAGGCTCATGTTGCCAGGGTATAACAGAGCCAGGATCTGGGACAAGTCCTTTGGTCCAATCTCCAGATGTCTCTATTATCTCCAGTCACCCACCCACCAAGAGGCAGGCTTGTACATGTTCCTGACTTTCCACCCTACAAAGTCAAGAGTAGTTTCTCATCCACATAAGAGAACATCCAGTGGCAGATACTCCTGTTGATGTCACCAGTCCTGTGTTTTTTATCTGCAGACATCAAACACTGAGAAAAAACTTAGACAATTCATATCCAGATGTCCTGACAAGTCAATGCCAACATGTGGACACATGTAGACAAGCATAGTGCATGTATAAAATCTCCCTTTTTCACCCAGAGGATTAGCTTAGGTCACCCACAGTTGAGCAGTTGTTCTACTTCAATAGAGACTCAACTAATGTGCCCAGAAGTCCCACCCTCTGCCTTTAGGGAGATGGGGCCACATTCTTCTAACTGATACCATCTGAATCATAGAGGTGTTAATTTGTAGATTGGAAATCTCCCAGTAAATGTTTAGTAGTTGTGAGACACTTGGGATGGGGTCTGGTTTCTCTTGGCATTGACTGGTCAAGTCCCTCCTGATACTGGTTGAAACATGAATATTTTATCCACAAGTGGATTTTGAAAATCCAGGAAGATAGGACTCTTCATAATGTGGCAGGCATCTTGTCAGCACTTCTAGAGATGTTATCTTTGTAAATCTCATGGAAGCCTTGGAAAAAGATACCTGTGAAACCAACTTATAGACATGGAAACTGAGGCTCACAAAGGCAGGATCAGCAATGCTGAATCAGAAACAGGTTATTCAACTCTAAACCTAAGTTGCTGTAGATAGTGGAAATCATAATAATAATAGTGGTAGTGGTTATTATTACTGTGATTATTGTTACAGTAGCTGCTGATGCTGAGCATTGACCACGTGTATGTGCTGTCTTGCCAGGCAATATCAGCCTTTTTGGGGCATATTGGCCTCTGACAACTCTTTGGAGTTTTAGGGGCTTTGACAAAGGAGCCATCTCATCTTTCTAGAAAACTGTTCTGGTGGCACAGTCACAGTGCTGGCCAGATTAGCCAAGTACCTAAAGGATACAGATGGCTTTCATTTATGGTGGAGATTGGGAATAGTCAGCCTCCTTGAAACATGGAGGAGGCTCCTGAGGGGAAAATAGTTATTCAAATTACTAATCACTAGTTAAGATCTAAAAATATTCCTCAGGAAGCATTCCTCCTCATGTAAATTAAGTACCCAGCGTAGCCATAATAATTTAGTTTTATGTGCTTATGAACAGAGATGACACAATTTAAGACAGAACCAACAACCATTTCAGGTCTAGGACCATGTTTAGTAACAAGAAGGGAGAGAGGCTTACCTATATCCACTCAGTGCAGGGACAATGAATTGTCAACTTCTGTAGACATGGCCTCCTGCGGAATGGCAGCCACATGCTCAGGCCTGTGTAGCTGGCCACTGGCCATAGTGCCATGGTGGCAACCAGTGCAAAACTGAAAGAGAGTATTTGGGGAGATAGCTGAGACATGTATCAATATGAGGGACTCAAGTAGGGGAGGAAGGCTTTGCTGATCATTCTGGCAATTGCATCTTGCTACCTCTTTCCACCTCTCTAGTCTTGTTTTTGTGAGATCCATGAGCCCCTCTCCATCTCAATCTCCCTCAAAGAACTTAGAAACATGGAGAAGTGGAGGAAAACAGCAATATCACAAATGGAGTGCAGGACCTCAAGAGTCCTGCTTCTGCAGCCTTACTGGGACAAACAACAGTATGCCTATCTCCTGGATACTGGAGCTGAGCTGCATGTCTTCCCATGTATGATATTAAGTTTTTAATGAAATAATTGAAGGCAGTAATTCAATTCTTCTGCAAGGGTCTTCACTATGGTGGTTAACTCCCACTCTGTTCCTCTAACACTGCAGCAAATGAAGAAAAGAGAGAGAAAACAAGAGACAAAGATAGTGGGGTCTCAAGTAGCATTGGCAGGAGGCACCAGTACATCCAAAGGCCACAGTCTCATGTCTGTAGTTCTTCATGTGCTTCTGTCTTCGTGACTGTGGGCTTCTTTGTTAATGGACTCATAAACCAGAACATCAGCCCACATGCTGGATTTAGGAAGGGAGAGAAGTAGGGACACTTAGTTCATGTCCAGTTCTGACTTACCCTCCTCAGAGAAACAAATAAGCCTGGGAGGCAGTGGTACAAGCTGTGGAGTCCCCATGGGAGGTACTGAGTCAGATCTTCCTGCCACTTGACCTTCAGATGACTCCAGTCCCCTTTCTCACAGGCTGTGAGGACATATTGCTCTGCCCCATTCCTTGAGGTCTGTGCCAAGTGTCACCTTTCATGTGAAGCCACTTCTGATACTTCTAGGTGTGTCTGATCCTTATTGTAAATCTCTCAGGGCACCTTCAGCTTCTCTGAGGTCCTGACCTTACTCTTGCTTCCACCATGACTATTTGTGGGGTATGAGTGTGAGTCATGGCTCCACCTTCTCCTGAGCCAGTGATGTCATTTGCTAACCTCATAGATAGGGCAGGTTCCCTTTATCTGTATTTTCAGGTGCATCTGCCTGAGGCTGTGTACTCTAACTGAAGACTAACTTTAGCCAATGTGAGGAGTCATCTGGGAGCTTGTCTCATCTAAACTAGACTGCAAACCCCTAGTGGACAGGAAAGGGTCTAACCAGCTTCTCTCTCCAGGAGTTCTCAGTACAGTGCCTGTTCCAGGTGAGTGGCTATTAAATGTGGACCAGAGTCTTTTTTCTTCTGTACCCACTAAGTATAGGCCTGGTATAAGGCATCCACTAAGTTAATGACCATTACTAGCAATAATTCCATCGGTGTAAGAAACACATATGAGGACAAGTGTGTTTTTTTATACATCCTTTTTTTTTTTTAAAGATTTTATTTATTTATTTGGCGGAGAGAGAGGCAGGGAGAGAGGAAATACAAGCAAGGGGAGCAGCAGAGGGAGAAGCAGGCCTCCCGCGGAGCAGGGAGCCTGATGCGGGGCTCGATCCCAGGACCCCGGGATCATGACCTGAGCCGAAGGCAGACGCTTAACGACTGAGCCACCCAGGCGCCACCTTTTTATACATCCTTGAGTGTGGGGATGGCAGACACAATTGGGTGAAGGAGAAAGGGGAGAAATACTGCCATGGTTTTCTGCAGGAGCAACTGCAGACCTTCTGGTAAAGGACAAAAGTAGGAAGCAAGGGCAAAAATGAACTATTGGGACATCATTAAAATAAAAAGCTTTTGCACAGCAAAAGAAACAGTCAACAAAACCAAAAGACAACCGACCAAATGGGAGAAGATATTTGCGAATGACATATCAGATAAAGGGCTAGTATCCAAAATCTATAAAGAACTTATCAAACTCAACACCCAAAGAACAAATAATCCAATCAAGAAATGGGCAGAAGACATGGACATTTTTCTAAAGAAGACATCAAAATGGCCAAGAGACACATGAAAAAGTGCTCCACATCACTCATCATCATCACTGGCATCAGGGAAATCCAAAACAAAACCTCAATGAGATACCACCTCACACCAGTCAGAATGGCTAAAATTAACAAGTCAGGAAATGACAGATGTTGGCGGGGATGTGGAGAAAGGGGAACCCTCCTAACACTGTTGGTGGGAATGCAAGCTGGTGCTGCCACTCTGGAAAACAGTATGGAGGTTCCTCAAAAAGTTGAAAATAGAGCTACCATA